>NW_026000026.1:1736101-1741475 GCF_001458135.2 Marmota marmota marmota
TTTTTAATATTTATTTATTTATTTATTTTAAATCTTTGGTGGACACAACATCTTTGTTGGTATGTGGTGCTGAGGATTGAACCCGGGCCGCACGCATGGCAGGCGAGCGCGCTACCACTTGAGCCACATCCCCAGCCCCTCTTTTTTTTTTGTGGTGCTGGGAATTGAACCCACGGCCTTGTGCATGTGAGGCAAGCACTCTGCCAACTAAGCCCTGTCCCCAGCCCCCTGCTCTCTCTTATTTTTGAGACAGCATCTCTAAGTTGCAGAGCCTGGACTTAAACTTGCAAGTCTCCTGCCTCAGCCTCTCAAGTGGCTGGAATTAGGGGCTGCACTACCTTGCCTGGCTTTCAGTGCACCATTTATGAACACCCACATGCTTTATAAAAATGTCTACATATCAAGTATTTAATGTAAGACACGTCAGGATAAGAAGGTAGATGTGAGGACCCGGCTCTTCCCCAGATACTCTCAGGGCACGTGCCTCTCAGGATGACATGGCCACCGTTGCCACCATCTCCACCATCAGGGCCCCCGAACTCCTTGCGGGGCTCGCTGTGGAAGCAGCTCATGCCAGAGCCTCCATTTCCTCCTCGAACAAGCACTCTCCGATGGTCCACAAAATACCTCTTCTACAGAAAGCAGAAGACACCTACAGCGTTAGCTACACCCCATGGTCCTTCCAAGAGACCAAGTATCCATGAAAAAAATGCCTTTTTATAAAATTAGAAGTTTATGTTGATAGTATTACTAATCTCTCCTAAAATCCAAAGATAAAAATCAGTTCTCACAAGTCATTACAATTTTTTTAGGCTTCAGTTTCTTCAAAAAGGAACTCGGCATTTCCAATCTAAAGAGAACCCAGCTGTCTCCAATGGGACACATTACCAACAGTCCGGTCTTCGCTAACATTCTAGTTCTAGTTTTGTAGGCTGCAGCAAGGTTAAGGTGGAGTCTCTCCTGGACTTTCAGCTGTGAAGAGAGAAGACTCTCTGTCCCTAACTGCTAGGGTTTCTCTGTGACATGCAGAGAGGTGATACACAGAGCCCTTCTTCAGAGCAGCTCTCTCTACAGGTCCTGAAGGCAGGCACAACCAGCTAAAGAAGCAGAACAACTAACTAGTTTAGTTATCACACATTAGCTCGTCTTACAAGTCCAGCTACCCCAGGCCTCAGGCACAGTGCCCATGCCCAAAATGTATCCATGGGGACGCCTGCTTTCTGCAGGTCTGCAAGGACAGATATACCCTTGGTCCCTGACAGTCTTCTGCCTTCCTCAGGACTCAGGTCATGTGTATTTCCCACCCAGTGGGTTATATAAAGAGCTTATGATTCCCCGGTACCACCACTTGGAACCATGAATTACTATTTCAAAAACTCATTGTGCCATTTTGCTATGTGTCAACAAAATCAGGACCCACCTGATTGGGGAAAAACAGAAGTGGTAAGATGCAGACTTGGGCCTAAGCCAGGAAGGGGCGTCCCCTCGGCCACCAGATGCCAGATCCTTGATCTGCCTGCTGCCTGCCCAAGTTCCCCACTCTCTTCCCTTCTTTTGTAAACAAGTGGCCAGGCAGGTATTGCTTCGCTCCTGAGCTAACCAGATGTTCCTCCTCTGGAGGCCCTGCTCTTAGAATGCACCTGGAAAACTGCAGGAGACTGAGTGAGATGCAAACATGTATTTTTCTTCTTCTTTTTTTGACACTAGGAATGAACCCAGGGGCACTTAACCACTGAGCCACATCCCTAGACCTTTTTATACTTCATTTAGAGACAGAGTCTCAATGAGCTGCTCAGGGACTTGCTAAGTTGCTGAGGTTGGGTTTGAACTCATGATCTTACTGCCTCAGCCTCCCAAGCCACTGGGATCATGGACATGTGCCACCATGCTCAGCTGTGTTTTCTTAAATTTAGTTAAAAGACCATTCTTGTTTTAAATAGGTTTTGGTAAACAAAAGAAGAATAATTGTAAGCCTTAAACTATAAAACCAAAGGGCCACTTCTCCTTGGACATTTTAGGTTAAGATCCCTTCATTCTTACATGCTGGCTATTCAGGCCAGTAACACATGAGCAGCCCTGCACTGCCACACCTTCCAAGGTACCTGGCCCTCCTTGGGCTGCTCTCTGTGACAGCACAGTCCTTGGCACAAGGCCACATTCAAAAGGCTCTTCAGTCCCTTCAGTAACAAAATCAGCATATATGACACCCTGCTACCTTCCAAAGGGGAGCCCATGGCAGGGTGCTCCCAGCTGAGAAATCTCACCAGTTTTTTCTCAGAGAGTGGCTTCTTTCCAGGGGTCTCCTGATGCTTGGTGTGGTCCACGCAGCTCACTGACAGCATCCTGGGTGAAGCCTGCTGTGGAAGGAGCCGGCAGGGCCTGAGGCTGGCCTGTGCAGACGGGGTCCACTGTGCCAGGCCCTCCAACAGGGTCTGAGAGCTTGCTGAGAACAGCCTCACAGGGATCATGGCCCCTAAAATGAGCCAAATGGGCAAAATAAGATGTTTGGTTGAACCCTGAATGTCAAGCTGAAGCTAAAGCAAAGTGCCTGGTGCATGGCAGAAAGAACCTGGGTGCCTGAGAGAGACAGGACCAACCAATAATCCATGTTTCAATGCTAAGCACCTGGCATCCTGTGGTGCCCACCAGCCCATTTGTGATGTAAGCAGAATATGCACACAAAGATCAAAATCCTTAGGTCTCCCACAGGACTGGGAATACTTCCCTGGGGAATATCGAGTAGCTGCTTAATGCAAATGTTAAAAGGCAAGCAAAACCTCAAGTCAAAATTGTTTCAAAATAAAAATATCCATTTGTCCAAGTGTAACTGAGTGTGTTAATCTCCTGCAGCTTCAAATAATTAAACTGGAACGTGAGAACACTGGATATTTTAGGTTAAGATCCCTTCATTCTTTTTATATATATAATAGTTGGGCACAATACCTTTATTTATTTATTTTTACATGGTGCTGAGGATTGAACCCAGGGCCTCACAGGTGAGGGGGGGGGCACTCTAACACTGAGCCCCAGCCCCAGTCTGAGCGCTCTACCACTGATCCCCAGCTTGAAATCCCTTCATTCTTACATGCCAGCTATTCAGGCCAGTAACACATGAGCAGCCCTGCACTGCCACACCTTCCAAGGTACCCTGGCTCTCCTTGGGTTGCTCTCTGTGACAGCACAGTTCTTGGCACAAGACCCCATTCAAGAGGCTCTACAGTCCCTTCAGTAACAAAATCAGCATATATGACACCCTGATGCCTTCTAACAAACTCCCAGCCTTGCCACTCACCTTGGCACAACCTAGGGAAGGTTACACACCTGCTGCCTCAGTCTCCTCACCTGAAAATGGACAGGGATGGTGAGGACAGGCTGAGCTGACCCACTGGGACAGAGCAGCACTGGCTGTCCCACTGCGATGTGATGAGCAACAGCTACTTGGTCTCTGCCCTGGGCCTGACCCCACATTCCAGACCCTAGTGATTCTCTCCCTGAGTGATGGGAAAAACAGGAGTAAAGAGTGGCATCTGACCAGAGCACCGCACCCCTTGGGACTTGTGGAATGCAGAGGGGGATGCTTGCTTTATGAGATATTCTCAGTGACCCCTGGATAGCTTCAGGACAAGAGCTGGTCACCAGAAAGAGCAGGCCTGGAGTAAACCTTGGGACTTTCACCTCACCCTGTCCTCCAGCAAAGAGAAGGGCTGGGACTGAGCCAACAAATGATCACACCTCGTGAGGAACCTCCACCAACACCCCAAGCCATGGGGTCTGGAGAGTTTTCGGGCCAAACTCTTCATATGCTGGAGGGTCCCACACCCAATTCCACAGGAGCAGAAACTCCCATACTGGGGGCCTTTCTGTGGCTGTTCACTGTATCCTCTGCGGTCTCCTTACAAATAATGGATCCTTTACAACAAACAAGTAAATGCTACAAGTTTTCCCGAGTCCTGTGAACCTGCGGAGAGGATGGAGGAACCCTCCTTGTTGTAGAAAAGTCCGACAGAAGTGTGGGTACCTGGAGACCCATTACTTGCAAATGCTATCAAGACGGGAGTGGTTCTGTGTAACTGAGTATATGGCTTATGAGATCCCCTTTCCCTGGCACAGTGTCAGAATACACTTGAATCGTGGGGCTCATAGCTGGCATTCCAAAGAGCTAGAGAAGGGCTTGGTATGAAGATCTGCACACGGGGTGAGGGTTCTGGGGTGGTGTGGACAGCAGCAGCAGCACTGGTCCAGGGCACGCTCTTCGTGAGCTATTTCTCAGTGCTGCCAGTGCACTGCATCCAGCTTCCCTGCCATCCACCACTCCCAGGCAGTCTGAGGTTACTCAAGAAGTTGAACTGGTTAGAAAAAAAACATTCCCCAAACAAAATCCCAGACTCAGGCTGTTTTCCTGATGAATTCCATCAAACATTCAAAGAATAACTAGTCTTAAACACACCTTTTCAGAAAGGAGAGGAGCTAATGGTGACTATATAACTAATTTTATAGGCCAGTAAAGCCCCAGTACCAAACCTGACTTTACAAAAAGAAAGAAGAGAGTAATACCGCTTGTGCATAGGCACGAAGGACGCATGGCAAAACAGTTCTTGTCCCTTTCCATCCTGGCAGCATGGAAAGGGACAAGCACCAAGACTCAGGAGGAGCTGCCCCAGAACACACAGGCAGAACCCACGGGGCACCTCACCATGATGGCAGACCCTACAACCACTGCAACAGCAAACCAGGAGAAGGGTGCACTGCCCCACTGACAGAAGGTCTCCCAGGGCTTCCAGCTACATTCAGTCATGATGGAGAAAAAGGCAAGACAGCCATGCTGAGCACCTCTATGCCACACAGTCCTTGCAGACATTGCAGTAAAAGAACGGAAGGAGGAGGAAGTAAAACTCCCTATTTACAGAAGAGACGAGGGATTCCACAGAAGGCCCTGGGAAATCTACAAACCAATAATCAGAATCAAGAAATGAGGCTGAAAGCAGGAGGATTGAGAGTTCAAAGCCAGTGTTAGCAGCAGCAAGGTGCTCAGCATCTTAATGAAACCGTCTCTAAATAAAATAAATAGGGCTGGGAATGTGGTTCAGTGGTTGAGTGCCCCTGAGTTCAATCCCCAGTTACCCTCCCCCTGTTCCCCCCCCAAAAAGGAGCTGGACAAGGTTGCAGGGTACAAGGTTACACTTAGAAATCAACTGTGTTCTTATACATTAGTAGCAAAATAACTGGGAGGGCTGGGATTGTAGCTCAATGGTATAAACCTTGCTTAGTATGTGTGAGGCCCTTGGTTTGATCCTCAGTACCACATAAAAAATAAATACATTGGAGGCAGAGAGGTGACTTAAAAGAGGGGACCAGGAAGGAGTGTAAAAACTGG
>NW_026000026.1:1741870-1784164 GCF_001458135.2 Marmota marmota marmota
ACACCCGCGAGCGTCGAGCTGCGGAGACTCCGCCCGCGGGGGCACAGGAGGCCTGGGTGCAGGCCCGGGCTTGGCGTCCCCTCGGAGGCCACGGGGGCCCAGTTCCCCTGCGCCCGTGGAGGCACGAGGAGTCCAGTCCCCTCCGGGCCGCGCCGTCCAGAGGGGCCTCCGGACACGCCGCTCCCAGGACGCCGAACCCCGAGGGGAGGAGCTTCCGCCCCTCGTGGCGCCTCGGAGGCTGCCGAGCAGCCATCACCTGGGCTCAGCCCGCCGGGCGGGAGGAGCAGGGAGCTCTCGCGGCTTCCCGGGCACTGTTGGCCTTAGGCAGGGGACAAAAACCAGGGCACAGCCATCCGCACCGCACGACAGTTCATTTAGCCCAACTTTCAAACGTTCACGTTACAGAAGAGAAGACATAATACAGCCAATGAAATAACTGTTGGCAACACTGTTCCCCACAATATTACATAAAAGTGGACAAACATTAAATAAACATTCTGTTATTAATCAATAAATATATTAACACTGAAAATCATGTATAAATTAGGAAATAAATGTACAAACTATTTCACAAAGTGCTTTTTAAAATATATACACAACATTCAAGAAATTCTTAATGTAAGACATTCCAGATTGAAGTTTTGGGGTAATAAGTTTTTAAAGTATCCTCCTCTTTCAAAAAACATTGACACAATCCTTAGAACGGGGGGGTGGGGGGGTGGGGGGCTGTAGCTCAGTGGTGGAGCGCTTGCCTAGCATGTGTGAGGCCCTGGGTTGGATCCTCAGCACCGCAAAAAAATAAAGAAATAAAGACATGCTGTCCACCTACAACTACAAAAAAAAAAAAACCCAAACAAACAAAAACACCCACACCGCACACACACGGGGATGGAACTATCTTCACAGTTACCTGACGTGTCCAACATTTTCAAGCAGTCCCCAGCTGAGTTTGCAAATTACTTCTATAAAAATTTCCAGAAAGGAACAAAATCAAGAGATGACCCCTAAATGAAACTGCCAGTGCCTCTGTCATTTAGCAATTAAGAACTCTCATTTCTGTAATTTAATATGGGCATAATATTTTTAAGCCCTTATCAGTGTTAAGGATTTCTTTTTAAAAACCCTATGCCTATAACATAAATACTGAAATGCCCATGTTCTCATAGGAGAGTGGAAAATGTCCTAGAACAGGAATGACAGTCAACACAGAAAAGTCCTTTCATCTGAGCCTTGGTTCTTCTCTATAAATGGCAACAGTACCTCCATAGTTCCCAGCCAGACTGCCAGGATTAACTGCAGCAAAAATAGTGAAAGTGAAAAATCAATAAATAAACAAATGTGTCCTGTGAATTCTGAAGTACTCAACTCTGGACCAAAGAATTACTTTTGCTGTAATCCCAGCTACTCAGGAAGCTGAGGCAGGAGGATGGCAAGTTTGAAGCCAGCCGGAGCAATTTAGTGAGATCCTATCTCAAAAAAATAAATAAATAAATAAAATAAGGGTTGGGGAGTACTCAGTGGTACAGCGGCCCTGGGTTAAATCCCTAGTACTTGGGGGGGGGGGGGGGAAGAAGAAAAAAGAAAAAGAAAGAAAGAAAAAAGTAGATAAACTTTAAAAACATAAAACTGATTAAAGAAAACATTGTCTTTAGTAGGCCTAACATCTTAAGCACTGGAAAATATTTGTATTTTCTGAGTCGTTTTTGGAAATACATCAGCATTTATACAAAGATTTCTTTTTTAAAAAAGGATTCATAGTAAATACAGTGGTCGTTATTACCCAGGTAAAGGCTGATCAAGGGTCCGCGCAGGCTTTTTCCTTTGGCCATGATTTTCCAAGTGTGCTGTCTTGATATTTGCACAGAAGATAAATGGGGTTGAATGTCCTAGTGATGTAAGAGTCACTCACTTTTCATCATATAAAACCTTTACTTTTCATTCAGAAGGACACAGGGAAGTTACTGGGGTTCTTTTCAAAAACAGGATGCAGATCTTAGATATCCCTAAAAGGAAAGAAACGCCTGCTTGGAGATCAGAACAGGTCGGTCCTGGAAGAAATGACACAAAATAAACAACTTGCCAACCGCTGGGAGATTTGGTATAAATACTTTAAATCCTTAGGACTGGGCATATTAAATATTCGAATCCTAGAAAAGACATAAGATGAACAAAGGCCAAAGCCAGGCCCTTTCCGACTGCCCTGCTGGCAGAGAACTGCCCCTGCCCTTGGGTGACACGACTCTCCCTGGGCAGGCTGACCACACGCTGCCCTCGGGCTCAATTATTTGGAATACAGTCGCTGTCCTCTTCACCTTTAACACAGGACAATATCCTTCTGGAGAACAGAGCTGGCGAGGGGCGAGGCAGCGGAGGGTCTGGCTCCTGCAGGTGAAGCTGTGCATCCTTGTCACACCAAACAGAAACTGGCCCACACACAGGGCCCAGCACTGCCGGGCTCCGGAGGCGACGGGGTCTGAGGGCAGCAGGCAGTGGCCAGAGCAGGAGCTGCTCCGGCCACAGCACACCCAACGGGAGGGAGCAGACCCAGCTTGCTCATGTGAACACGAGGACCGTGGCACCTTTCAGCTATGTCCCATCGCCAGGCACAGAACACTGAGGATGAGATGACCCCCCAAACTAGCTAGGAACACGGAAAAGAGGGTGGGGGGCAGAAATGGGACAACTGCTCCATCGCACTGACATACAACACCACACACGGCACCCCAGGTCCCAGCACAGTGCTGTCTTGCGCCAGAGGTGCAGGTGGCTTCGTACCCAACATAAGGTGGGCACGTTCACATGCAGGCACGGCGCTGGGCGAGGGGCCAGCAACATGGCACAGTTCATCAGAACCACCACAGCTGTCCAGCACCCAGACACACTCCCACCAGGCTCCAACGAGAACACGGGTCCTTCATTGCTGGTAGTTTCCGTACTGGCCCTAGAAGAAATCAAGACTTAGAGGTTTTTTGTGTGTGTGTGTGTGTGTGGTGCTAGGGATTGAACTCAGGGCTCTGTGCATGCCAGGCAAGCGCTCTACCAACTGAGCTATGTCCCCAGTCCCAAGACATGGTTCTGAGTAGGAGGGTCGGCTCTCAAAAGCAAGGCCAGGCCCACCCCAGCCAACATTCAGGCAAACAGGAAAGCCCATCTGGCCTGGTCAGCTGAGAGAACAGCAGCGTTCAGGCCACCCAAAGAGCTGGGCAGCCTGAATGCCTCAGCACAATCCAAGTCTAGCCCAGGGCTTCTCAAGTAGAGCTGATCCTTTCCCCAGCGACACCTGGCAGCCTCTGGGTGCACTGGCATCCAGCAAGAGGCCTGCAGAGTGCATCATGGCCCCACAGATCCCTCCAGCCCACAGCCCGCGGCAGGACCCCATAGCCTGCAGCTGGCCATGTATCTCCCAGATACACAAATCAGGATCCTGGGAGTTAGATGATACTTTCCCCAAAATGTCATTGCTCTCTTCTCCGAGGCAGGCATAAAACTACAAGTCTTCCAGTCGGTCTATCACGAGATGAGAACGTTCACTTGTTATTTCCTAGTAATTCCAGTTTTGCATCAGGGGCAGGTTGCCGCCTCCTGGATTCCACAGGCGGCTCCCAGTGCACACCCAGAGGCCAACCCCAGACCTGCCTGCATGCAGGGCCAGCACGCTGCACCCAGAGCACTCAGAGGGCACTCTGGACCATGGTCCCCCATGTCCAGTGGTCTGCTCCTTTAGGGACTCTGCCCTGATGATCACACGGCTGGCTTTACACCGTGCTCACAGTCAGACTTCAGATTGGTTCACCCTTTTAGAAGTAGGATGAGAAGCACTTAAGAAATCTGGGGCTGGGGCTCAGTGGTAGAGCGTTCACTTAGCACGTGCGAGGCCCTGAGTTCGATCCTCAGCACCACATAAAAATAAATAAAATAAAGGTATTGTGTCCAACTATGACTAAAAAGTAAATATTAAAAAAAAAAAAAAGAAAGAAAACACCGTCTTAGCCACTCAGTTATCCAAGGAAAACAACCATAACATGGTGCTTTGGAATTTCACTAGCTGTGTGAGGTCACTGATGCCTGCTACCTACACGTCACTGTGGAGAGTCACCTTTTGCTAAGGATTCTCTTCAAAGGAAGCTCCAAATAAATGTCTGAGACACATCTCCCTCTATTGTTCTACACTGCAGCTACCCGGTCTTTTCCCTGCTGTCTACAACACAACAAATCTGCCATTCCCCAGGACTTTTGCATGTCCTCTCCCTGAGCCTGGCTCATCTCATCCATGAGGGTCCTTGCCCCTTGCCACAGTCTGGCTGGGCACAAAATCACGAGCCACCACACACCTTGTAGATTCAAACAGCAACTCTTTATTCTCGAACTGTCACTGGCACTTACACACACGTTCTGGGCAAATCCACGTTCTGGGCCCCAAATACCCTCTGAATCCCGTGAGAACTCAACGGGAACTCAAGGAGCGGGCGAGCCTGAGGCAGCAGGATACGCCCTATTCCCAGCAGGGTACACCTTAAACCGGGAACGCCCTAAACCCCGACCCACCCTAAACCCGGATCCGCCCTGGTCCTTGAGCAAGGTCACCTTACATGCAATGACACTGCAAACGACCTGGGTCATGCCATGCGTCATTCCTACTTGGCAATGGCCCTCAGCAGCCCCTTCAGTGCTTCAGGCACACAGACCCTGTCCTTGCAGTTGCAAAGGGCGACTCCTTGTGAGGCCTGTGGAGCCCTACGCCCTGCAGCCTGTCTCCATCACCTCTTTACTTAGTTATTTGCTGGTTTGTTTACTTCTCTGTGGTGCTGAGGATCGAGCCCCAAGCCT
Source organism: Marmota marmota marmota (assembly GCF_001458135.2). Classification (NCBI taxonomy): domain Eukaryota; kingdom Metazoa; phylum Chordata; class Mammalia; order Rodentia; family Sciuridae; genus Marmota; species Marmota marmota. Next base: position 1,746,698 of record NW_026000026.1, read on the forward strand.
CCAGCATGCCAGGCGAGCGCCCTACCCCGAGCCATGACCCTAGTCTCACCACCACCTCTTCCCAGGCTCTTGCTGTGCCCGGGTTCTGGCCACACAGGCCTTATTGCTGCAGAAGTCCTCATTCTTGCCCACCAAGAATGGTCTTCCTTGGCTCCTGACCAACTGTCCCCTGGCAGACAGGGTTCCTGTCCACCCACCTGCTGCCCTTCTCCACCTGCTCCCAGGACAGTAGTGGGTGCCACCAACTGTGTGCTGCCTCCTCAGTGAGCTGTCTTTGCCCACAGCACAGGGTCCTGTCACTGCCCGCCTCACCCACCTGGCAGAGGCCCCAACCTGCTAGGTGCACAGTGAAAACCTGCAGAACTGATGGAGCGAAGGAGAACCTAACGGTCAGTCTAGGGTGCAACAGGCCAGCTGTCTGTCGAGGTGGGACCTTTTTTTCGGTACTGGGGACGGAATGCAGGAGGGCTTTAGCAGTGAGCTATATCCCCAGCCATTTTTATTTCATTTTAAAAATATTTTTAGTTGTAGATGGACACAATATCTTTATTTTTATTTATTTATTTTTATGTGGTGTTGAGGATTGAACCCAGGCCCTCACGCATGCGAGGCAAGCGCTCTATTGCTGAGCCTCAACCCCAGCCCAGCCCTGTTTATTTTGAGACAGGGTCTCACTACGTTGCCAGGCAGGTCTGAACTTGTGATCCTCCTGCTGCAGCCTCCAAAGTAGCTATGGGTGTGTGCCTCAGAGCTGAGGCAGAGGTGATCATGAAAGGAACCTGGAACCAATCAAGGCTACCTCATTATGCTTCATGACTGTCATCTCCACAGCCCCGGCGGAGGTGGGGGGGGGGCCTTGAAGCACCCAGGTAACTTGCCTGCTCATAGCCATAAGGCCGCTGCTGCTGGGCAGAGGGTCCCGTCTGCGATGCTCGGTAGCCCCCGTACTGCTGGCCTTGTCCTTGCTGGTAGCTGGAGTACTGCGAGGGGGCACTCTGGGCAGGCCCTGAGGAGACACAGGCTCTGTGGGGACCAGCACTGGCTCACCCCTCTTTTGGAATCTCCAAAACACCAGGGACCTATTCTTCCTCAACACGAATACGGGGAGAGAGGGCCATGGGACTACTGGCCAGACCCCGTCCTGCACCCTTGCCTGGGATGGGCCACAAGGCCTCTTCCCACACACTGTTCCAGACCAGCTGAGGTCACACACGATGGACACTGTCAACTCGTACTTCAAAGATCACAGGAAACAGGGGAAGCTTGCAGCAGAGGAGAAATGGCCAGCAATTCTGTGAAAACTAAGTTGAAGGCTTTGGAAACAATCGATAAAGGCTGGCCATGTTTTTACTGACCGAGGGCCTTGCGCGTGCCAGGCCAGCGCTCCACCACTGCGCTGAGCCCAGTTCCCCAGGCTTGTCCTAGGTGCTATTCAATTGGCCGTGTCATAAAGGCAAAGGGTCCTATCTGGCTCCCTCCTCCCCCAGAACCCTGTGGGCTTTGTGGGGGCCTTGCCCACGGGGCCCACCCTGAGAATGGGTCTGAGCGGCCCCAGCTCCTTTTCAAAAGGCACTCAGACGACTCCAGTGCAGCGAGGGCTGAGACCCACTGGCCAGAATAGCTTCCTCCAAGACTCAGGAGCTGGCTGCCTGCTACACCAGAGGAAGAAGATCCTGCCTGACCCCAGATTCAAGGATAAGTAAGTGGAGAGGCTCCTTCTTTGGGTGGGTGGGGGCCTGTGAGGACTAGTGTTTTTTTCTGCCCCGAGACTAGGGATTGAATCCAGGGCCACTTTACCACTGAGCTCCATCCCCAGCCTCCCTCCCCCTTTTTGTTTTTGAGACAGGGTCTCAGCAAGTTGCTGAGGAGGCCTGGAACTTGTGATCCTCCTGCCTAGCCTCCTGAGTCACTGGATGACAGGCATGGCCACCGCAACCCCAGCAGAGGTCACTGCCTGCCAGCTCTGACCTGGGGACGGGCAGCCTTTCTGTGTACTTTAAATGCCGAGAGCTTGCAGGGATGTCACCCAGTGGCCCTCTGTGACTGCAGGGTGAAGAGGGCATGCGCCCCCCAGGTCAGGGGAGTTCCAAGGGGAGCTTCCTGCAGTTTGGGTCTCTGGCCAAGTGCAACCTGTAGGCAAGGGGCCAGGCAGGACAGGGTCCTGACACGGGTAGACTGGGGCCAGGGCCCTGCTGAGACCTGGCCTGGGTGGACTGAGCTTGTTCCTGCAGAGCTTTGGGTAACAGGACTCTGCAGTGTTCCTGCTGAAGGGAGAAATACCCTGGCCTCTGACTCCTGTGCACCCCATGGATCCTGAAAGCAGGGTTAGGTTGTTCAAGGGCTTCGATCAGCCTCGGCGAACTTCCTGGCTAGGTCTCAAGTTAGCGATCCTCTCGTGGGGAGCAGAAGCTCTTGAGTGAAAAGTGCTTCTGCTATGTAATGTTTTGAACAACCAACAATAAAAAAATTAAAAAAAAAAAAGTGCTTCTGGCCCTGCCACTAAACTAGCCCCCCTGCAGGCAGGCTCGGGGAAAGCCCAGCAAGGTGGATGCAGAAAGCACCCTCCCACGCGGGGCTCAGTGTCTACCACTATGCTCCAACGAAAGGGACCAGGTCTCCCTGGAGAAGTGGCTGACCGTAGGGCTACACAGAAAACACAGAGGTGCTTAAAAACCCCCCAAAAGTGAAACATGCTAAAGGGACACAGTGGCCAGGCGCGGTGGCACACAGCTATAATCCCAGCTGCTCGGGAGGCTGAGGTAGGAGGATCGTGAGTTCAAAGCCAGCCTCAGCAACAGTGGGTGCTAAGAAAGTCAGTGAGACCCTGTATCTAAATAAAATAAAACATAAGGCTGGCGTGTGGCTCAGTGGTCGAGTGCCCCTGAGTTCTATCCCCAGTACCCCTCCCCCCTCAAAAAAAAAAAAAAAGGGCATAGGGGCCACAGCCAGGGCTATTCGACCACTAAGTACAATGGTACCAGACCACGACCCGATGTGGAGGTTAACGTCCACCTGCACATGCTGACCTAAAAACACACCTGGAGGGGTGAGTGGACAGACAAGGGACATTTCCCTGCAGAATTCCAAAGAACATGTGAAGATGATCCCTCTTGACCGGAGCTTACTGACCTGCTCCCCAGAAGGAAGGGAAGGAGGGAGGAACGGACAAAGGAGACACCTAGCTACCACCACCAGGGCCAGGCAAGCTGGCCACATTGCCACAGGCGAGCTGTGTGAGGACTGGCTGTGCGAGATGGGACCCACTGGTCTTCTTTCCAAACCCATGACCTAGTCTCACCTGGGGAAAACGGCACACCCCCGTGAGGCATGTTCACACACCTGGCCAGTGTGCCCAAGATGGTCAAGGGGTGAGGTCATCTGTGACACTCAGAGCAGAGGAGCCCGTGGACAGGGGATGGACACCAGGGACCAGGAGTCTGGTCCCCAGGGTGGGTCTGGCCCCCGGGGAAGGACACCAGGGACCAGGAGTCTGGTCCCCAGGGTGGGTCTGGTCCCCGGGGAAGGACACCAGGGACCAGGAGTCTGGACGCAGGGTGGGTCTGGCCCCCGGGGAAGGACACCAGGGACCAGGAGTCTGGCCCCGGGAGCAAGCGCCGGTTTCCCGGTCGTGGCAGCCACGTCAGGTCACCGCAGGCCCTGGCTGGACGCAGGTCGCCCTGCACCATCCTGGCCACTGTCCTGGAGACCTGGAACTGCTCCAGAACGAGGCCCTAAGCAGGCGCGTGCCCACCTGGGGTGCAGGGCGGGCCCTCGGTGGAGCGCCCTCTTACCGTAGGCCTGCTGCTGCCCGGGGTAGCTCTGCTGGTTGGGGTACTGCTGCTGGGAGTAGGTCTGCGGCTGGGCGGTGCCCTGCTGGTACCCAGCCTGCTGCTGGCTGTACTGGGAGTTCCCTGCAGAGAGAAGGGCATGCGCTCACTGCCGGTGGCCAGCAGTAGGCCCAGGCGGGCTGTCCACATGTTCAAAGTCTACATCTCCTCTTGACAAAGAGCGACATGGCTGGTGTGGCCACTGGCCAACGCCAATGCCCTGGGCTATGCTGGGCCCCACAAGACAGGCCGAGTCCTGAGAGGAACCAGGGCCTTGCAGACCTAACTGGAAGGCGCCCTGGACACAGCCGTGTGGATGAAGCCACGTGATGGAGCCATGCTTCTCCACGCCAAAGACGGAGGGGGCGGCCAGTGGCTTCTCATGGGACGTGCCCTGCTGACCCCCAGCCTCCGCCTTCAAGCCTCCAGAGCAATGGGTTCCTGTTGCTTTAGGTGGCCCGATGATGGTCCCTTGCCACTGAATGCCCGGGAGACTGGACGGCCCACGAGCACAGCACCAGCGGCAGCTGGAAGCGAGAAGGACACCACAGCACTGACCAAAGGCACCTTGGCTGTGAAGGCCCCTGGCAAGGCGAGCGGGCAGAGAACCATGTCTGGAAGGCCCAGGAAATGGCGCAGGGAGGCCAACAGAGCCCAGCGCAGCCGCCTGCAGACATGCACCTTCCCTCGTGTTTCAGACAGCGGGGCAGCCCAGGTACTGAGAAATGGCTACCAAGCCAGGGATGCTCAAGTGGGTCACAAGAGAGCTCCAGCAGTCTCCTGGACCACCCTGTGCAGTGAGCACTGCTGTCGTCCCCACTCTGCAGGTGGCGAAATGGACGCAGCAGCCTCACTTGGAAGATGGGCATTCAGACCCACAGGCCCTCTCGTCCTGAGCCACTAGCCACAGCAGGGCCTCTGGGAGGGGCGGGGACACCTGCATCCTGTCTCCAGGCCACTGCCTTCTCCTAGGGACACGCAGTGTGATGCCCAGGAGGCTCATGGCAGAGGGTCGCCTGGACACGTCCCTCAGGTCAAGATGCAGTCAGCTGAAGTTCACACCCCTACTGGGCCCAACGGGCTCCAGTGCTTTGAGGACATCAGGCTGAGGCCACAGCTGATCCTGGGGACCAAGTTCCTACTTCCACTCAGTGCATGCGGGCAGAAGCTTCCCACAGGCTGCCGTCGCCAGCAGGTGGGCAGAAGGCTCTCACTTCTTCTTCCTTCGGAGAAAACACTTGTGCTTGTTTCCAAAATCTGATTCCCGGCTGTGCCCACGCCAAGGCCTTTTCCTTTCAGAGACATTGAGTAGTGAAGTGGCACACGTGTGCAGACAGCCTCGCCAAGCTCAGAGGGCACTGACGAGCTGCAGTCTCCCCACGTCTTCCTGGGGGGTCTGAAGTGCCCACTGCAGGGCCAGCAGGTCAGAGTCGGCTCCAGGCAGGGATGCCTCCCCCAGGAGGTGTCTAGACCACGTCCTGCCTCCTGCTTTCAAGCAGGCTGCTGTCTGCAAAACCCGACAAAGCGCACACGGTTCATTTGTGTGGGACCACATCTGTGTGGCCCAATTCCAGGCCCAGGAGGGGACTGAGGCTGGGGCAGGGACTGGGAGACAGGTGCACTTCTGGGACCCAGAACATGCCCAAAAGGAATGGCTGTTCTTATGAAAATGTGCCCTGGAAATACAGGGCGGCACCCAGGGGCCGAGGGTGAGACCCGAGGAGCCTGTGCTCCTGCGACCGGTCTGGCTGTGGGTGACAACCTTTCTAGGACCTGCAAAAGTTAAGTCCTTTGAAACTGAGTCCTAGTAACAGACTTCTAGAAAGCCATCTGCGTCCGCCCCACGGTCCGCCCGCCGTCCGAGCGCCCAGCTTGAGCTCTTAACCCAGGCTCCTCCTCAACACCGAGCTGGCTCCAGCAAGCCCAGGGCAGGCGAGGCAACTCCAGGGAGCCAGAGGACTCGGTCAGTCCAGCACTTCAGGATCCACCAGAGCCTCAGCAGGCTCCTCAGGGGCCTCGGGGTTTGGCCAGCTGCAGTGCTCTTGTATTTCCTGGCCCCATTTTTACTCTTTATGAGATGACAGGTAAAGCAGCTTTTCCTGGGGTGCCTGCTCTCGTGCACCTGGAAAACCTCCAGGGATCTGGGAGGAGCAAGCACAAATGTCAGGTGTCTGACAGCAGGCCATGGATGGGGCCTCAGCAGAGCTGGACAGCCCCGGCCCGGCCTCCGCGCCACCAGGCACACACACGCACACACACGCTCCACCTCTCTGCTCCCAGCTCTCTGTCTAGGAATCCGCAGCCTCCTGAGATGTGGTCATGACGGATAAAGGGCAGCACTACGTACAGTGGAAGGAGAGGCCAGCCCTGACCAGTATACACACTCAGCTTACTAACACATGGTCAGGGCGTGGCGGCACGAACAAGGGACAAGGGACATATTAACAAGTTCTGGAAGCAGAAATGCAGCATGGGGTGCGCTCTGCTGCCAGTCTGAACCCCCACTCCTAGGGGACATGTCAGTCACACTTGGCAGGCTCCTGAGCAACACCCAAGAGGACACACCAGGGGCTCTTGGGATTCCAGGAAGCGCACATGGTGTGGATGACCGTACGGCCAGGGTCCTCCTGTCCTGGTTGACAGCCAACATTTGACACTTCCAACTCAAACCTCTAAATAAGCAAATTCACTCTCATGATTGAGAAACGTCAAACCAAACAGGGGCCCACCTCGGAGAGGGACAGAGGGCACTCCACTCCTGCCGCGCTGCCCGCCCCCGCTAACTGTTCTCACTGGCGTCTCGGAGCCTTTCCCGGCTGCCTGGGGTGTGCTGTGGCAGCATGGCTGAGCACAGTCCCGTCCTCCCTCTTGTCTGCTCTGTGCTTGGCCTCTGCAGTTCACAGGGAGCACCTCTTCCAGGGTCGTGCCTAGGGCCACTCAGGAGGGACTCGCACCGTGCGGGCTGTGCTGCCGCAAGCTCACCACAGTGCCAAGCCCACTGTACCCGCACCCCTCCGGTCAGCACTCTATGGTGTCACACTCCTACCCAGCTCACTCAGCTCACCCCAGGCCTCCTGCCTCTGGTCCTTGGTGGTCAGTGCCTATGACCCACAAGGTTCCTGTGGAAGTTCTTCATGTTGGCCTCTGACTTCCAGGGGCCGCTCTGCACCCGAAGGAGGCAAGACCTATACCCCAGTCCTCAAAACAGCACTCCACTTCTCACCCCACCCAGGACCTCACAATGCACCGCCGTGGGGCGAGACAGACCACAGTCCCTTTGCACATGTTCCTCATGCTGCAGTCTAATGAGAAGAACGGAACACAGCTCTTCTCAATCCAGGAGAGAGCCAAGCCATCTGCCACTATGCTGGCATTATATACCACTTTTGTCAATTACACCTTAATAAAGCTGGGAGGAAAACTGGAAATATAAAATAATAATAATACAATAATAAAAAAAAAAAAAAAAAAAGAAAAACACAGTGGCACAGTGATGCACACCTGTAATCCCAATGACCTGGGAGGCTGAGGCAAGAGTATCTCAAGTTCAAGGCCAGCCTGGGAAACTTAGCAAGACTGCCTCAAAATAAAAAATAAAAGACTGGGGAGTGGCTCAATGGTAGAGCACCCCTAGGTTCAATCCCCAGTACTGCTAAAAAACAAACAAACAAACAAAAAACCCAAGTATGTATCTTTACAGTGCACAACAAGAGGTATGAGGTGGGTATACATGTGAGTGGTTTCTTCACAGCAGGTTGGGACCTATTAGCTCATTGGCTCGACAGCAGAACATCTATAGATCCAATTCTCGGAAAAATAGCCCCAACAAGTGCACGCAGCCCGTGGGCCTGCCTGCTTCCAGACAGCTGTTTCTATGGAAAGATGGAGCTGTGAAGAAGGTCCCCGGCTGCGGCACCCACATGCAGCCTCTCCCAGACCAGCGCTGGCCCGCCATCCTTTCTAGATGGGGCTCCTCCGGGAGGGACGTCCCTCATGCAGACTCACTCTGTGCTGCCCGACAGAGCCAGGTCCTCCCACGTCTGATGGTCCTGCCCTTTCTCCATCAGCCCCTAAGGCCCTCAGACCCATTCATGCTGGCCACAGACACCAGCCCACAGAAAACTGCCCAGCAGCTCAAAGCCGGCCCTCTGCCCAGGGCCCTATGCAGGACGAGTCCTGAGAAGCTCCCAGGAGGTGGGGCATGTCTGCTGGTGTCTATTCTGAGCAGTGAGAAGCCATGTGTGGCCACAGCCAGGGGTCTGTCCTCCCACCTCCAAGGCTGGATCTCAGCAGGGTCCACTCTGGTGAGCACAAACTGGGCTTTAGGGAGCAGCACAGAACCTGCCTATGTCCCGATGGATGACAAGCTACGTGACAATCCCACCCGTTCTGATGCAGGGCCAAGTCTGGCGTGAACTGCTTGTGCGGCTGTAAGGACCACCGAGGTGCCGGCGTGCAACTGTCCCAGCAGACCCTGAGGCGCCACCCTCTGGGTCTGTGTTCCTCTGCAGCTCCCTAACCCCGCAGCCTGGACGGTCCGTTCTCGGAACCTGCCTCAGCACCAGGTGGGGCCAGCAGGCCAGTGTCTGCAGGCGGAAAGCCTGGGGGCCAGACCCACCCCTCAGGACAAGCAGGGTGGGCTCGGCGGTGCAAGAAGGTGGAGCAGCCCAGGACGCTCACTGGGTCCTGGCAGGTGGCCTGCCACCAGCCTTCTGGAGGACTTTCCCTGTTTTCAAATCTTCTAAAATATTTTGCCACGTGTAACTAAAAACCAGAATTGCTTTGTGGAAAGCAGTGTGCAGGTTCCTGGAGAAGCCAGGCACAACTGCCACGTGACCCACGTGCAGCCTGCCACCTTCACCGCAGCACCATCAATGACAGCCAAAGCACAGGCCAAGTGTCGGGAACAGAGGAGGGCAGAGGAAGCACACCGCGGGCCTTCAGAAAGGGCCACCTGGCCCCGCTACAACAAGGAAGCTGAGGACACCAGTGGGGTGTGGCGAGCTGGTCACGGGAGGCCCCAGGCAGTGCACACCACGGAGGCCGAGGCAGAAGGGTGGGTCAGGGGCTTGGGGGGGCAGGGCTGGCGTTCAGTGGGGACAGTCTTGGTGTCAGGTGTGGGAAGTCCTGTGTGTGTGGGCGGCATGGTGCTGCATGCCACTATGAATGTGCGCAGGCCACTGGGCAGGCTGTCTGAACAGGGCTGCATGGTAAGTGTCGTTTGTGGCATATTTACCCACAAATGCACGTAAGGAACGCACCTGAGCGTGGCCTAGGCAAGCCACCTGTTTCTTGCTCTCCCTCACCCGGCCCGTCATAGCCCTGCCGTTCCCACCACCAACGTCTGGACCAGGAAGCCTGGAACTCGGCAGCAGAGGCCCCGCAGGCCTGTGAGCTGAGGGCACTCCGGGGCTGCGCTCACCCGCAGGGGATCTGACTGCGCAGCTCTCTCCCCAAGGCACCTTCAGCGATGTGCCACTGGTGGCTAGGGTGGGCACATTCAAACCATGAAGTGGGAAGGCCAGGGCTGTCTGCCTGAGAGCAAGCTCCCATCACCCGCCACCTCACCTTCACCTGACAGGTGGCGTGGCCACGGCGCTCTGGGCAGGGATGCAAGCACCTGGCCCAAGACGTGTCTGACCCGGTCAGCAGGGCTCTGGAGAAATGCTGGGCCAGACCTGACCATGCCACCCCACCCCACACACTCCCGGCCTGGCTCATGAGGGATTTAGGTGCCTCAGTCCCTGCTGGGTGGCTCTGATTGAGGAGGCTGAGAGCAGCTCCCAGGCCACACACTGGACAGCTGGACTGCACGGCAGGTTTGTCCCCCGCACCCCCAGTGTCCAGCCGAAGCTCTCCCATATCCCAACACACCAGGCAGGCAGGACCCGGCACCTGGCGGAACACCCGCATCTTCTAGGAGAAGGTTCTCGCAGCTCTGTGCCACCGTGTGTCTGGGTCCAGGGCGGCCCTGGGCAGCACTGCTTGTTCTCAGGCGCGTGGCGTCCCCGCTCAGGGCTGCTTACCCCCCTCGTAGTAGTGCTGCGTGGACTCCTCGAAGGAGCGCTCATAGCTCTGCTCCGAGTAGGACGACTGCTGGTAGGCATAGTCACTGTGGCCTGCAAGAGACGGGCATCGGCTGTGGGCAGGCCGCACGCTGCCTCTCGGTCCTGGGGGAGACGTGCGAGCCCAGGAAAGGACAGTCGGGCCAGGCCAGGGACATGGCAGAGCGGGTCAAGGGCCTGATTGCCCAGGTGGCCACACCCTGACCCCAGCAACTCCGGGGATGACAAGTTCAGGGCAGCCTCAGCAGTCAGGATAAGAGGGAGACGTGCTGGGACGTAGCTCCCGTACCAAAAATAAGCAAACAAAACGCAGGGGTCACTTCCCACACCCCGGGCTACTGAGAGGCCAGGTCCAGTCTGTCACAGCTGGCTCCGGGAGCACCAGCTGCTCTCCTCTGGCCCTGCTTGGCTCTTGGGGCTTCTGGGCAGGGTGCTGTGTGGCACCATGACTACAGGGACACAGCCTGCCCCATGGCTGGCCTCGGTGAGCATCTACACCCATTTCCCAGCAGGAGGGCACCTGCCTCACGCCCAGGCTAACTGGGCAGCCCACCCGGCTGTCCTCTAGGGAGCCCTGTCTTTGTCTTCCCAAACCTATGCATTTTTAAAGACTAGTTTAAATGCTACCTTCTCAAATCCTGGGATGATCTAAATGCACAATCAGAGGTGACAAGTAGCGGGTGCTGTGCAGGCCTGCCAGCCCACCCGAGGCCGTCTCAGGGTCCGTCTATGGCAGACAGGCCCCCCCCAGCTCAGACTCCACAGCTGAGCCTGCGTCCTGCCCCCCGCGTGCTCGGGCCTCACCCTCGGGGTAGTACTGCTGGCTCATGGGCTCCGAGGCGGCCTGGCTGTGGCCGTACGGCTCGCTGTAGTACTCCTCCTGGCCCAGGTACTGCTGCGCAGAGCCTGCAGGCAACACCACGCTCAGGACCCACACAGCGTGGGGCAGCTTTCCTTATAGCCAGGACCCAGTTGGGCAGCAGGGCCCACCACAAAGAACTCACCCGGGGCCAGGACCGCAGCCACCAGGCCTCCCCTCCTCCCGCCCCAGCAAGGCTCTGGGTCTGGCATCTGTAACCACCACCAGCTGCCCCTCCCTCGGGTCCCTTGCCCAGAGGACCACAGCCCCACACCAGGTCACCTCCAGAACACGTGGACCCTCAGCAGGCCCAGTGTCCTCGCTCATGCACAGGTGGGAAAACGCGGGAGCAGGGGTCCCGGGTGCATGCTCCCCTGAGGGCCTCACCTTGCTGGGAGGGCCGGTAGGGCGCCATGGGCCGCTGCCCCATCATGCTGCTGCCCTGGCCGCCCTGGCCCATCATGGCCATGGACGACTGGCCCTGGTAGTGTTGGCTCCCGCCCTGCGCAGAGCTGTAGTGGGATGTGGCCGCCTGCTGGTGCATCATGGAGACTGTTTGACAGAGACCCCCGAGTCACCTGGGAAGCGCAGGCCAGCCCCTGACCTCCCACCCCCATGTCACCTGGACCCCAAGGCATGTCTCCCAGCGCAGGGTCAGGGCCCAGGGCTGGGTGCTGGTCTACACGTGCCTCTGGGCAGGAGGACGGGGCTCCCACGGCAACACACCATGGCCCCGCAGCTCTCAGCAAACCCTAGCCCAAGCAGTCCCGACCTTCCCTGTCCCCGGGCAGGTCCTGAGTCACACTGTCCCCTGAGCACCCAGACTGACCCGCCTGTTGGCCTGTCACACTCGTCCTGCTCAGAGGTGCGGGGAAGCTCCAGAGAGACAGGCAGGAGCCACCGTTTTAAGGTTTCTAGCAACCACGTTGGAGAAGAAAGGGGGGTCTGTCCTGATACGTTTTGTTGGAGTCAAAACTTCCAAGTTACATTTTAGCATGTGATTAACAAACTTGGGAGGCATTTCACGTCCTGTTCTGTAATAAGCTCTAACTCAGGGAACATCCTGCTTCGGGAGCCACTCCACCGAGCCCATGGGGCTCCCAGACCCAGGCCATGCTGCCCCCCACCGGGGCCTCCCGAGAAGCAGCCCAGAGTCACCATCACTGCATGCCACTGGCCTGGCCCTGTGGAGGCCTGGGGGAGGCGGCCAGCCCTGCTGATCCTCTCCTTCCCTGTGCCCAGTACATGGGTGACCCCGGGACCCACAGGCACGGCCCGCGGTGAGTACCTGGGTTGGACTGCATGTTGATGTTGGTCCGAGACACGTAGTTGCTGATGGCGCCCTGGCCCTGCATGGGGACGCTCTGAGAGGCAGGTCCCGAGTGGCTGTAACCAGGTCCCGAGCCGTGGCCACTACCAGACATGCTCATGGAAGTTGTGGGCAGGGTGCTCTGCACCGTCTGCTGCATGGACACGTGACTGGGACCTGTGGAGGGTGGGCATCAGGGGCGGGGCCAGTGAGCACCTCCGTCTCCTCTGGGCAGCTCTGGGGAGGGAGGCGACTAACCCAGGTCAGCCCCAGGTCAAGCAAGTGCACACGTGACGAGCGGGTCCCTCTCCAGGCAGCCGGGCTCCACTCCCACTGGGTGCCCACTGGAACCGCACTCTGCATTCGAAGTGGGCATCGTGTGACCATGTGCGCATGGTGGGGTCTGGAGCTCTGCTCCCTGGGCACGGTGACTCCAGGACGCGGAAGCCAGGGACACCGAGCCCAGCCCTGCAGGCTGGGGGGGCCCCACCATGGCAGCTGCCCCTGTGGCTGTCTCAGGGACCGTGGTACTGGGAATGTCCCCTGCAAACCTGCTCACCATTGCCGATCTGGCCCTGCATGAGGGAGGCCGGGGGCAGGCCTGTGCTGATGGCGTCGCTGAGGCTGCCTTGGGGGTGCAGGCCCTGGCTGGAACCGCTCTGGCTCAGTGCTCCGGGGCCCAGGTTCATGTTCTGGGTGGGCGGCTGCAGTGACAGAAGGTTGGGAGGATGGCTAACTAAGAGCCACCAACAGCCACCTGGGATTTGGTGGCGCACAGAATTCTCACTGCATCCATGGCCATCTGTTCAATGTCGGAGACCTACAGCCACTGTCACGCTCTGCAGCACAGTGGTGGTGACTAGGCCCCAACATCTCAGGCCTAGTGGAGACAACACAGTGTAAACAAGAGCCCAGCCTGTCCACACACACTTGGGTGTTCAAAAACTGGTCCCCTTGCTGGGACGACAGGGAACCCCTTTGCTGGCCCCCCATATCCTTCTCAGGATCGGCTGACAAGCACCTCAGTGTCCACAGCCCCCACCATTTTGCACTCCAGGGCCTTGGCACAAGCTGGCTCACTGATGTTCCCTGCACTCCTTCTACATGTGCCCCCTCCTCTCTCATTCTTTATTCCCCCAAGCCCACCTCTGATCACAGTATGCAGCAGGGAGGTGGGATGTACGGGAGACAGGAGACCCCCTGGACCATCACTCCCACATCTAGATCAACCTACGGCCCCAAATGTTTGCACAGACACTGAATACACCTGGCCCAAAACAGAAGCCTCCAGCAGGCTCTGCTGGCACCTACTGGGAGAGGAAACCCGACAGGCCAACCAAGGCTGCTTAACATTATGGACTTACAAAACATGCCTTAACAGTTCTAATGTCACCACTTTCCAGGGGAACCAGGGCACTGGTAAGTGAGCCGTTCTGGGGCCATGGCACCCATCAACGCGAGGCTGCTACTTCCCTGGCTGCACTTTCCCAACATGGAAGAGGCCAAAGCGATCGCACCTCACAGTGAAAATTCAATTTAGGGAAAACGTTTTTAAAACCAAATCAGTCCAGGCACAGTGGCCCACGCCTGTAATCCTAGCAACTCAGGAGGCTGAGGCAGGAGGATCACAAGTTTGAGGCCAGCCTCAAGAATACAGCAAGGCCCCATCTCAAAATAAAAAATAAAAACGTGGCTCAGTGTAGAGGACCCCTGTGTTCTATGCCTTGGACAAACACAACTCCCTCAAAAAAGCCAAACACTGAGACTGTCATCTAGAGTATTTGTGGCACTGGGGGTTTTCCTGGTTAAGCTCCGCTTCCAGTCACAGCACGTGCACAGCTCCTGATGGCTGACGCTGGACAGAGGAGTCACACTGTGCAAGGCCGAGTCAGAGCCCTGGCCCCAAAAGACAAGGAAGGGCCCAGCAGGCCCAGAGGGACCCCACTCCAGTGCTCAGACACCGGCCGCCCACCCTCCCAGGTTGCCTGTTGGGGGTCGAGTCACCCTCCCCAACGGGAGGGACCTGTCCACCGCCGACAGGTTTACCACCAGTGTGACAGAAAGGTTCACACCACAGCCCCAGGCCCCAACGCCTGCCTCCCCAAGATGTGGTCCCTCAGGTCACCTTCCTACTGGAGGTGACACGCTGGGAACCTGGACCTAGGCAGTGTGTGGCTCCTGGCGGTAAGTGGGGAGCCCTGGCCCCCGTGCCTGGCACTCACGGCGGGCAGCAGCGACTGCATGTTCTGGTTGGAGTCGGCTATGGTGGCCAGGTAGACCAGGTTCCGGTGCAGGATCTGCTGGTACCTGTGGGAGGGGACACGCGAGTGAGGCAGAAGCAGGTTTAACCAGGAGCTGGGACCTCTAGCTAAACCCTGTCAGGACACCAGGCACAGGCCCCACGGCCTGGTCAAAAACAGACAGGTGGCAGCGCCGGGGGTCCAGCAGGGGCAGGCAGGAAGTGGACCCAGCCCAGCGCTGAGCAGGCTCCCGCCCCAGGAGGAAGCGGTGCTGGGTCTCTTCAGAGAGTGCAGGTGGGGGACTGGCTCAAGGAGGCAGAGGCCACAGGGGACAGAGCAGGCAGTGGCCCAGCGTTGGGCTAACTCCACCGCCAGCTGCCCGAGCACCCCAGAGGACACAGGAGTGACAGGGATCCCAAGCTCTCCCACGTCACACCCGGGGATCCCAACCCCATACACTCATCACACTTGGGGGACTCGAGCCCCCCCACTGAGCCTGGTAACCCACAGGCATACTCTGTGGGAGGTGCCAGGTCATGGAAGGCAAGGGCAGCCCTGGTGTGTCCACAGCTATGTAGGCCCGGGCTCCCTGACGCCCCCCCCCCAGCCCACTCACTGGGTGCACTCCGCCGTCTTGCCCTTGCTCTGGTAGTCCAGGATGCACTGGATCAGGTGGTGGTTCTCGTCCAGCATCTGCAGCAGACGTGGGTGTGAACGGGGCCTGGGCACCAAGGCTTCCTCGGAGCAACCACAGGGCATCCGCCCAGCAAGCCTAGCTAGTTCACCACAGGGTGCAGGACCCCGGGGGTGCCTCGGAGCCCCACCTGCAGGGCGTGACAGGTGCTCAAAGCACAGCAGACCCCAATAGGCGTACCACCCATGTGACTGGAAGGCTCACACCACCAGCCCCAGGCCCTGACCCCTGCCTGAGGTAGCACACAGGGTCCTGCCCTGGGGACAGGAGGAACTGCAGGCACACGGCCTGGGGCAGGAGGCTCGGGCAGGACGAAGGAGCTGAATAGGACACGCACCTGTGGCCACTGACCCTCAGCCCCACCCCTCGGGTCTCCACCACCCGAGTGCCAAATGAGCTGTGGTGGGACAGACGGGCCTGCCCACGCAGGGAACCCCGTCGGCCTCGCACAGCGTAGGTGTGTGACGTGCACCGACTCAGGACCTGAAACCCAGGCTGAGACCAAGGCCACTGAAAGGCAGGCGTGGGCACCCCAGAGCTGGGCAGGGCTCTCAGCGAGGGTGCACAGGGCCAAGGTCAGGAAGGCCAGGCCTGCTCCCCAGGCACGCTCCACACAGCAACATCAGTATTGCAGGGACTGGTCAGAAACAGGTTCTCGAGCCTGTCCCTGCCCAGGTGGTGTGCCCAGAGGCCTCTGAGAAGCACTGGGTTGGGCTCACGGTTACACAGACCCCTTCCAAGGCTTCCTACACCCGGAAGTCCCAGGACCTCACCCAGGGACCCTCCAGCACTGGGCTGCCTCACTGTCCTGGTGTGTGCCTATCCAGCAGAGAGGACGAGGTAGTGGGGACAGGAGGCTGGGTATGAAGGTGTCTGTGGGCAGCGGGGAACCACACCGGTTTGTGGGCATGGAGGTCACATGAGAGCCCCTATTCCCAGGTGGCTACTTGGGGGCAGCACAAGGATGGCTAGGGAGGCCCAGGGGGTGGCCATGACGGGTGGGACAAAGAGGAAGGGAGCTGTGGGAACCACGGCACACTGCCACATGAGCCATTCCCTACCTGGAGGGACCATGCCCTCCACGGGACAGAGCACATGGCACCTGTGCCTCCTCATCCCCAGAGGCCTCTCCTCCTCTCCACTCTCAAGAAGTGGCCCATATCTGCGATCCTAGTGACTCAGGAGACGGAGGTGGGAGGATTGTGAGTTCAAGGCCAGCTTCATCACTTTGGCAAGACCCTGCCTCAAACCCTGAGCCTGATGTTTTCCGTCTCCACCAAACACACGGCCACCTCAGCCCCCGTCGTTGTCAATGGCCGACTCTGCAGCCCCTAGAGCAGGTGGAGCCCTAACAGCAAGGGGAAGAGGGGCCCAGTTGCCCACTGTCCCTCAGGGCTGCCTACCTTTTCCTCCGCCGTCCAATGCGGGTCCCTGAAGTCTGTCCTTGGGGTCTAGCTCCCGGAGCACTGGCAATGCCGCCTGGAGGGCGAGCACAGCCTACAGTTCTGTAAGTTTCAACGCCCTCCTCTCCACGATTTTTTTTTTTGGTATCAGGAATTGAACCCAGGGCCTCTGCCCCTGAACTACATCCCCAGTCTCTTGCTAAGTTGCTTAGGGTCTAAGTTGCCCCGGCTGCCTTGAACTTGTGACCCTCCTGCCTGGCCTCCTACACCCCTGGAACCACAGGCCTGCCCCACCTCTGCCCCTCTACCTCCTGTAGCGTTCCGCCCCACTGTGACAAGATGCCTAGCCCAGCTCAGTGGAGGAGCCGTCCTGAAACAGGGAACCACTAGGGGGCGCTGCCAGCCAGAGCCCGCCTGTGTGCAGCTGAGGGCACTCCGGGTCCTTCTCCAGACTGATTAAAGAAAGAAGCACTGGGATTTCTTGTTTTGATCCCAGCATCCAACTCCTGGTTACTCACTCCCAGGCAGGATTCTCTCCAAGGACACTAATGGATGCTGCGAAGCCACCTGGGCCACCCACAGTAGCTCAAGTGGAGAAATGCCAGGTGGTCGCTGTGAGGATTATGGTACAACCACAGGGTGGGACACTGCCCAGCCATGGAGATGGTTCACAGCTCGCTCTCACACAAGGGGATACTGGGCGGCTCTCGGGATGGTTTAGAAGCAGCACACAGAGCTACAGCTCCCTTAAGTTAGAAATCCTTGTAGGAAAGGGGCGGGACGCAGGCTGAGGGCCAGACTCTTGAAGATCTGCCCGCAGAGTAAGGGACAAGAGAAGAAGAAACGCAGAAGCCACAACAGGGCACAGAGAGCAGCTGGAAGGAGAACCCCAGAGCCAGGGTGCTGATCCAAGTGGGGTCTGACCTGCTGCACAGAGCCACGTGGGCAAAGGCCAAGGAGGCTCAGGACCTACTCACCCCTGACCCCCAGAGCACTGGGGCCCTCTTGGCAGGAGATGTGTCCAGCCTGGGAGGAAAGATGTCCAGCCTGAGAGGAAAGATGCTGGACTCCTGAGAGCAGAGAGCACTTCCCAGCAGAGCCCCCAGCACACGCCTGGCTGGAGTGCAGTTGAGCCCCACCACACCTGCTCCCCCAGAAGGAATGAGGCCTATTTGGAGGCTGAGAGGCAGCAACCTGCAGGAGTTGGAAGCCATGGCTAATGCTTGAGAGACCAGGACCACAATGTCCGGCAAACGATGGATAAAGAGCAGTCATCACCAGGAGAGGGAATGGAAACCTGTTTAAAACAGCACCAAGGGTCAAAGAACTCCTGGGAATAAAAAACCATTCAAGGGGCTGGGCTGGGGCTCAGTGGTAGAGCGCCCGCCTCGCGTGTGTGAGGCCCTGGGTCCGATCCTCAGCAGCACATAGAAATAAATCAAGGTATTGTGTCCAACTACGACTAAAACAGACAAACAAAAAGTCCAGGTGTCTTATGAGTTGAAGGACCCCTAGGAAAGAAACAAGACTAATGGAAAAGCGATGCGATGACAGGGACGGTGGGGCTCCTGAGAGGGACAACCCAACTGGAGACTGCAGAGGGGTAGAGACCTGAGGGGGAGACTTCTGGCAGGGCGATGGCATTGCAGAGGAGACCCAGGAGGGTGATGCCCTCGCAGAGGAGGCTCCAGGAGGGCAGTGAACCCCCAGAGGACAACCCTGTGGGCGTGATGACCCAGCCTGAGGTGCCTTTTGGAGGGCTGATGACCTGGCCCTGACAGAGGGTTCCACAGAGTCACCAATCTAACTGAGGGACTCCAGAGGGGTGATGGAGGAGCATGACCTAACGGACAAGAATTTCCAAGGCAGGATCATGGAACCCTGAGGAGGAGACCCAGCCCGGGGGACTTCTGTAAGAGCACCGCAGACCACTGAAGGAACCCGACACCGTCAACATTTACCCACAGCAGAGACGGGAATTAGGCGTGAGAGTTCCAAACAGCTCACACTTACACACCCAGGGTCCACAGCAGTGCCTCCTGCCTGTGGCCTATCACAAGGAACGGAGTCCTCAGCTCCCTTGCCAAGTGCCACTGCTACATTCTGGCCCCTCCTCTACGCATCCAGGGCTCGGTGAAAAGGGTGAAGGCAGTCAACGATGACACTTTAGCCACAAACACAGCTCACTAGGTCACTTTGGATTCATTTTCAAAATGAGGAAACCCAGGCCTAGAAAGCCCATGTGTGGACGGTCTCAGTGCAACAGGAAAGTGAACCCAGGACGCTGGCCTGCCCACCCTCCTCAGTTCCACCTGTGTCCATATCCGGGCCTGCTTTGCAGAAGCCTTCCTTCCACCTGTGGGACAGCAGGCTTTCCAACCCTCTGCCTTCTCTTCCCTTCACGTCACAGATCAGGCACCAAAGCCCGGCTCTATCTCTTTCCAGCTGCACAGGGTTTATAGGACATTCATGCCTCTAAGTCACTAAAGGGTAGATACCCTTTATTCCTGCACTGCCAGGGGCAGTAGGCATTTCTGCAGCCTGCTGATTAGGGGTTCCAATGAAGCTTCCCTGTGACACCAAGCGCTCAGAGGCAAGTGGCCTGCCACTGACCCACTGGCCTAGAAACAGGCTCAGGGCAGAGGGCCAGAGTCCTGAGGAGGGCTCCTAGGGGACCACCAGGGAGTGAGCCTCACCAGCCATGACCAGAAGCTGCACTCTCCTTCTGCCCCAGCTCCCCACAACCAGGACACCCACCAGCCTTAGAAAGGAAATAAGCACAGGGAGGTGGGCGGCGCTGTCTGTCTCCAAAGGCACCCTCTCACTGGGCGGAGGAGCTCCCGAGGCCCTGGCAGTGGGCCAGCAGACACCTTGGAGTATCCAGCCAGAGGGCTCACAGCCCCGCTGCACTGGGTCAAGGGGATGAGGCCTGGGCTGTGACTGTCCCCACCCAGAGAACAACACCCTTCCCTGCTTCACCCCACGTGCACGGTGCACTACTCAGGTTCAAAGGCTGTGCAAAGAGGAGACACAAAGAGGCCAAAAGGCCAGTTCCCCAGTGGCTCCTGGATCCCTCCCCATGGTGGACCCCAGACAGAGCACCCCATCCTGGAGATGGAAAGACAGGCTCCTGGGCTCCCCTTCAGTGGTGGGTGGAGGAGAGGAGAGGTGTCTAATCACAGTGAAGGAAGTGCTGTCACTCCTAGAAGTCACTACTTTGCCATTTTTTTTTTCTTTTCTTTTGAAACCAGGGCTTGAACCCAGGGGCACTTAGCCACTGAGCTACATACCCAGAGTCCCCATTTAAATTTTTTTTTTTTTAAATTATTTAGAGACAGGGTCTCGCTGAGTTGCTTAGGGGCTTCCTAAGTTGCTGAGACTGGCTTTGAACTGGCAAACCTCCTGCTTCAGCCTCCTGAGCTGCTGGGATTATAGGTGTGCACCACTATGCCCAGCACACCTCACCATGTTAATGGCAGGCTCAAGTGCCCAGGCCACTCACAGTGTGGGGGCAGCTCTCTTCACAGAGGAAGACATACCTTTTCAACTGGATCACCTGTGTTCTCTGTGATAGCAGTTCCAGGTCCGAGGACAGCACAGAAGACCAACTGCTGACCCAGCTCCCAAGCCCTCTCCCATCATCATCCAAACCTAGGCACACATCCCTACCCAGATTGTCATCTCTCACCTATGTCCCTTATATCCCACACCTGGGCACAGGTACACTGGGGCAGGGCTGTTCTGATTTCCACCACTTCCTGGCTGGGAAAATCTGTTGCCTGAAGAATCTGAGATGCCTAAATGGGGACTGGAGTGTGAAGTACAAATTTCTGAATAAATATTGAAGCCAGAAACAGACTGTTAAGTTCCAGAAGGCCATGGCTCCAGGAGACCTGTGGGATGCTGATGTGTGCTTCCAAGTCTGGGGTCCACCCTCCCGCCAGGCAAAAGTCCTGGCCAGATGCCACAGCAACAGCAGCCCCCTGCAGCCCCTGAGTCTTCGTATGTCTCAATTTGCTCCACTATAAAATGGGGACGATAATGACTTCCATGAAGAATTAAATTAATTAAGATATGTAAAGATCTTCCAACAGTGCCTAGAATGCAATGGCGCTACAGCAGTGTTTGCTAATAAAAAAGCCATGCTTGCAAGCCTGCATTTCGGCTCTTGGCAAACGTTTTCTCCTCTGCTTGGAGCGGGCCAGGCTCCCCACTTGTTAACCACTACATTTCTAAAGACAGCAACAGCAAGGGCACTTCCGCCAAGAGAGCAGGGCAGCAAGGCGAGCGCACCGGGGCCGAAAAGGCTTACAGGAACCCAGGAATCCTGCTGTAGATGGAACCAGAGTCCAAAAGAGGAACCGACACAGCTACAGAAGACAAGCTCAGACAGGAATGCCTGAACACTCGTTTTCTTCTCCACATCTTCTAACGGCTTTTAGGGAAGTGGCCCCCGACCGTAAGAAGGCTTTCTCTAGAAAGCTTTGGCCCCAACAGGCGAGAAGGCGGTAGGACAAATCTGTCGTTTCGGTTGGGCGAGGACGCTGAAAGCGTACTGACCGGGAAAGAGGGCGGGGACGCGCCGGCCCGCAAGTCTGCTGCGCGCTCTGCTCAGGGCTGCGGGCCGCGGGACCTGCACTCACACCTCCGATCCGTCCCTTTGTGCCTGGCGCTCTACACCTTACTAAAGCGGCTGCCTCGCCGTCGCCGCGCGCCCCTTCTCCAAAGGGGCTGTGGAATGGCTGCAGCACAAACCAGGCTGCACTGCCCGAACGAACTAGTGTTTTATACCTTGTGCAACCTGGGGGTTAAACATGTTTCTGAAGTTTTAAAAAATTCTATGTTGTAGATTCTCAATCCTGAAGAAATTGAGAAATACGTTGCTGAAATTGAAAAAGAAAAAGAAGAAAATGAAAAGAAGAAACAAAAGAAAGCATCGTGATGAAGAAATCTCTCTTGCTTAGAACAGCTTTTAAACTTGGTCACTGATGAGTCTCTGTGGGCGTTTCCATTCATCCACCTGTCTGGGATGTCAAGAGTACCCAATAAACTTCCGTATTTTTTAGCCTTTGCTTGTGCAGAGAGCATGGATCTTTTTAGGTGTGATCATACTAGCTCTTTAAGAAGATGGGGTCTTTCCCCCTTTTTCTTTTCTGTCCCTTGTTGCCGGGCTCCTAACAAGCCAGGGTTCGCCTCTGGGGGTTCAATACAATTTTCCATTTCCTTCCAGGCAATGAGTTGCTATATTCAAAATTAGTTTTTTCTTTCAGCTTTTAATGGATTTGTTTGTCTNGCGCTGGTACCAGGCCGCTTCCGGGTCCAGCTGCGCCGCGGAAGGCGCACTCTGTCACGCCGAGTTCTGGTCCCAGCGTGGCGCTCTCGCCTCGCCAGTGTTCTTGTTCAGGGACTCAACTGTTCGTCTCTATAGGAAACGTCAAATTATGACTCTTTGGGACACCTGCCAATGTTACTGGCAAACCGTAGGACGATTTTTCTTGTTACCTGGTCTTTTAGAGGTTGAGCGGACACAGGGTTCTGAATTTTAAGTGTTTCCATCTCCCCAGTCTTTAACCATTTTGAAATTAAAGCTTCAGGTATGTCTGGTGACCTAACAGTCCAAAGGGCTGTGGCAGAGGAACAGGCTAATGCCCACCAGGGACTCCCAGTGCCTGCTCTGCGTGGCCAGCTGCAGCTTGCAAGCTTCTCTTCTTCGCTGCTTGACGCTAAAGGACATTTGAGGAATCACAGGGCAAACTGAAACACACTCCAGGCTGGGGGCCAGATGGACTGGCCAAGACCTTGCTGAGGTGCCCCTAGCACCTGGTAGCCGAGGCCAGGGATGCTACTCCACTGGCCACAGCACTGTACAATCCCACCTGCTGCAGGGCCCTCTATAGCAGGCAGGCTTTGTTGGTCCCAATGTTCCTGCACTTGTCTAGATTCAAGGGTCAACTTCAGGTGATTTCCCCTTTGTAATCCACATCCTCCTCTCTGCCAAAAACAGGGTGATGTTGACTTTTCAGTGCCTGCCAAAAACAGGGTGATGTTGACTTTTCAGTAGGTAGTTGTTGCAAACCAGGAGTTTGTCCCTGGCTTTGAGGTTTGGAAGGACTAATCCTTGGACTGAAATGAAGCATTCACATATTACTGGCTAGCTACACTATTCACAAACTACTGGCTAGCCTAGAACACCACATCAGTATCTAAAAGGCCCAGGTTGCACACCTGGATCCTGGAACCTGCACTAGCTCCACCAGGAGTGGGTCATTAACTCCTAGTTTGCAGGGCTAGGTGCCCTGTGACAGACAAGGAGAGAAAGAGGTGTGGACACACACCTTCCTGTGGGGTTCTTGCCTCCAGTCTTTCCAGGGCCCACATTAATATGAGCTCTCATGTTCTGTGCCCAGTAGGATTCTCATGTGGCTTGTGGATTTTTATTAAAGGTTGGTGTTCGAGGAAGGGACATTGTTGTTCTTGGTGTGGAAAAGAAATCAGTGGCCAAACTACAAGATGAAAGAACAGTGCGCAAGATCTGTGCTTTGGACGACAATGTCTGCATGGCCTTTGCAGGTATGAGCCCTGCCAGGGCCTTCTCTGGAGTCACGGTGTGCAGCAGAGCTTTGGGGACTAGTTGGGGAGAGGGGCAGTTGGGAGACATGTAAACCAGGTTTCTTGGGACCCTCTGCTGGGGTGGGCACAAATGGCCAAATGTGTCTTGCTGCCCAGGTAGGGCTGCTGTGCTGCTTCACCTCCAGTTACCTTCCTTGGTCAGTTATCAGGGTGTAATCACCCTGTACCTGTGGCACGGAGGACAGTGCTTTGCCATCACCAGCCAACTAATGGGTGGCATTTGTGGAACACCAGCAGTGCATTGCCGTGGCCTTGATCCTGCCCTCCTTTAGAAGATCCAATCTAGGAAGATGTGTTTTTTGTTTTTCAGTACTGAGGCGTGAGCCCTGGGCTTTGAGCATGCTAGACAAGTGCNGTTCCTGGCCTCGTCTGAGTCTGCGTGTGTGTGTGTGTGTGTGTGTGTGTGACTTAAGGCCTCTCCCATTGGGCGGCACTGTTCTGTTGTCCCTTTCTGCTGGAGGCAGTCTGGATTCATGTTTCTGGAGAGAAATAATCGTGTTCATCTTGCCCTTTTGAACCACCAGTTACCAAGCAGTTGGAAGGGGGCTGGAAGCTCACCGACTCTGGTTCTCAGATGCCATTCATCTGAAAACTAGCATGTGGCAAGAGTGCTAGTCTGCCCCTCAAAGAGATAATTTCCAGCAGCCTCAGTTTTATTTCCATAATGTAGTTCCAGTCCTGGGTGAGTCTAAGAATGAAAATGCAGAAAGATGTTGAAAGCTATTAGCTAATTTCGTTTATTAGTTGAATGGCAGATAACCTGGAGGTGGGCTTAATGATGAACATTTAATCCTTACACTAAGCACAGTTGTTTTGGATGTCACATGAATTTTCTCATGGTTGACAGCACTGACTTCTTTCCCTGCCAGCGTTATACACAGAGCAATGGGCGCAGGCCGTTCGGCATCTCTGCCCTCATTGTGGGTTTCGACTTTGATGGCACCCCCAGACTCTATCAGACTGACCCCTCGGGCACATACCATGCCTGGAAGGTGAGTCCAGGACAAAGTAAAGGGAGGGATTAAAGTCCTTGGGGAGGTACTGGGCCTCTTGCCAGTGAACAAGCAGCAGTGTAAGTTACCTTAGTCCTAAGTGAACAATCTGTTTCATGAAATGTTACTGATGTGAATGAAAGTAAAAAGTTCACTCAATAGCAAAGGAACACCAAGATTCAAGGACGTGTGGCATAAATTTAAACTTCCCAGTATCTCAATAATAAAATGGAATACAATCCCATTCATAACATTACCATTTTTTTTTAAATATTTATTTTTTAGTTCTTGGCGGACACAACATCTTTGTTTGTATGTGGTGCTGAGGATCGAACCCGGGCCGCACACATGCCAGGCGAGCGCACTACCACTTGAGCCACATCCCCAGCCCACCAGTTTCTCTTAATAATTAAAAGTATAATCCCTTATTGTAATAAGAATTAGCACCAATCCGGGGTTGTGGCTCAGCAATAGAGCGCTCACCTATCACGTGTTGGGGGCTGGGTTCGATCCTC
The DNA here is from genome assembly GCF_001458135.2 of Marmota marmota marmota. Classification (NCBI taxonomy): domain Eukaryota; kingdom Metazoa; phylum Chordata; class Mammalia; order Rodentia; family Sciuridae; genus Marmota; species Marmota marmota. The sequence continues at coordinate 1,771,232 of NW_026000026.1, forward strand.
AGTCCCACATAAAAATAATAACGGTATTGTGTCGAACTATAACTTAAATATTTTTTTAAAAATTAGCACCAATTCTAAATCCTGTGTGTGTGCATGTGCACACACAGCTATTAGGGAGGCCCCAAGTCTAGGGCTGTCACCTCATGCGCTGCTACAGAGCAAATAAGCACAGCTGGAGCAGAAGACAGGGTTGTGCCTTGTGAGCCCACACTTGTCTGTTTCAGGCCAATGCCATAGGCCGGGGTGCCAAGTCAGTGCGTGAGTTCCTGGAGAAGAACTATACCGATGAGGCCATCGAGACAGATGATCTGACCATCAAGCTGGTGATCAAGGCCCTCCTGGAAGTAAGTGTGTCTGGGCAAGATGGAGAAGGAGCATGTGTGACAAAAGCCCATGGCAGTGCTGGATGGTTGGGAGTTGTTCAGCTGCCATGCACCACAGAGCCCTGGGAAAGAAAGTGCCATCATCTGCTTCTTCATATAGCAGGGGTAGTCATGGCTCACCCAGGAACACAGCATGAGAAACAGGAAGACAGAAGCCCAGTCATTGGACTGTGGACTCTGTACTACAGATGTCACTTGGCCTCCCAGAGGCTTGGGTTGCTAAGTTGGGAAATTAAGAGATCCAGAGCTAGGGGCTAGGGATCTATCAAGAACTCACAGGCTCCATCAAGACTTTGAAGTACAAACAGGCAAAGCCAGGCCCGGAGTCAGGCATTGCGCTTTCCAGTAGCCACTGCTGCCTGTCCAAGGAGGGCTGCCAGGATTGCCACTGTGTTCTTGAGGACAGAGGTGTCTTAACATTCCTGTCTTTCCCTTCAAGGTGGTCCAATCAGGTGGCAAAAACATTGAACTTGCTGTCATGAGGAGAGATCAGCCCCTTAAGGTAATCCTCAAGTCGTCATCTTGATTTGATGTTTTCTCAACCATGTGGTCTGAGTTGGAATCTGGAGAGCCACGGTTCAGACCCTCTCCTGTGTAACATCATAGAAAGACCCCGTGGTGTTTCCTTCTGGAGGGTCACTTCCTCCTGAGGCCATCATGCTGTGGCTTCAGCTGCTCCAATGTCCAAGGCTCCACAGTCTGGACACTTTTCCACTTGCTTCCATGGTTCCCAATGGTGTTCATGTGTTCTCTTGGTGCACCGAGGCTGCCAAGTGCAACTTTGTTTTTAACACCTCAGGCAAATGTCACCCTAGTTCCTTGAAGCCCTTCTCCAAAGGGGCTGTGGAATGGCTGCAGCACAAACCAGGCTGCACTGCCCGAACGAACTAGTGTTTTATACCTTGTGCAACCTGGGGGTTAAACATGTTTCTGAAGTTTTAAAAAATTCTATGTTGTAGATTCTCAATCCTGAAGAAATTGAGAAATACGTTGCTGAAATTGAAAAAGAAAAAGAAGAAAATGAAAAGAAGAAACAAAAGAAAGCATCGTGATGAAGAAATCTCTCTTGCTTAGAACAGCTTTTAAACTTGGTCACTGATGAGTCTCTGTGGGCGTTTCCATTCATCCACCTGTCTGGGATGTCAAGAGTACCCAATAAACTTCCGTATTTTTTAGCCTTTGCTTGTGCAGAGAGCATGGATCTTTTTAGGTGTGATCATACTAGCTCTTTAAGAAGATGGGGTCTTTCCCCCTTTTTCTTTTCTGTCCCTTGTTGCCGGGCTCCTAACAAGCCAGGGTTCGCCTCTGGGGGTTCAATACAATTTTCCATTTCCTTCCAGGCAATGAGTTGCTATATTCAAAATTAGTTTTTTCTTTCAGCTTTTAATGGATTTGTTTGTCTCATGTTTTCTACCTAGCTGTTCCCCTCTCTCACATTTTAGCCAGAAAGAACCCCTCTTGGCCTTTGGGTCCTGGGCTGCTCCAGGCGCGTGCTGCTGCCTCCCTCAGCCCCCAGCTGCCCTCTCTGGCTTGCAGTATATGCTATCCTCTAAAACACAGACTCAGGAGGTCACTTTTAAGCTCAGCATAAAAATGTGTAATTGTCAAAATGACTGGTCAACTGGATTAACAGCAAGGCTACTTCAGGTGGTAAGCAGCCTAGGTCAGAATGAGGGCTGTGGCCCCTGGCATCTACCATACACACTGAAAAGAACTGGTCATTGGGTTACTTCCCCTCCACTGCCACCACCAAAACAGAAGGCTGCCTGCTGCCAGTTCCTGCTCTAGAGCCTAAGTGGAGGATAGGCAGGTACCATAAGGGAAAGCCAAATTCAGCTGTCCCTTCTGGTCCTCTGAGCACTGCTTTTAAAGTCACCTGGAAACTCATACTGAAGTAAATAGACTGCTTTTAGCCTAAACTAGTGTGTATGCAGATTCTAGACAGCAGGGCCACTCATCCCAGAAAGGCCACCAACAAGAGGATCCAGGCCTATCTCACTGCACTTCAGTAGGGTCTCTCCTTCCTCAGGTTCTATATGGAACCAATTCCCCCAAATCCTACCACCCCAAGTGTACTCTAGGGCTGAATAGCACCTGCCTCTGGGTGGGCCCTGGATATGCTGCAGATGTTGTTAGGCAGCACAGAAAAAAAGTTTTAAGGGTTTGCATATTTATTTATAATTACAATTTACATTTCCCCAACAAAGCAGTGCCAATGCTATGTTCTACTTCTCAGCCATGAAGTCCTACAAAAATAAACCCAAGCATTTACAATGACTTAATACAGAACTAAAGCCTTCATAGCTATTTAAAGGGGTTTAGTTACCAAGGTGCTTATTTTCAACAAAATGCCCTGTCAATCAGAAGGATGCATGCTTACACTGGAGGTCTGACCCATCTTACTCATGCAACAAATTTATATTCCCCACCCTCCCTCCACCCACCTTTAAAACAAACACACAAGAACTATTTACAATCCAGAGGAAAAAAGGTCAACTGACCTTGCAAAAAAAGACTGGCTCATTTCCAAGTGGATGAGGACAAGAGTCCAACACTGACCTGGGTCAGAGGCTGGTAAGGACAGGACAGGAGAGCCAGGGGAACATTGTATGGGGTGGTTCAGGGTTTCAACCCTTAGCCTCAGTGCCCGTGGAAGCCAGGCTCTGCATAGGTAACGTTCAGGGTCCCTTCCCAGTACCACCAAGTCCACCACCCTCTGCCAGCCCCCAACCCTAACAACATCACTCCGGTTTGTTACACAACATGATTCATGGGATATCCCTTTCCCTGCCTTTGCCCCACCCACGCATATGTCCGGCCCACCCTGTGCTGGCCCTGCCAGGCTCCTGAGACCCTACCAATGACGGTGGTGGTGGTGGTGGGGGGGTGCCAGGCCAGCAGCACCAGGGGCTAGATGGGTTACAGAAATGCACTTGGCCACATGTGCCAAATGAGATTTGGTTCCACTTTAAAAGTCAAAGCTGTCATAAAAAAAGAAAAGTCACAAAGTGAGGATCAAACCTTCGCTATAGAAAATGCCAAAACCTTAGAATTAGGCTATGCGCAACCAAAAAGGAAACGTAGGTCAAGATACCTCAAAGAGGTTACCCATGAATACTTCCCAAAAAACAAGTGGTTTTAACTCAGACCACGTCTAAGCTCAGTTAAGTCCAAAACATAAGTAGCAGTATGGGAATTTTCCAACTCAGTAAATGGGACCCACTCCTTCCCTGTTAAGTGCAGAGCATTTCTGTGGTGTCCTTATGTACACAGCGTCACTTCTGTGCTCTTCAGCAGGAGCCTGCAAAAGAGGTCAGAAAATGAGCACATCCATACCAACTGTTACATGGCTGCTCAGTATCAGCAGGGACTGCTGCCTGACCAGTAACAAGGGCCACTCAACCCCTCTTCCCTCCCTTGGACCGCCCACTCTCCTATCAGGGCCCCCTCCAAGTACCACTGAGGAACGGGAGACAGTGAGTGGCAGGAAGCCCTGGTTCCTCCAAATGCCACCTGGTTGGGGTGGGTCAGTACCAGTCACCATACAGGGACACTACCCAGACCCAGGAATGCACACAATCCCTGGGGCCTCGCTAACAGGCTCTGACTCCATGCAGGGCTAGGCTGGACTAGGGCATCATGCCGGAGCCCAGCAGCAAGCACAGAGCCCTCACTAGACTCCACCATGGTCCTTGCCCTCCCACACCCATGATCTCAGCTGGATGAAGTGGGCAGCAACCTGGGTCCTACCTGACTCTCGCTGTTTCTAGGAGACCCTGGGTGACTCTGAGGGCTGAGGCCGTCAGTTGGGCCTGACACCTTCAGGATGCTCTTCTTGTGTGAAGATAGAAAGCCCACCTACCCTCTAGCACCTCTGCTCTGGCTAGGTACACCCGTCCCAGAGCCTCCCACCCAAGGATCCAGAAGGTTCCCACACTCACTCAGGCTGCATCTTCACACCCTGCCAGTCCCAGCTCTGTGGGAAGTCGGGTTGCGCCGGGTTGTCCCGTTGCCCCTTCCTCCACGGAACCCACCACGGGAACTACGACCGCGGAGGAACCTCCCTGACACGCCAAAGGTCTCCGTGTTGAGCTTCCTCTCTTCAGCCCATGTTGTACGCCTGGAACTGGACCAGAGATAAAGTGTGTGGAATCCTGATGACAGCAGTTAACAACTCAAGCTCCATCCTCGTAACAGCCCAGGGAAGAACCACAAACCGTTGTTGGAGCCATTACAGAGGTGGAGGGAACAGGTTAGGCCTAGAGATGAAGACCACTGCAGCCATCTTCCTGAGCACTGGACTGCTCAAGACCTACCTTTCATCAACAAGGCTAAGCAGGTTGCCACCAGTGGGTGACAAAGGAAGCCTTCTCTCCACTGATTGCTGGGCAGGGAGAGAAGCTTGGGCACCCAGGCCCCATGCAGACCTCAGACCAGAACAGGATACAGACTCCTCCAGACTCAGGTTTCTACTAGAAGGATATGGGTGGAGAGGGGCAGGGCTGGATGGAGCAAGAATGGTACATGTGCTTCTGGGGGTGATAGCAGATGGCATCACAGCTCTCACACACCATGCTGCCCAAACATTTGGGGGCACAACTCCCATGTACAACCGTGTGCCCAGTGCAGCCAAAATGTTGGCAGACAGCCAGCCAGTTCCTGCCCTTCAGTCTAGAAGCCTGCTGCATCCACAGGCTTCTTGGTTGAAAATGACACTGTTCTTTGTGTACCCAGGCCAAGACATGTGGGACTCATTCTGGACTCCCCACACCCTGTAAGTGCCATCCTCAAAACACACTGTGTCCAGCCTTCCCACCACATACAGCCCAGTATTCCAAGAACCTGCACTCCTGCTGAGCCAGCCACCTTGTCCACCCAGCCTCATAGTGGCCCACTCTGGGCCACTCTCATCAACATGCTATATTGTCGCATGTCACTCCTGGAAGGTTGCCCACAGGATCATAACAAAGCCAACATCATTACTGTGACCTATAACATCCTACTTGAACTCCTACAACACCCTCCAACCCAGCCCCACAGAGACACATAGACCTTCACTCACCCCTGTGGCTACCCTCCGACCCAGCCCTGCCCACCCTCCACTGCTGGGCTCCTATGTGTCCTCTGTTCATGTTTTGTGCATCTCCACTTGCATGCTCCCCCAGTGGAGTGTGAGCATGTGCCAAGGCCACTCAATTTTGCCTGCTGCCACTCTTGAATTCCTAGGAGCATTCCTGGCGCTCAACCTGTAGGACACATGGATCTGGGTTTCCACACCATGCCTACTCTACAGATTGCCCACATAGTCCAGAACATTCACCCAAGGCACTAAAGACGATCACACACGTGAAACATGGTCACTGGTGGCCAACACCAAGGGAAAGAACATCACAGTCAGAACACTAGCCAGGCCACTGAGACCAGCAAGCAGCCCAGCAAGAGCACTGAATGTAGACAGGAAACCTAGTGACCAGGGGCCTGACCTCAGTGAGTTCCCCTGTGGCTGGATGATTGCCAGAATTTCCTGCACCACATCCTGGATGGCTGAGAGAGACAACTGGGGACTCTAGCATCTATTACACAGAAATGCAAGCTCCTAGGGCATGTGCCCTGAATTCAAGGCTGTAGGTTAGGTCTTCAGGTGGAGACTGCCAAGTCTGTGCTTCTGAGACATGCATGCAGTGATGACCTTCTCTACCAGTCCACGGAGGCCTCACCTGGTCTTGAGTTCAGAGGAGATGTTGTCGAAGAATGACTTGGATTTATCGTAGTAGCAGTTGGGCCCCAGGAGGTCTTCTTCAGCAGGAGTTTCATCACTCTGAGTCACCACGGCTGGGTCCTTCTCTTCCCCCTTCTCAGCTTTGTCCTCTAAAAAGAGAAGTAGAGCACACAAAGGTGCAGAAGCAAACACCACAACCCCCTCTCCAAGGAGGTCTCTCTCCAGGGGTCCATTCAGCAGCCCACACCATGTGTCCGTGTCATGCTAAGCAGAGACCTCTTTCTACCAACAGTCAGAACAACTGTCTCCCCCTCCCACCCCCAAACACTTCCTTATCTCATTAATTCTTTGTTAATTCCAGTTTCCAGACTGGTCAGCACCCCAGCTGGCTTCCCAGATCACCTCAGTCATCTTTTCATAGCACACTCTAGGGATATGTCCAGGGAGTAGTAACTTTTATGCAAATCAGACCTTTAAAATTCAGCTTCTTCTTGAATTCTTTGTCAAGCTCCTCTCGGTTGAACTGAGCATTTGCACTCTCAAAATCGAAGTCACCTTCAAACTTGATCGTGTTCTCTTTGACATTACTTGGACGGTTTTGCCCCCTAGAGCGATTTCTTGTTCGCCGGTTGCCTACAAGGAAGAAGGACAGCAATGGCTGAAGTAAACCACCAACCCAATGTTTCCAGCAGGACTTCAAACGCAGCTTCCAAGCACAAGCAGACAAGAGGGGCAGCATCCACGAGGACAAGCAAAACGTGGCCTGTTGCTCATGGCTCCCAAACTTGGGTGGCCACAGGTGTTACCTGACCGCCTCCTTTGAGGTCTTCGGTTCTCATCATTCACCTGCCCTTGAGTGTGCACAGCTGCCGGTGGGACTACATCTGAGGCGCAAAGGGAAGAGTAAGGCAAAGCTCCTGCAGAAGCCAGAACCCAGCCACCAAAGCAGGACACCACCACTGCCTGGGGCCCCATGGAAGGAAGTCTGCCATATGGGCTTGTCCAAAAGCATGTGGGGCTTAGGATAGGAGAGGAGTTTAATGCTTTAAAAAATAACCCAGAAAGTAGCGTGCCACTGTGAACACAGCAAACTGCAGGGGAGGAAGAACTCAAGTACCGCCAGTGGTCTTGCTGCTTGGCTGGGCCTGGCGACCGTTGAGTTGCGTCCCTGTGGTGCCCTTGCCAGGTAACAGCTTCTTGGTATTCAGGTTATCGACAGAGCCAGTCTGGACAGCCTGTTCCACCATGGGGCTCTTGCCAACAGGGGCAGAAGGAAAGCCAGCTCCTGAATTGAGGAGGGGAAGAGGGTTTACAAACAGAGAAGAAAAGCCTTACACCTCCAGTCACTTCTTTTCTGGCTGACAATCAGGCAGGAGAGGGCAAGTGCCCAGAGAGGGTCCAAGCCCAGACCAAGCTTCCCCAGACTGGGCCGCTCCCTAAAGAACAGCTTTCTAGAACCACACAAGCTCTAACCCCAAAGGGGCTCAAATAGCCCTGAGATGATGAATTTCAGGATTCAACAATCTGTTTCATTCCAGTCCACACCAGAGTAGAACCAGCCCAGCCTGGGGTCTTCTAGCAAGTGCAGTGGTCAAACTTCAAAGTTAAATTCTAGAACACTGTCATTTTTGCTTACAAGGTAATAAAAAAATAGGATGAAGAGGGAAGAGCTGACCACAGTTGTCAGCCTGCAGCTTCACAAGAGTATAGGCTCCTCATAAAACAAGAAGGGCTCCCTGGTGACCTCAGTAAGGGCTATTCTTAGAGTACTGCCTGAGATACATCTCAAAACCAAGCCTCAGTGGTGGTCCTGATGCAGGGGATGTCATCTGAACCTGGTAGAGGGTGTGCAAAAGGCCACCTGCCCAGACTGCCTCTTCCCACTCCTCTCCCAGGTTCCAGGATCTGTGGGAAGTGTTAAAGAGAGCACCTGGGGACTGAGTGGAAGTGGTCAAAGACGAGACAGAAAAATAAGTCCTAACCACAGGGTAACCACTGTCAGGGGGGCAGCCCAACACAGATGAAGAAGGGATATACCCTAACTTTGTATACTGGACCGATGTTATGGAAATCAGTGTAGAAAAGTTCTTGTAGCCAAATCAAGAGTAGCCCTCACAGGGCAGGCATCGGAAAGGTCCTCTCTGACAAGAACTAATCTGGACCACTTTCACTGGCTTATCACACGGGCAAGAACTTTGGGCATATATATTTGCCTTTTAGAAAATTGAACCAGTTAAAACAATCTATCTGCCCTTTGGGTAGTTTTATGTAAATATTCCTGAGAAAAATCAGAGTACAAAGTGTTTAAGTGGAAAAAATATACTGCTCTCAGACATATGCAGAACTTAAAAGCAACATATCTAACAGACTGACAGTGCTTGTGTGGCCAAACAAGAGCATAGACAGTTTCTTGGACCAAGTATGGATGATGGTAAAGGATTGAGCCTGTGGCAATGCACATGAAGCATAGGTAAAACAGATGTGTAAGAAAACAGTGAAAGTGAAGTTCAGAACTTGAGGTAAGTTGAGGACATCAGGAAACTCTAAAAATGCCATAGGCATTGCTGTCTTAGCAGACAGGTGGACACTAGATTGACAAGGTGGCCTTCAGGACAACACCCAGCAGCTGGCCATAGAGCTGATCATCACTGAGCTCCCATCCTGAACACGCTAAAGGATGACTTGTGTTTGTGGAGTGGCTGGGGAACTCCGCTGCAGCAGTCTAGAACATAATTAGGTCCCAGCAAACCACCAAGGAAACAGCTTTGTATTCAAAGGAAGTTTCCCAAGCATGATGGTTGGGGCAGGTCAAAACAAACTCTAGACCCAGGCAGTGTGAACCAAGGGCTCCCTATCTAAAAATAAAAAATAAAAAGGGCTGTGGAGGTGGCTCAGTGGTGTGCCTCTGGTTCAATTCCCAGCACCAAAAGAAAAAAAAAAAAAAAAAGCTATAAAACTGGTAGTTATGAACCACATTTTGGGCTGAACAAAACAGAAGCAGTATCACTGCTCCCTAGGCCTAGCAAACGATCTACGGCTCCTGTCATTCTGGCTCTCATTTTACCCCCTTGGGACTCAGAATGTTCTGCAAGACAGCATGCAGTTAGTTCTCCAAACTGCTGTTACCCTTGGAAGTGAGCTGAGATGGCTCTGAGGACATGTCAAGCTCTGAAACAGGCTGTGGAGATGGAGAAGAACTAGGGCTGGAAGCAGCGGCTGAGGCTGGAGGGCTTACCAACTTCTCTAAAGGAAGAGAAAGGAGAAAAGAGCAAAGAGAAAGCACACAAATAAGTCAGGACATACTTATCTTGTGTCTAGCAAACTTGGGAAGAGCCAAGCAGACTCTCATAGGACACTTTGCTCATACACACACATTTTAGAAACAGTAAGCTGGGCTGAGAAATCACCTGTCACATGAGGAACAGCAATCAAGACAAACAAGTAACCCACAGAATTGATCTGGGTCTAATTAATGCTCCCTGCCTCACACTGGGGTCCAAGCAAAGACTGCCAGTGCCATGTTCTGAACACAGCTGCAGAGCTAGAGCCAGGCCAAGGACAAGGACAAGACCACGCTCACTCTCAACATGGAAAACAGACTCTTTACTCTGGGACTAGTCAACCTTGGTTAAAACCATTTTGAGCAGGACCCTTATGGTAGAATAACAAAAAGATTTAACAGGAAAATAGGATATTATATTTACAGGCTCACAGATGTGCAATCTAGAAGTCCTACATAAGTACACATGTCAGCACTCCTCCTTCCAGGCAGGTGTACCAGGACTTCCACGCAGACCCAGGCTGATGTTCCAGATCAATTCTGACATGGTCCATTGAGTCCAAGACCCACAATGCCCACTCTCACTCAGCTGGACAGCTACCAGATACTGGAGAGCGGAAGTTGCACAGGGGAGACCCACCCAGCATGTGCTACAATAAGTAGTCTAGGAGCTGAACATGACAAGAGGACACGCCCCACCCTTAGACCTGTCACTGTACTTCCTGGTGGTCATAAGCAGGGTAGTTCAGAAGACAGAAACTGTTACTCACCTAGACCTAAGGACGCAGCATACTGCTGGCTGAGCAGGGAGCTGGCTGCCAGCTGGCCATAGGGCGGCATCCCTCTGAAGGGGCTGTAAGGCACATGCGGCTGGAAGGGCGAGGCGGAGGCAGAGCCCAGAGAAGACTGAACAATGAGACACACCGGTAAGAGAGGTGCGAGGCCATCCTGATACCCTGCAAGTCTGCTCAGAGCACCTGCTCAGAAGGGAAGCGCCAGTTCTGTCACCTGTACTGCTGACATGCTGAGTGGTCCTGGGGGAGTTTTTAGTATGGTCAAAGCTGCCTTTTTCCAACCAGTTGCACCTGTCCACGTAACACTATCATGAATTTCTCCTAACTTAATTAAAACCCTCCGACAACTCCCCTTTGTCACTGGTGGAATCTAGCCTCTCTAACAAGAGAAAGTACCACCCTCAATTCCAGACATAGCCCTGCAGAGGTGCTTCCATTTCCCAACATCTGTCTTTGCTCTGAACCCCAAGCCTCAGAGAGGACGGGTGGTAGTCTGAGGACTGACCTTTTCCCATGCCCTTCACCTGGCTATTTCCTTTTTGCCCCTTGGGCCTGGCTCAAACATACATTCTTCTTTCCAAGTCCGTGAGGACCCTCCCTCCAAACTTCAGAAGCCTGGCCTGAAGAGCTCCTCCAAAGCCCACCCTGCCTTCTCCTATCTTCCAGGTGCACCCTCGACTCAGAACCCAGTGCAACCTGAATCCCAAAGGAGCCAACAAATGTTTAAACTTACAAGTAAATATTAATCTGGGCCCCCTGGTAATCCTGAGCCACAACCTAAAAGGCTGGAATGTGGCTTAAGACTTACAAATTTGGGGTTCCACTGTTTTCCCAACAAGCCTCCCATGCCACTCAGGGCTTGATTACACTATGTCCAGGCAAAACCCCAGAAGTAGCACCCCTTCACATCACACACACAGAGTCACAGGCCTCCTCCCCAAGGGGTCATGCCACACAGAACACACTACCTACTATATGCTGCGTGAATTAATGCTTTTCATAGGAACATCAAGCACTAGATGAAAATGAGACTACTTTTTCCTAAAGAGTCATTCTTCAATTTGAGCACTTCAGTCAAACATATACTAAATTCCAGGAGAAGCCAGCTCCCTTAGAAATGGTATCATGTGGAAATACAGTGACACACGTACCTGAACGATGGCAGGGTCCTGAGGGAGAGTGTGCTGAGCTTTCGGAGGTTCACACACAGTGATATCTTTGATGTCACTTCCCCGGAAAATGATGTACTCGTAAATTTCCTCTCTTGGGGGAGCAGGCCTATCTGTAGGACGATCTTCGGTACCAAAGGATCTCACTTAAGGATGAAAAAAAGGAAGGGTCGTCACCCTTTGCCAAGTCCATTTCATCAATCCTCTGTCACTACAGCTCTATATAGTTCCTGGGCCTGCCAGAAGACAAGGGCCTCTGCCCTGAGCACCATCCCCAACACAATACCCGAATTTGTAATTCAACAGCTACTTAATCCCTTTAAGAGGGACCCATCAATGAAAGTCCAAAAAGACAATTGTTCGTAACTGACAAAAAGAATTTCAAAACAAAGTCTCACAAAGATTCATATGCTCCAGTGTAAACACATCCATACACAGAACTCTCTGCTTTGCAAAACCTCCCTGGTTCACATCTGCCTTTGCAGATGAAACCATCAGCTGTTTTGTGCTCAAGGTCTCACCACACTCTGCAGCTGCAAAGGCAGTTTTCTTAGGTGAGGACCTAGGAGAGTGTCACCCTCACCCGTCTGCATACATCCAGTCTAAGGGAACATCATAAAAACGAGGAGAAAAAAGACCTAGAACTGGGATCCCTAACAATAGCTTCATGAATCCCCAACAGGGTCCAAGAACCCTATCACACTTCTACTCTGTATGGCTCCAGGGCCAGACTGGGCTTGGCAGCAGGCTCTATCTAATAGGGAGGGCAACTTCTACTGGAGGACCTACTCTTACCTCAGTTTCTATAACTGGGATCTTGTGTCAAAATAAGTACCATACCAAGAGCTCAAACGAACAAAAAGACTTGGAACACCGTGCTGTTTCCTGCAGTGTTACCCTGTGTGCCCAAGTTTGAACATCAGGGTTCAAAAAGAGACATGTCTAGGATTTGGGACAATTGCACCCTGAGTCATGGGGCTCCCTCTGACCCAGGCCAGCTTCAGACAGGTCTCAGCACTTGGCACCAGGACCCGGGGCCTAACACCAGGCACAGCACACCGCGGGCTGCTGCAGAGCTGGCCGTGCTGGCTTTCCTCCAGGAGGCAGGGGAACCCGCTCCAGTCCTCTAGAGGATGAAGACAAAGGCTCTGGGGCCCGCGTTGCCAGCACTGGCATGTGGGTTCTGGACCTCTCTAGTCACAACAAGCACCCTCAAGTCAGCCAGCACCTACAGACAGCTGTCACAAAAGGACAGCTCAATTGGGCCCACAGTAAAATCAGTCGGTTCAGGCACCCTATGCCAACGGATGCTCCACAGGACCCGGTGGGCCCAGCTGGATAAAGCGTTCCAGGAGAACGCGCGGGTTCGCATCTTTTCACCCCGCCCCCACCCTGCCTTCTGGGGAGGCCTGGGAGACTCGGCACCTGGTCCCTGCTGGTACAGTCCCCCCACACAGGTGAAGAAGAACCACAGCTATCGGAGCCGCCCATCCCGAAACACCTGCAGGACGGGCTGCATGGAGAGGGCGGCGCCACGAAAACCATTGTGCGGGGGCGGGAACCTGGCGAGGCCTGGAGGGGCGTCCCA
>NW_026000026.1:1784231-1816816 GCF_001458135.2 Marmota marmota marmota
CTGCGGCGCGCGGCGTCGCTGCTGCGCGCGCGCGCCCCGGGCACGGGCTGGGCGGGCGGCCGGGCTTAGTTCCCCGGCCTCGGCTTCCCTTCCTGCAGAATCTAGGCTCGCAGGCGCCCTTGCGCTGGTTTGCGTGAGCCCCGACCCTCATTCCGATGGCGGCGAGAGGGGAGGAAGGCGCAGCCGGGCCTGGAGGCCCTTGGGTCCGTTCGCCCTTAAATCGAACTCGCGGTGCGCGCCACGGGAGGCCGCCCCTCCTGCCGAACCTGCTGCGCGGTCTGGCCCTTAAAATAAACCCTGACTCGCGCCCCCCACACACACCCCGCCTCCGGGGCCCCGCGGCCTGGGCCGTCTGCCCAGAGCCGGTGCTGAGCGCCCCCAACTATGAAGTAGACAACCTCCCCATCCTCTGTCCTCTCCTCGCATCGCCCTTAGCCTGATTAGTGATTGTACACGTGTGTGCACCGCATGCGTACTTGGTCTTTTGTCTTTACTGTGAATATCATGAGATTAGGGTCCAATATTGAGTCTGGGGAAAAAATTTAGTGGGTAGTGACCAGCGTTTAATAAAAATGAAATAGAATGAGAGAAAAATAGAGCGTACCGCATAATGAAAGTAAGTACTATTTCGCAAAGCATTGCATTCTCATTGCCTGTGGGCTTGGTCAGACATAAAATGTATCTTTTGCTAAGTTGAGAACAATTTACAGCATACCAGGTAGGAGTGGTGACTACCTAGTTAAGTGAGGAGGAGACAGGCCCAATGTGTAAGTAAGTTGCAAGTAGGCCTGAGAGTGCTTGTGCTTGGTGGGCTTTTGGTCTGGTATCACCCACCTGAAACCCCACACCATTTCCTGCCTTTTGTGAAACCCACTGCGTCAAGACTGGTGAAAGGAGAACAGAGAAAGCACAAGAGAAGGTAGAAAAGTCTTCCAGTCTTAAATGCTATGATTTAGCTGTGTATTCCAGAATCAATTCTTGGGTCCGGGGAAGTTGTATTCAAGAGAACTGAGACAGCCAGTTAAGACTTGGCCCTGCCTGGTAAAGAGAGTCCTGGGAAGTCTGGACTTGGCCTCCCTCAGTGTGGCACACCCACTTGGTCACAGAAGGCTGCACTTGCTGGAGTAGGTCTGTGAGCACCTCGGCCACCTGGCTGGTTATCCTGCTGTGGGGCTGAGGTACCCCTGCCATGGTCACAGATTTTTAACTCCATGCCTCCCAGTTTCTGAGCCACAAACCTCTGTGTTGAGGGTGGGGTGCATTCTTCACTAACAGGAGCTAGTTCTGTCTTAGAAAAAGACACAAGGTGGGGGTGTGGAGGTGCTGTTCCCTGAGATCTCTGAGTGCCCACCAGACTACTAGGTTTGCAGCTGGGTGGTTCCCTGAGGACACTGGCCACAGTGACATGCCCTCAGAGCAGAAGCTAAAAATACATACTGTGCAATGGTCCAGGAATGTGTCCTGCCCAACACCAGGATTGCAGGGTGCTTGGGAAAGGCCAATGAAGGGGAACGGTCGTGCTGGACCATTGGTATGGTTTATTTCCATTAGCACCTCATGAGGCCAGCTCTTCACATGTGTGCAGGTCTGGAGAACCCACCTACTTGGTCATCACCAAGCCTCAGACCCATGAGCTGAGGGATGTACAGACATGAGCTAGGATTCTACGACCTCTGGTCAGGCAGATTTCCAGCCTTGGTTTCTCCATTTGGCAAAAGGAGATTATAGGTGCCCTGTGCATCTCACAGTTGTACTCTAGTCATCCTAAAAATGACTGTGAAAGGCTTTGAGGGACAGGGGTCAACATGTGGGGGACAGGCTGTGCAGAGCACCACAGGGGGAGTCTCAGAGATCTCTACTGCAACCACAATCCACCACTTCCTTAGCACCTACCATGTGTATAGAGGAGAGTGAAGAAGTCCCTAATTCCAAAATCAATTCTTGGGTCCGGGGAAGTTGTATAATGTTAACAAGTAGAAGACATAGAGACAGGTCCCTTCCCCCATTGTGTTGCCAGTCTTGCTGGGATGACACAGGCCAGTGTCTTGCAACAGATAAGGGCACACTGCCACAAAAAGCCATTCTGTGACTCAAACCTACATTTGAAAGAGAGCAACCAGCACACCATTCATCTCACGAGTGTTGTTACCAGTGGGACGGACACAAGCTGATTCGGAGAAAAATGTGAATAGATAGTCCACAGGTAAAACAGAAATTGAGTCAGTGGTCTAAAGTGTAGGAACGTGCCAGGGAGGGGGACCTCGCCTGTACCCTCGTGTCATTCAGGAATTGGCACGGGGTGGAGCTGAGGGAGCATCTTCAGATGTTCACCCCACCTGGACCAACCTTCCCACCATAGCCACAGGGAGCAGAAGGAAGCACAGGTAGGCTGGGCCTGAGACTCCTTGCTGGCTTTGTAGTGGGCAGGGAAAGAGGCTGGAAGGCCTCTGCTGGACAAAGCCACTGCCCCAAGAACAAGGTCATGCCAACAGGGAGATGGGTCAGACCTCCCAAAGCCTGCGCTCACCTGGAAGCACTATTTTTACTTATGTGCAGGTCTGACTTGTTAATACCATAATCTTGTTTCTACTTTGACCAACCTGAGAACCAGTCTGGATTAGGCTCTGGGTGGCAAGGACTGTTTTGCACCAGGAGCTGAAGGTGCACATGGGTACCCACAGAGGAAAACACTGGCTGTGATGCAGCGTGCAGTTGGGCAGGGGGAGAAGCAGCTGGCCCTAGAGGAAGTTCCCAAACCCGGGGCTTCTCCACACTGTCTCAGCGTGTGCCTGGGGCCAGATGGGGAGGCGACTCCTCCGCCACATTCCTTGGGGCTTGTTTGGCTAAGCAGGCAATCGCTGACATGTTGGTCTTTCCCACACACCAAAACACAAGCCCCCTTGCCTTGGGAGTTCTACTGGGTCACAGCACTCTTTCAAGTGGCACTCACCAGCAACAGGGAGCCGTGGCCAGCATGGAGTCTAGACTCTCCATGCTGGGCTGAAGCTGACCTCATTCCCTATTCGTTTAACACATTTATTGAGGAGTGACAGTCTATAATATTCACTCATTTAAAGTATACAACCCAGCGATGTTTCACATAATACCAGAATTGTGACTCCATCACCACCACTAGTTCTGAAACTTTTTTTTTTTTTTGAGAGAGAGAGAGAGAGAGAGAGAATTTTAATATTTATTTTTTAGTTTTTCGGCGGACACAACATCTTTGTATGTGGTGCTGAGGATCGAACCCGGGCCGCACGCATGCCAGGCGAGCACGCTACCGCTTGAGCCACATCCCCAGCCCCCTGAAACTTTTTATTATCTCTGCAAACCTCATAGCCATTAGCAGTCTCTCCCTGTCCCTCCCTCGGTCCTCTTCTACTGAGCGAATTGTGGCTGTCTCCATGGATTTGCCTATATGAACATTTCATGTAAGTGGACTCCTACCATAGATGGCCTTTGGGAACTGACTTCCTGCACCCAGCACCTGCCGGAGTGTTTTCAAGGGTCCTTGTCTTATAGCATGTAGCAGAGCTTCATTCCTTTTTATGGTTGGATGATATACCATTCTAGGGTGTGGCTAACCTGTTCACCAGCTGAGGGACACTTGGGTCGTTTCCACTTCTTAGCTATTGTGAGCATTGCTGCTGTGAACATCTGTGCATGCTTTTGTGTGGACATAGATTTACCTTGATCCTGGATACCTAACCGAGAGAATAGCTGCTGGTCTGCGGTGATTCTGTTTAACACTGTGTGCTGTGCCAGGCCGCCGCACCCCTTCATGTTCCTGCCAGCCCTGGGTGGGGTGGAGCCTTTACTTTTCTCAGTACCAGTGTGGCTGAGGACAGGGTGTTCACATCTCAGTGGGGATATTCCTCCATTTGGGGATGGAGTCTCGTCTCTGCTCAGCAGACACCTCAGAGCCAAGTGTCCACTTTGCCTGACTCCAGCTGCAAGATAGGAAGAGGCTTCTTTTGTGATAGGGTAAGTCAGGCAGCCCCCTCCTGGGAAGAGCTGCCCAGCGGTCACTGCACAAGGAGCCTGCCCTTCCCCGGAGCCAGTCATGGATGCCCAGGAGCAGCAGCCACTCATCCTACCATCCTCAGTTCTTGCCATTCCAAATCTTCAGTCTTCCTGTTGCCTCCCTGCCCTGGTATCATCAGCCCGGGCATTCTAATTTCCAAATAGAAATATAAGCTCATGGGCCAAAAACCTTGGATGCTCAAAGGAAAAATGGCGATGGAGTTCACAAGTGGAAGGTGAGCAGTCCACACTCAGGATCTCCAAAGCACCACTCTGGAGCAGGTTTTAGAGACAGGAAGCCGAGGACTGGGGCACCAATGCCACCATCCCTGCATGACTGGGAGGCAGACGAAGTTGGGGAACCCATGTCACAGACATGATGTTACCCATCCTCCCCAAATACTTGACGAGTGAACAAATAAGCCCTCTCTGACCTTCCTGCCTGTCGCCACACAGAGGCCTCAGGAGAAGACTGCAAGCTGAATTCCCCAGGAGACAGAGGCAAGATGGGGGTTCAGGGCACTGTGCTAGTTGGGAGGGTGAGGCCTGTGACAAGTGGAGGAAGCAGGTTGGGCTGGAGCTGTCCCCAGGCCTCTGCAGTGCCACTGGGGAGCCCCCCAGCTGAGCAGAACCAGCCTGGTCCTGGCAGGGGGGGCCACTGGGGATGGGGTGCCTCAGCAAAAAGGAGGCAGGGCCTGAGGTCTCCCAGGCGAGGGCAGTCCACGGAGTCTCCTCCCCGGCAGTCAGTGAGTTGTGTGGGTGTGAACCTGGGGCCTTGGCACGGTAGGCAAATGCTCCACCGCTGAGCTGCACCCTCGTCTGGCAGCACCTCTCCTGCCTTAGGGTCTCCCCCTGCAGCTCCCCCATGGCTCCCCAGCCTGCTGCCTGGGGCAGGCTCAGGAGGGAGGGCCTCAAGCATCACCTGGAGTGCATCCCCTACCGCCCACCCACTTCCTCCATGCTCTGCCTGTGCCCCGGCCTCTGCTGCCACTTGGGGCTTACTTCATGACTGTGAGTCTGAGCCCGGGACTCTGTTTCTCTCAGCTGCACCTGTCCATTCACCAGGCAGGGGACAGAGTACCCTGGCACCCAAGAGGGCCCCTGAGCACCCTCCAAATCTGATCCCATAGGCACCCCCTCCCGGTTTGGCAGACTGTGCTGACTGAGCCTTGCCACTCTGGGGGAAGGGGGCAGCCCCTTTCCTCCGTTGTCACCCAGCATGTCATTCACTGGGGCAAGTCTGGTTACTGGGAGAGGATGTATGACAGTTCCTGGAGAGACACCCTGGCTTCCTGGGAGAGTGCTCTGCACCCTCTCCAGCAGGGAGCTGGCCAGCGTGATGGGCTGTTCAGGGTCATCTGAGGAGTCCAGGGACACACTCCTCAGGACATCTGCCCACTCTCTCCTGTCCTCCTCCTCTGGGGTGGGGGCTGACTTTAGCCCAAGAGCCACCCCTCAGCTGGCCTCAGCCCCCTTGAAGTCCAGCGACTCTGGCTATCACGTGGGATTCATCTGGAGTTTTCCCGCTCCTCCTGCCAGCACTCCTGTGGACTCTCCCCTACTGTCTGCCGATACCCTCAGCTGCCACTGTCCAGCTCAGGTCAGTGCAGCTTAGCTGAGGGCCTCCAGCGCCATCACCCTTCTGCCACACATTCCCAGCACCTGAGTCACTTTGACTGGTGATGCTGGGCTGGCTGCCTCGGGGAGGGAGGGCCCGCTGGAGAGCGGCCACCAAGTGGCCACCAAGCCACCCTCCAGAGGCAGTCAGGCTGCCCAATCCAGCTGGGCCTCTGTCACATTCTACCTACTACTGGAGCCAGTGGGATTCTGCTACATGCTACATGCTCAAGAGGCTCAGGGACATCCCCAGCAGCCTGCTCAGTCGGAGCCCTGGCTTATCCCAGGACCCTGCCCTGTCCGTGGGGCAGGCACACACCTCTCCAAGCCCCTCCGCCACCTCAAACCCAGGTGGCCTCCAGCCTGGAGCTCTGCCAGGACCAAGAATTTACCCTCCCATCACACCTGTCTCGCCCAGCCCTGATGGGAGTCTGCCCAAGCCTGGAAGGTGATCTGCTGGCTGCAGGGACATGGTAGGCAGGTCACACGTGGCCCATTCTGGAGCCTGAGAAGAGGGACCCAGTACCAGCACCTTTGCCCATAGGTAAACAGCACCCCTTCAAAGACCTGTGCCACCCTTTCCTGTTTTAAAAACAACAATTGGCATCTGATTCCAATGCATTACAGTTCACCCACTTAAAGTACACAGTTCAATGGCTTCGTGTCTGCAGAGTCGTGCGGCCATTGCCCAGTCAATTTCAGAACATTTTTACCTCCCTAAGACACCCAGCCGCACCTGCCGTCACTGCCTCTCTCGCCTCCCCCCCCTCCCCAGGTCTAGGCGACCACCAGTCTACTGTTCTTCTCCATGGGTCTGTTTCCTCTGGGCGTTTCACAGCGTGGGATCATCCAAGATGTGGTGCAGCCAGTTGCCGTTCCTGTTTTGTGGTGATCTTTCTTTTTCTTGCTGCGGAGATGGAGCCCAGGCCCTTGCACGTGCTGGGCAAGCACTCTGTCACTGAGCCACATCTCCAGCCGTGCGGTTCATTTTGAGACGGGGGTCTTATTAAGTTGCCCAGGCTGGCCTCAAACTTCCAACCCTCCTGCTTCAGCCCCCTGAAAAGCTGGGACCCCAGATGGGCACCACTATACCTGGCTTCTTTGATTCAGCCTAATGTTTTACAGCTTACTCCACCCTGTGCTAAAAATTCATTCCTTTTTTATTTTTTTATTTTTGGTATAGTGCTGGGGATTGAGCCCAGGACCTTGTGCATGCTAGGCAAGCACTCTACCAACTGAGCTATATCCCCAGCACCCCCAAATTAATTCCTTTTTATTGCTGCATAGTATTCCATCCCATGCACATGCTGTATCTTATTTGTTCATTTGCCAAGTGATGGACATGTGGGCTTATTTTAATTTTTCAGCTATGAAGGCCAATGTTGCTGTGAACTCAGTGTACTAGAAATCGAGTGGACTTATTTTCATTTCTTTTAGGTGTGTACCTAGGAGCGAAGTTGCTGGGCCATATGGCAACTGTTTAACCTTATGAAGAGCTACCTGCCTGCTTTCAAAGGTGGCTGCACTGTCTCTCCCTTGTACCAGTAGTGTATGAGGGCTGCAGATGTCACACCCTCACCAATGCCACCCCAGTGGGTGTGATGTGCTCTCTCATGGTGGCTTCCGTGTGCATTTCCCTAATGGCTAATGATATGGAGCATCTTTCCATATCCTTATTGTTCATTTGCACTTATTTTTGGAGAAATATCTATTCCTCATCTTTTGCCCATGTTTACATTGGGTCGTCATATTTTGAGTAGTAGGAGCTCCTTGTAGATCCTACATGGCAGTCTCATCAGGTACAGGATTTACAGATAAGTCCCCCGATCTGGATGACCTTCCACTTTCTTGATGTTTCCTAAAGCATGGAAGTTTTTAGTTTAGCTGATCTGCAATCTTTCTGGTTTATTTTTTATTGCTTGTGATTTTGGTGTCATATCAAAAACTCACATCTCACTGAAAGCCTGTGCCATTTTTCTTCTCACAGTTTCCCAGGCTCTGCTTTTACATTGAGAGTGTGATCAGTTCTGAGCGAGTTCTCTACGTCATGAGAGATGGGGTCCAGCTTCACTCTTGTGCACATGGATATCCAATTGTCTCAGCACCTTTGTTGAAAGACTGTCTTTTTTCCATTGAATGTTAAAAACATGTTTGATAGTGATTGTGTTGGCACGCTTGTCAAAAATGGGTCGGCCACAACCCTTTGAAGGATTTATTTCTGGGATCTCATAAATGTGGAAGTCTATCTTTATCCAAGGACCATACTGTTTGTATGTTTTTGGTGACACTGAGGATTGAACCTGAGTGCTTTACCACTGAGTCATGTACCCTGAAAGTTGCTAGGATTATAAGCATGCCCCATTGCATCCAGCTGTAGTAGTTTTTTTTTTAACCTTTATTTTATTTGTTTTGATTTTTATGTGGTGCTGGGGATTGAACCCAGCGTTTCACGTGTGCTAGGCAAGTGCTCTGCCACCCAGCCACAACGCCAGCCCCAGCTGTAGTGGTTTGGATACCAGGAAGTCCAAATCCTCCAAATTTGTTCTTCTTTAAGATTGTTTTGGCTATTCTGAGTTCCTTGACATTCCATATATATTTAAGAATCAATTTCTCAATTTCTGCAAAAAAGCCATCCGAGAATTTGGTGGTGATTGTGTTGAATCTGACACGCAAATAGCATCAGGGGAAGGCAAATGAAAATAAATGGGGAGTGTTGCCATCTTAACAGTAGCCACTCTTCCAATCCATGAACATGGGATGCCGTTCCACTTATTTAAATCTTCCTTCATCTTTCAACAATATGTCATAGTTTTAAGAATATATTTTGTGGGCTGGGGTTGTGGTTCAGTGGTGGAGTGCTTGTCTAGCATGTGTGAGGCAGTGCCACATATAAATAAATAAATGAATTAAAGATCCATCAATAGCTAACAATTTTTTTAAAAAGGAACATGTTTTGCACTTTTTAAAATGTGTTCCTAAGTATTTTGTGGAATTATTTTCTTAATTTCAGTTTTGATTTGTTCATCGAAATCGTATGGATGTGCCATCGAACTTTGTATATTTATCTCGTGTCTCGCAACCTTGCTTGTGGGGAGCCACTCCAAATGCATGCACCTTTAAGTCCTGAAGCACCACTGGGGTGCGGTAGTGCCATGACCTGTGACTCTTCCCTTGCTCTAGGAGTAGGCGGCACCCAGAGCAGTTGGCTTACACTCACCTATTCCTTTGTAAACCTGACCCCTTGCCTCATTTGAATAGCTTCTCCCCAATAAAAAGGTCCAGCACATGCTCCTCACTCTCTTTTTGCCTGCTTGCCCCCTTCTGGGTAGCCGAGGCTGAGGAGCGGTCACTGAACCCCAAAAAAAAGGTACTTCTGTGTCTGTGTCTTTATTTAGCTTAAATTCACTTGGAAGACCCTGACTGGTTGTGTTGGTGACGTGACACTTGCTGACCTTGTTAGCTCTCATAGTTTCTTAGTGGCTTCCTGAGGATTTTCTTTTCTTTTCTTTTTTTTTTTTTAATTTTTTTTAAAGACAGAGTGAGAGGGAGAGAGAGACAATTTTAATATTTATTTTTTAGTCTTTGGCGGACACAACATCTTTGTTGGTATGTGGTGCTGAGGATCGAACCCGGGCTGCACGCATGCCAGGCGAGCGCGCTACCGCTTGAGCCACATCCCCAGCCCCAGGATTTTCTTTTTTTCTTTTTTTAAATATTTGTTTATTTAGTTTTCGGCAGACACAACATCTTTGTTTGTATGTGGTGCTGAGGATCGAACCCGGGCCGCACACATGCCAGGCGAGCGCGCTACCGCTTGAGCCACATCCCCAGCCCAGGATTTTCAATGTACAATATTATATCATCTGCAAGGAGATGTAGTTTTACTTCCTTTACAATGTGGATAGCTTTTATTTTGTCTTCGTGCCTGATCCCCAACTCCTTGTCTTTTTATAGGTGGGGCTCAGAGAAGAAAAGTGATTTTGCAGGTTTCACAGTTGGGAACCAGCAGCTGGGACTGAAGTGCTGTCCAGTGGAGCCAACTGCTGCCTGCCTGGCCCTTCGTATCGCACCTGGGGTTGTCACCTCTCACTCCTAGGCCCCTCCCTGTCATCCTGGTCTTGGCATGTCCACAAGACCAAGGTCTGAGTTGGCTATGGGAATAGGGAAGACCTAGGGTGCTCGGGGATTTCCAGGAGGGCCTGCAGGGTCCCCTCTCTCCCTGAGGACCATTGGAGCATGCAGGCAAGCTGGGGCCTCAGCGATTGAGAACCCAGCAGAATGCCCCTGAGATGCTGTGAGTCTCTGGAGTGTGGGTTTGTCTGGGCCTGTGCATTGTGTCCTCTGGAAGCCAAGTTAGGATCAGAATGCGGCCCCAGCCCCAGACGGGCCAGAGGTCAGCATTTGCATGGGATAGCCTGATATACTCTCCCCCGCAGACAAGCAGGCAGCAGAGTCCAGCCAGGCATTCTCTCTGCCCTCCCAGGAACCCCTTTTCTGGGGGCTCCACAGGCCCCCTCTCACTCTGGGAGGTAGATGGTGAGGGAAGCTAGGCTAGGGCTGCCCTCATAGAGTATCCAGTTAGAAGGAAGGAGAAGTGAACCAGATAATCACCAAGGTGACTGACTACAGAGGACTGGCAAGAGCAAAGGGAGCAGGAGAGAAGGCCTGGGCCTGGCCTGATGGGCGTGGCCCTGAAAAGTTGTCAGGTGAGCCTCAAGCTGACAGATGTGTGGACATTAACCAGGTAGACAAGGAATTGACATGCAAAGGCCCTGCGGCAGAAGGGAGAGGGTCCCCCTGGGAAACCCAAAAGAGGACTAAGTGACCGGTGTGGCAGGAAGGAGCAGGGAGCAGTGTGAGGTAAGGCTGGAGAAGCGGGGGGAGGGAGCAACTGTACAGGTGACCTGGGCAGAGGTGGCCAAGGGTGCTGGAGAGCTTAAGAGGGTCTCAAGTCAGGCCACTATGTCTGAAGACCAGGTGGGGACAGTGGATACAGATGTGCACCAGCACTGGAGAAGACCTACGCACTGCTGCCCTTGTGACCAGGCAGTGGGGGAGCCCCAGAGCTCTGGTCACCCCGTCGGTGAGCCTGAGGTGTTTTCAGGCCCAGTGCTTAGGTGTGGATATTAAGTTTTCTTTTCTTTTTTTAAAAATATTTATTTAGTTGTAGATAAACACACAATATCTTTATTTATTTTTATGTGGTGCTGAGGATCGAACCCAGAGCCTCACATATGCAAGCAAGCGCTTTACCACTGAGCTGCAGCCCCAGCCCCTAGACACGGATATTCCAACGACAACGTATCATTATTTGTAATTAGTGGGTGCAAGTTCAAAGCCAGCCTCAGCAACCTGTCTGAGATCTTAAGTAACTTAGCAAGACCCTGTCTCAAGGCAAAATGTAAAAAAGGGCTGGGGGTGTGCTCAGTGGTTAGGGGCCCTGGGTTCAATTCCAGGTACAAAAAAAAAAAAAAGCTTGTTTGTGATTATGTCCTAAAATAAAGGTTAAAGGCAGGACTCCCTGAGAGCAGAGGAGGAGGGAAGGGGTGTGAGAGGAGGATGGGTTCTATTGGAATGGGGGAGACAACCTGGGCCTGGGAATGTAAGGCTCAGGGGACGTGTATGTGTCCCTGTGCTCTTCCTCCTCCACCCACCTGTCCACCCACCTGTGCACCTGCCTCTCCTTCTGTGCACCCGTTTCCATCTGCAGTCACCATCCCGCCACTCGCCACCCATGGACGGTATGTCCACTCGCACCCTTCCTTTGTGTGCCCACTGCTTACCCACCGTGGACCAGGCACTGTGCGGGGTGCTGGGGACCAACAGTGAGTAAAGCACATGTGGCCTGTGCAATTGGCGCAGAGACAAGCAGTACCCACCTCAAGCACACACAGCATCCACTTGAGAGCCGTCGTCACTCGAAGGGAAGAAGCCACCAGCAGTGATGGTGGAAGGAGGCCAGGGCGCTGCTCCCTGGAAAGGGGAAAAGGCCTTCTGAGCAGGGAACAGGGTGGCAGGGCTTCCTCCTGGGGACACTCCCTGGGAACCCAGCACCATGCCATGGGGAAGCCCAGCACGCCCGCTCAGAGACACTGTTTGGGGAAGCACTGAGGCTCACAGCCAGCAGCCAGCATCTGAAGGCCCAGGGAGTAGAGGACAGGAGCTGGGCTCACCCTGCCCAGGACTCCTGGCCCCAGGGCCTTGAGCTGGATGAGTGGACTTTTCATGCCATTGGGTTTGGGGATGATCACTCATAACCCTGAACCTGGGCCCAGTACTCAGCTGTGGGTTCGGGTGACTGTAGGGTGCTCTGCAGGGAGCAGCAGGTCATCTTTGGTGAGGGGACCATTCATCCAGCCACCTTAAGTTATGAGAGGGAGTCACCAGATGTCCCTCTTTCCTCCTGAGTGTGCAGTGACTTTGCGCTCCAGGCCTGAGGAGAGGCTGTGCGTCCACCTTAGCTCGGCTCCCCCTGCAGAGCTGGGCCGTCCCTCTCACTGGCTTGTCCACTCCTCACCCTCCTTGGCCCATGGTCCTACCTGGAGAGTCAGTCCCTCCCTCTCCCTGGCTGATGTGTGCCGGGCTCCTGCAGCTCCCTGGAAGCCTTCCCTGACTGGCACCTGTGGTGACCTGTTTCTTGGAAGCTCTGAGAGCTTTGACCCTTGGGTGAAGGCAGCGATACTTTCCCTCCCCTGCATTGAGTGACGTCACAGTGCTCTGTCTTTTGGTCTGGTTCCAGAGTTGTTTGGCTCTAGTCAGGTTGGAGAGGATTGAGCCTGGGGGCTGGGAGTGAAACTCAGCCGAGCATTTGCCTAGCATCGGAAGGCCCTGGTTTCAATCCCCAGCACTGCAGAAATGAAAGACAGCCAGGTGAGGTGGTGCACGCCTGTCATCCCAGCAGCTTGGGAGGCTGAGACAGGAGGATCGCGAGTTCAAAACCTGCCTCAGCAAAAGTGAGGCGCTGAGCAACTCAGTGAGACCCTGTCTCTCAATAAAATACCAAATAGGGCTGGGATGTGGCTCAGTGGTCAAGTGCCCGAGTTCAATCCCTGGCACCCCTCACCCAAAAAAAAAAAGACAAAGAGAGAGAGGCCAGGTGGGCCTGGGTGCTGAATACGTGGTTCCCTCAGCTAACTGCACACCTGGCCGAGGCCCCTCTCTTGCTTCAGGCCTCCCACTCCCCTTGGCTCCTGCTCCCCGCCTGCTGACTGCTGCTCTCCCCAGCGCCCGGCCCCCTCCCCAGCGCCCGGCCCCCATGCCTGCTCTAGCCCCACTGCCGCTCCTGGTCCTGACCTCCACTCTGCTCCTTGGTGCGGCCCTCCTTGAGGGTGTTCGCGCTCTCGTCCCCCACTGCTGGTCTGTTGCCGTTTGGCCCAGCAGGCGTCTACCCAGATGGCTGTGGCAAAGTGGCCAGGGACCTCCAGGAGGTTAAGCCTGTAAGCAGTGAGCCATCCTCTAGGAGAGAGCCGGCAGTACGTGGACCTCCCTGGTCACCTTGCTTCACTGCCCCATGTCTACATCTTCTTGGGCCACCCTGACCAGGGGCTCTCACTTTGGGGGCTTCTCCTGTGAGCAGCTGCCCCCATGGATGCAGGCTGCTGGCTCCCCATTGGCCTGTGGCTGGGGTACGGGGAGCTGTGGACCACAGGGTCCTGACAGGTCTCCACACCTGCCTTCTACACTGCAGCCAAGAAATCCTGTAGTCCCCACTTATAACATATATCCAGAGTCACATGGCACAGACCTGTGGGCAGGCACCTGGCCCAAGTCCCACCTTGGCTTGTGTCACAGCTGAGACTCTGACCTGGCCTCCCTTCTGCCCTTGACCCTCCCCAGGACCCTCCTTGTGTACTTACTGTGCCAGTCTGCCATGTCATACTCTGCCCCCACCCAGCTTCCATCGCTGGGCCAGGCCTGCTGAGAAAGCCGCCCTGCACTGTCACCTGCATGAGCAGGGAGCAGGAAGGGCCTGGGGTCGCTCCAATGCAGTCCTGATTCTCTTGGCCCAGGTATCAGCAATCCCCTAGAGGATGGCAGAGAAAACAGCTGCCAGGTTTGCAGAGCAGGATCCGTGAGCGTGGGGAGAAGTTGTCACCTCAGGCCACTTTAAGAAATTAAAGTGAATTTTTAATTTTACAGATTAAAACACAGACAGAGAATTAAGCTGCTTATCAAGAACACTCAGTTCACGGCCTGGGCAGCACTCCCTGGTGGGAATTGGGCAAAGCTGGGTTTTATTTTGTTGGTACCGGGTATTGAACACAGGAGCAAAGAGCACTCAACCCCTGAGCCACATCCCCAGCCCTATTTTGTATTTTATTTAGAGATAGGGTCTCACTGAGTTGCTCAGTGCGTTGCCGTTGCTGAGGCTGGCTCTGAACTCACGATCCTCCTGCCTCAGCCTCCTGAGCTGCTGGGATTGCAGGTGTGTAACACTGTGCCCAGCAGAGCTGGATTTTAAGAGAAGCTGGAAGTGGGCTGGGGCTGGGGCTTAGTGGTGAGCATGTGCGAGGCACTGGGTTCAATCAGCACCACATTAAAAAAGAAAAAAAGATTTGGTCTGGGGTTTTGGCTCATCAGTAGAGTGCTCACCTCGCACGTGCGAGATCCTGGGTTCGATTCTCAGCAGCACATAAAAATAAATAAGTGAAGTAAAGGTACTCTGTCCAATTACAACTAAAAAATAAATTTAAAAAAAGATGAATAAATAAATGTATTGTGTCCATCTACAACTAAAAATATTTTAAAAATAAGCTGGAAGTCAGAAGTTTATGAGAAGTTCCTTTTTTTGGGGGGGTTCTGGGGAGTGAAAGTCAGGGGCACTGGACCCCTGAGCCACATCCCCAGCCCTATTTTGTATTTTATTTAGAGCCAGGGTCTCACTGAGTTGCTTAGCGCCTCGCCTTTTGCTGAGGGTGACTTTGAACTCATGATCCTCCTGCCTCAGCCTCCTGAGCCACTGGGATTACAGGCGTGCAAACTGGCCTGGTCCTGGCTTTGATTTTTGATGACTCGCTCATTTAGCTATCTCCAACACTGGGTTGGGATTCTCCCCAAGGTGGGGATGGGTGGGCTGCCCTTGGATAGTGGCCCCTATCCCCAGTCTAGCACATGTGAGACCCTGGGTGTGCCCAGGTGTGCCTAGTTTCTCCTTCTCAGGTGACAAGCAGGTAGCAAGCCCTGGTATTGCAGGAGCCCCCCTCCCGGCCATAGCTTGTGCCTGTGGCAGGCCCAGTTGTGAGGGCTACTGTACCTTACAAAGGCAAGGGCTGGGGTTTCCCTCTAAAAATGCTCCTAGGACTGACCCCCAAATTGAGGGGGTGACTTCCACATGGTGTGGGGAACACATGCCCCTCCCAGTGTCCACTGGAAGGACCACAAAGGGACACTGCAGACATCTTTCACCTGTGGGCATCTCTTCTCCTTCTCAGCTGGAAAGCAGATGGTCAGGTGGCACTGACTGCTCAGACCAGGGAGAGCTGGATCCTAAGCACCCCGGGTGTAAAATCCCTAGGATCCCAGAAAAGCTCTGCTAGGCCCAGACCCTGAGCGGGAGGCCCAAAGTCTGCTCTTGGGCGTCAGGGCCTGGAGGCTCTGGGCTTAGGCGGCCCAGGCACAGCCTGGTGCAGAGTGGGCCACTGTGGAGGGAGATTTGGAAAGAGGCCACAAGCAAAAGGTGACTTCAGTATTGGTCCTGCTCCATCTCCACAAGGCTGCTGTCCAGGTGTACCTCCCAGGTGGGAGCCTGGGGGATGCTGGCCTCCCAAGAACCCTGCCACAGCCTTCACACCCAGTGGCTCATTACAGGGCCACCGGTGGTCAGTGCGATGCTCAGCTGCCCACACACATTGCTTCCCATCAGCACTTGGAGCCTCTCACGAAGATGCTTGGGCCTCAGGATCACCAGGCTCTTGAGGAGCAAAACATCCCATGGGAAGGAGGCTCTGTGCCTGCCAGGAAGGGGCGGAGGAGGCGGTGGTCTGTGCATGGTGGTCTGCCGATGCCCTGGGGGAGACGAGAGAGGAACATCACCTCCGTGGCTTCAGAACAGGAAGTTGTGCAAAGGAACAGAGAATAAGAAAGTGCTCTTGGAAATAAATTAAAAAGTGCCTTTTGAAGTAGAAACAGTGAAATAAAAAATTGGAGAGAAAACATCATCAGACCACAGTCCATTCATCTGGTCAGTTAGACCAGTGAGAGTTCCAACAAGAGCTGGGTGGTGGCTAAGCCTAATCCCAGCCACTGGGAGAATTCAGCCACTGAAGCAGAAGGATCGCAAGTTCCAGGCAACTTAGCGAGACCCTGTCTCAAAAAATAAAATAAAATAAAAAAGAAAGAAAGAAATGGGGCTGGGGATGTAGCTCAGAGGCAAAGTGCCCTTGGGTTCAATCCTCAGTAATGAAAAACAAGTTTCAGCAAGAAGGGAGTGTGTGGCATCCACGGAGTGTGTGGCATCCATGGAGTATGTGGCATCCACGGAGGGTGTAGCATCCATGGAGGGTATAGCATCATGGAGGGTATGGCAACACAGAGGGTGTGCATCCACGGAGAGTGTGGCATCCATGGAGGGTGTGGCATCCACTGGAGAGTGTGACATCCATGGAGGGTGTGGCATCCATGGAGGGTATAGCATCATGGAGGTATGGCATCACAGAGGGTGTACATCCACGGAGGGTGTGGCATCCACGGAGAGTGTGGCATCATGGGGGGTGTGGCATCATGGAGGGTGAGGCATCACGAAGCAGACAATCTGCCAGGGATGAAGACCCAACTCGGGTGCAGCATCGTGAAGTTTCCAGAAGCAGGGGACACGAGGCTGACTCTGAGCTCTCACAGAGAGCAGACTGGTGCTCTGGTGGAGTGGGCCACAGCCTGCGGTGCCAGCAGCCTGGCCCTCCAACCTCTGAGGGAGGCTGCTCCTCAGGCAGGTCCTCGTCCAGAGGCAGGCAGAGCCTCCCAACACCCTTCCCAGGCAGGGGATGTGCAGGCAGCAGGGAGGGAAGTCAGGAGAAGCCCCTGAGAGGGAGCCCGGAGCCTGAGACTAGCAGCTGTCCAGGTGGGAGCCAGGGCCAGGTAGCCACAAGAGGCCCCACGGAGGATGGGCCTGCGGGTATCCTCTCCCAGGAGGAAGGTGGCCCAGGACATGCTTTCCAGAGGCCCTGGGAGGTGCCGGGATGGCAGAGCCAGCATGTGGGAAATCGGCACAAGACTGCTCAGGGGTACAGGCTTCTCCACCTTTGCAGGGCCAGGGACCCTGGGTGGATGGGGGTGTTGGCAGGAGGAGGGAGCCACTGACTTTGATACAAGTGCCAGTCTATTTCTGGGTCTCGGAGAGGAGGGGTGCTGATGACAATAAGAGGTGGGTCCAGGCATCTAGAGAGGATGGGCTCCCCAGACAGCAAGAAGGCCATGAGGACAGACCCCAGAGAGGCCACACAGCTGGTCGATGCCCTGGCCTCTGGAGTCACGGAGCCATGCATTGGTTCACTGATGGGCCTGAGGCGCTCCGCAGGACCTTCCTTGAGGGCTCAGGAGACCCCAGGGCTGTGGGATGGAGTGTCCAAAGTGGCCTGGCAGGGAGGTGGTGGGTGAACCCATCATCACCAGGCCACCAGCTGGTGCCTCCAGAGCGTCAGGCTGGGGCTGGGAAGCCTGGGCACGGGTCTCCTCCTTGCTTGGGGACTCAGGTTCTCTCCCTTGCTGTAACTTGGACTCACCTGGGAGCTTCCAGGCCAACTCAGGGCTCTGGTTTAACTGACCTGGGAGTGGCCCAGAGGGTTTTCCCAGCTGGCCAGGGTTACGGTGTGTATTCAGGGGAAGGAGCTGCTTGTGCAGGGTGCAGACGCAGGCTCCCCCAGCACGGGAGGGCGGGAGTGGGTTCTGGGAAGGACAAGGGGCTGGCCCCACACAGGCTGTGAGAGGCTGGGGGGCCTGAAGGGAGGGCGTGGAGAAGGGGCCAAGGGGGAGCCCAGAGCCCTAGGGGAAGGGGGTGAAGAAAGCCTGGGGGCTCCGGGAGACCCTTGGAGGTGGATGGAGGGAGCCCAGCTGCTCCCATTGCCCAGTGGACAGCACCACATGCGTGGCTGTCAGGGAGGCCACCTACCTGCTGGTGTGACACAGGCTACTGGGACTGTCCACAACTGGATTACAGTGGTCTGTGAGCAGGTCTGGTGTGAGCTGACCGGACCACCCAGGTTTGTGACGTTCTCGGGGTGAAATTCCCTAGGGATGCGTTTCTCAGAAGGCACCCTCTTGTGCAGTGGCGCTGGATGGTCAGCGTCTCCTGCTGGTCTGTTTCTCTGAAGGACCCCGAAACTCCAGATGCCGGAGCTTGTCTGGAAACCCGTCTGAGCCCTTCCCACTGCCCTCCACTCGGCAGGTTGGTCTTCACCATGGTCCTCACCCAAAATTTGGCCTGGGCTCCCCAGGCTCTTTTGAGCCTGAGCCACAGGATTCCTTTAGGAGTGTCAGCTGAACAATGGGTGGTGTGAGGCAGGGAAGAAGGGAGAGCCTGCCAGGGGACAGCCACCATCAAGGTGACTGGGTGTGCCATCTGTTGGGAATCACAGGGAAAGCCTGGTCAAGGGAGCTCAGACTGAAGCTCGTTCCAGGCTTCCTGTCCCCATGGGTGGACGTTCCTGCTCAGCCTCTGGTGGCCGCGCAGGGCACAGTACATAGACCGCAGCTGTGTGGAGCTGATGGAAGTCTGACGCAGTGGCCTGGTGCAGCCGTCCCCAGAGTCAGCGGTGGGGCCTAGAGAACTCGAGAAGGTGCACAAGAAATCTCCAACCAAAAGGCAATATTTACTTTTATTTATTTATTTAGTTTTGGTGTCAGGGATTGAACTCAGGGGCACTTGCCCACTGAGCCACATCCCCAGTGTTTTATTTAGAGACAGGGTTTCACTGAGTTGCTTAGTGCCTCGCTTTTTGCGGAGGCTGGATTTGAACTCACGATCCTCCTGCCTCAGCTTCCCGAGCTGCTGGATCACAGGTGTGTGCCACCGCACCTGGCCAGTATTTACTTACAATTTTATGTAGTCACAGCACTTACATATTAACTAATGAAGTTTTCAACATAAACAAGAAACTCATTCCCTTACAGTTCTGGAGGCCAAAGTCCAAAATGGAGGAGTTGATTCCTTCAGAGGCTCGGAGGGAGGGTCTGTTCCAGGTGCCCGCAGCTTCTGGTGGCTGCTGGTAGCTGTTGGTGCTCCTTGGCTGGAGGAAACACCGTCCCCCTGTCTTCATGTGGGGGCCCCCTCTGCCATTTCTGTATCAAGATTCTGGTTTTTTTTTTGTTGTTGTTGTTGTTGTTGCAGTCCTGGGATGGGGCCCAGGGCTTCTCATGCAATCTCTCCATTGCTGAGCCACTCTCCAGCCCCTCTTTCTCCTGGGTCTGTACGGACGCCTGCCATTGGATTTAGGGTCCACCCTCAATCTAGGATGATCTCAATGTAGAATGATCCTGATTCTTAAATACATCTACAAAGACCCTATTTCCAAATCAGGTCACATTCACAGGTAACAGGGAGTTAAGACTTGGAGATAAATATATAACATACAAAAGTAAGGTTATGTATAATAATGAATATATCATCTTACAAAACTGAAGCTCTACGTCCATTAAGGTCCATCCCCAGAGCTGGGCATGGTGGTGCATGTCTGTAATCCCAGCTACTCAGGAGGTTGAGGCAGAAGGATCACAAGTTTGAGATCAACCTCAGCAACTCAGCAAGACCCTGTCTCAAAATAAAAAGGGCTGGGGTGGGGCTGGGGTTGTGGCTCAGTGGTAGAGCACTTGCCTAGCATGTGTGAGGCCCTGGGTTCGATTCTCAGCACCACATATAAATAATAAGAATGAATAAAAATAAAAGGTCCATCAACATCTAAAAAAATATTTTAAAAAAAGGAATAGCCATTAAAAAAAAAAAAGGGTTGGGGACATATGCAGATCAGTGGTAGAGCACCCCTGGGTTCAATCCCCAGCACCAGGAAAAAAAAAGACAAAAACCACAAAACAATTACCCAATCATCTGCAAAACCCCCAGACCCCCACTGCCCCTTCTCTAGTCTCCACAATCCCTGGCAGCCACCGCGGTTTCGGTTTCTGTGAACTGGACTCCACTTAGTGGAATTGAGCAGCGTCTATTTTTTCATACCTGTTTTATTTTGCTTCAGCTCTCAGTATTTATTTTCTAAGTTTAAAGACGGTGCTGAAATCTACACGGCACTCACATCTTTGAGCTGGGATGCGGCTCAGCACAGAGCACCTGTCTGGTAGGTGCAAGGTGCGCTGGCCCTGGGCTCCATCCCGGCAGCTCACAGAACCGACCCCTTAACCAGTAAAATCATCTTATTCTTAGTTGGCAAATGATCGCCTGTATTTACGAGACACAATGTTATTTTTCAACACGTGTGTCCATGGTGGGATGCTCAAGTCAGGCTGGTTAACAGATCCATCTCCTCACATATTTCCTGAGGTAAAATCCGCTCTTGTGGCAATTTTGAAATACACAATGTATTATTATTAACTGTAGTCACCAGAATTTATTCTTCCCAATTAAATGAAACGGTGTGACCTTCCCACCCCAGGTGCTGGGAACTACCACTCACTGTTCTGGGACTTTGATGTGTTTTGATTCCACATCCGAGTGGACAGTGTGGTGTCTGTCCTTCTGTGCCTGGCTTATTTTTACTTAGCACGCTGTCTCCAGTGACAGGATCTCCTTCCTTCTTAGGGCTGCATAGTACTTCGTGGTGCAGATGTTCTATGTTTTTTTGCCTATTTTTCTGCGGGTGGACACTTAGGCTGTTCTGTATCTTTACGACTGTGCACAAGGGCGCGTGAACATGGGGCAGATATCTATGTGACACGTGCTTTCAATCTCCTGGGATGCACACCCAGAGATGGACAGCTGGTTCACACGGTGGCTCTACTTTGGCTTTTTGAGGCACCTCGCCCCCTATTTCTTGAATGGCTGTACCCTGCCGCAGTCTGGCTGGGCACAAATGCCGCAGTCTGGCTGGGCACACAATCACGAGCCACCACACAGCTTGTAGATTCAAACAGCAACTCTTTATTCCCGAACTCACACCAGCCGTCTACAATCACGTTCTGGGGAAATCCACGTTCTCTGCCCAAATCCACATCCACTGGGCTTCTATCTCCCAAAATATACTGTCTGAATCCCGTGAGAACTCAAGGGGAACTCAGGCAGCAGGATATGCCCTATTCCCAGCAGGAATAATCTTAAACCTGGAACGCCCTAAACCAGATTATCCTAAACCGGGAACACCCTAATCCACCCTGGTCCTTGAGCAAGGTCACCTACATTCAATGTCACTGCAACATGGGGTACGCTGGCAAGGAAATTGTCATACCTACTTGGCTAATGGCTCCCAGCAGTACCCCTCTTCCCACCTCTTGCCACATGCATGGTACAGCCGTCCCTGCAGTTGTGACGGAATTCCAGTCCAAGCAGTTTGGTGGCAGTGAGTAGATTCACCTTGTTGGGCAACGACTACTGTGGCCACCTCCAGAGCCCTTCTCGTCTTGTGAGGCTGAAACTGTCCCCATCGCACACTAGCTCCCCTTTCCCCTCCCTGGACATATCTTTGGGGGCGCTACTCAACCCACCGGAGCCCACCCTCTCACTAGTGCTGAGCTGGTCCTGGCTACACCCTGCCATGTCCTCCTGCATCTCCTGGAGGAAAGAGACGCCTGTGTAGACTTTCCTATGTGCTTTCAGAGCGGGGCCAGGTTTTAAGGAACAAAGGATAATTCCGTGGCACACACGCTGCACCCAGTTGACCAGAATCACCTGGGCATCTCTTCCCGACTCCACACTGTGTGGTTGGATCTGAACGTTCCCCTAAGGCTCGCGTGAGGAAGCTTGGTCTCCAATGCGGCCATGTCCAGAGGAGGGGCTTTGGGGAGGTGGCTGTATCATGAGGGCTCCGACCTCATTAGTGGACTCACCCATTCGTGGGTTCACCATCACAAGTGACGGGAAGCTGACTAACACATGTTCAGTGACATCGTGGGTCAGCTTGAAGTCAGCCACGGTAGGCATGCTCACACCAAGGAAAGCATCCCATGGGCAGGCAGAGCTCTCCTCGGCCTCCTTAGATGGGTTACTAAGCTCCCACTGGACCACTGACGCCTGACTGTTCATCAGAGGTGCCAAAACACACGAGTACAAGAGGTGGGAGCCACCCAAGTGTCCATCAAGGGTGAGTGGATGAGAAAACACGAGATACGTGCTGCATACGTCCAAGGAGCATCAGTCAGCCTGGAAAAGTCAAGAGATGCCAACTCATGCTGCCAGTTCGCATGAGCCCTGAGCACACGGCAGCCGGTGGAGTGAGCTGGTCCTGAGACCAAGGCTGCGGGCGTCCCGCTAAGGGGGCTGATTCACCTAGTCCGATCAGGGAAATGGGGTACGATGATGGCTGCCAGTGGCCACCTGCCTGCTTTGATGCTGTGGAGGTCTGGGTGTCTGGAGAGGCCACGAAGCGGGGTCCATGAGTGCATCCTGGCTGGCCTCCCTGGCACGCAGGGTACGCTTCTGTGGAGCACACATTTGGGGGTGATTGCTGGTCCAGACGCTGAGCAATTATATAGCTCAGAGAGTGTGGAAACAAGTCTCTGGCCGTCAGTATTGCCCTTCATCCCACCAACACGAGGGACGGGCAGTCCCTTCCCTTTGGCCATTCTGGAGGGGCTGCAGTGGTTTCAACTCACACTTCCCTGGTGGCAGATGGGGTATCTGATGCCCTCTTCTGTGAGTGCTGCAGACTCTGCCCATTCTCTGCACTGTCTTCTCCCACCTGTGGCTGCCTTCCCATGCACTGAGGGAATCTTTTTTTTTTTTTTTTTTGGTACCAGGGATTTAACTCAGGGGCACTCAGACACTGAGCCCCATCCCCAGCCCTATTTTGTATTTTGTTTAGAGACAGGGTCTCACCGAGTTGCTAAGCGCCTCACCATTGCTGAGGCTGGCTTTGAACTTGCGATCCTCCTGTCTCAGCCTCCCTAGCTGCTGGGATTACAGGCATGTGCCACTGCACCTGGAGACTTGCTAATGACATCTTCTTTGAGTTATTATGATTTTTTGTGGTGCTGGCATTGAACCCATGGCTTAGTGCATGCACGGCAAGCACTCCACCACTGAGCTATGTCCCCATCCCCATGAGACGTCCTTAATGTCATGCAATCCCATTTCTCTCTTTACATGGGAAAGCACATTTTTTTGTGTGTGCTTATATTTAAAGATCTTCACCTTTTCCAAGATCATAAACAGACTTCCTTCTAAGTTTTGTTATTTTTCTCTCACACTTAGATCTTCAGTTCAGCTGGGGTCGACACTTCCTGTTTGTGAGGTGTGGTCCAGATTCGTTCCTTTCCCCCGTGGGCCTCCAGTCAACCCAGCACCAATCACTGGAGGCCGTCCTCACTGCTGGTGGTACCTGTGTCTTTTTCTGGATTCTGTTCTACTCCCTCCGTCTGCTCACCTACTCCCTCACCAGTGCCGAGCCGTCTGGTGACTCTGCTGTTGTGACATGTTACTACCAGTGATGAGCTGGGTTCAAGATTACCTCAACTGAACTCGACCCTTGGCACTCCTGTAAGAACTTTAGAACTGGCAGGTTGATTTCTAGCCATAATCAGCTCAAGTCGAAACTCACTCCTTCTGCCCATGCTTTCCTTGCATCCCCCAAATTTGATGTTATTTTTACAGAGTTCGAAGTATTTTCTATTTCTTTTGTAAGCTCTTTGACCCACGAGTTGCTGGATATTTCCAAATACTTGAGGCTTTCCTAGCTATCCTGGTATTATTGATTTAATTTCAGCATCAGGGGTGTATTCTGTATGATTTCAGTCCTTTCAGACCTACAGCCATGGCCCAGCATTTGGTCCACCTCACCGAACACCGTACAGGAGAGGAGCGGAGGAGTGCCCAGTGAGGGGTTGAACGCCACCAGGGCAAACTTCTCCCTGCCGTCGTCTTCCTTCAGCCTAAACAGCCCCTTAGCACTTCCTGTAAATGGGTCTGCTGGATAAATCCCCTTTTCTTTTACACAACAAGGTCCTTATCACCTTGTTCTTGAGACAGTTGGCACCCTGTTTGGCCGACTGGACACCTTCCGATACTCCAAGGGGCTGTTCCCTCTCCTCTGGTTCCTGTGTTTTGTTTTTTTTTTAAATTCTAATTTGTTATACATGACAGCAGAATGCATCACAATTCTTATTATACACAGAGCACAATTTTTCTTTTTTTTTTTTTTAATATTTATTTTTTTAGTTTTCGGCGGACACAACATCTTCGATTGTATGTGGTGCTGAGGATCCAACCCAGGCCGCAAGCTTGCCAGGTGAGCACGCTACCGCTTGAGCCACATCCCCAGCCCACAGAGAACAATTTTTCATACCTCTGGTTGCACACAGTCACGTCCTTGGTGTCTTCATACATGTGCTCAGGTGACCATCCCATTCCACCGTCTTTTCCATCCCTGTGCCCCCTCCCACCCTTTCCTCCCTTTTCCCTATCTAGAGTTCATTTAATCACCCCCCCCTGCAGCATATTATGAGTCAGCCTCTCATATCAGAGAAACCATTCGGCATTTGTTTTTTGGGATTGGCTAACTTCACTTAGCATTATATTCTCCAGCTCCATCCATTTACCTGCACATGCCATGATTTTATTCTCTCTTACTGCTGAGT
Organism: Marmota marmota marmota; assembly: GCF_001458135.2. NCBI lineage: Eukaryota > Metazoa > Chordata > Mammalia > Rodentia > Sciuridae > Marmota > Marmota marmota. The sequence continues at coordinate 1,808,601 of NW_026000026.1, forward strand.
AACATTCCACTGTGTATATATGCCACATTTTTTCTTTATCCATTCATTCACTGAAGGGCATCTAGGTTGGCTCCACAGTTTAGCTTTTGTGAATTGTGCTGCTGTAAACATTGATGTGGCTGTGTCCCTGTACTATGCTGATTTTAAGTCCTTTGGGTTTAGACTAAGGAGTGGGATAGCTGGGTCAAATAGTGGTGCCATTCCCAGTTTTCCAAGGAATCTCCATACTGTTTTCCATATTGGCTGCACCAGTTTGCAGTCCCACCAGCAATGTCTGAGTGTGCCTTTCCCCCACATCCTCGCCAACACTTACAGGTGTTTGTATTCTTAATAGCTGCCATTCTGACTGCAGTGAGATGAAGTCTTGGAGTAGTTTTGATTTGCATTTCTCTAATTGTTAGAGATGTTGAACATTTTTCATGTATTTGTTGATTGGTTGTATATCACTTTCTGAGAAGTGTCTGTTCAGTACCTTGGCCCATTTACTGATTGGGTTGTTTTTCTGGTGTTAAGATTTTTGCGTTCTTTATATCTAGAGATTAGTGCTGTATCTGATGTGCGTGTTGTAAGAATTTGTTCCCAATTAGCAGGCTCTCTATTCACCTCATGGATTATTTCTTTTGCCGAGAAGAAGCTTTTTAGTTTGAGTCCATCCCATTTACTGATTTTTTAAATATTTATGTTTTAATTGCAGTAGGACACAATATCTTTATTTATTTATTTACTTTATTAATTTATTTTTACGTGGTGCTGAGAATCAAACCCAGGGCCTTCGCATGTGCTAGGCAAGTGCTCTACCGCTGAGCCCCAGCCCAGCCCTGGTTTCCATGGTTTCTGAGAAGTCAGCCAGTTCTAGCTTCTACCCCTGCATGCCATGTGTTGTTTTTCTAGGGCTCTTTTTAAAAATTTTTTTCATTTCGTATTTGCTTTCCAGCAATTTGACTATGATGTACCTACACTTGGTTCTCCTTGAGTCGATCACAGAATTTTTCTTTTTCTTTTGTGGTGCTGGGGATGGAACCCAGGGCCTTGTGCATGTGAGTCAAGCCTCTACCAGCTGAGCTCTATCCCCAGCCCCAGAATTTCTTACATATGTAAGTTCATGTTTCTCACCACATGTAGGAAGTTCCAGTCATTTTTTCCTCCAGATACCTTTCCCCACTCCATTCCTTCTCTCCTCTCTTTGTAAACCGTGTCACACACAGGCATGTGACATTGCCCCACAGGCGCCTCCTTTAGATTGGATAAGTTCTACTGAGACATGGTCAAGTTCACTGCGTGATCCCTGCTCTGCTCTTAGTCCAGTTAACTTTCACTGAAAACATTTTCATTTTCAGTTCGAGAATCTCCATTCAGACCTGTGGTTCCTGTGATCTGCCATGACTGTCTCCATCTATCCACTGTTGAAAGCCTATGTTCTGCACACCAGTGGGCACGGTCATGGGGTTGCCTTGACATCCCGGCTTGTTAACTCCATCATCTGGGTCCTGTCAGGGTCGATCTCCAGCCTTCTTTTTTTTGAGAATGAAATCACATTATTTTCTTTTAATATTGGTTGATTTTGGATTGTGTCCTTGACATGATGATAGTCTGTGGTAAGTCTGCATTCTTTTAAAATAGTGCTGATTTTTTGTGTTAGTTGGCAATTGACTTGACGGGACTCAGACCACACTCTATCCTTGGGGAACTTTGTGTTTTTGTACTGGAGGTTGAACCTAGGGGTGCTCTACCACTGGGCTGCATCCCCACTTGATTTATTTTTGGGGACAGGACCTCACTAGGTTGCCCAGGCTGGCCTCAAACTTGCGATCCTCCTGCCTCAGCCTCCCAAATTGTTGGGATTACAGGTATACGCCACTGTGCCCAGCACACTCTGTCCTTTGGCCAGGCTGTTTGGGGTCTGGCTGACCGTGGTTCAGAGGTCAACTAAAGACCGAGGCAAGAGTTATCATCTGATATGGGTCTCCCCTTCTCTGGGATGCCCCTTGCCTTCCAGAGGTGCCACTGCCTCACTCTGCCTTCCAGCTCTTCAGGCTACAACGACTTCAGGTTGTTGCTGGAGTTTTACCTGCCCTTCATGGTCTGGCCTGGGTCTTGACCTCAGACACAGGTGGCTCACCGGCCCTGTCCTGCTTCCTAGTGCTGGCTCCTCTCCAGAGTCTGGGCCTGGGCTCACTCCCTGTGACCACAGCTAATGCTGGTTTGCGTGCTGCCTGGCTTGTGGCACTACCCGAAGGAGGGCGAGTTCAGGAGGAGTCTACCATCCTGGAAATAGAAGCTCAAACTCGTGGACAAAATCAAGAAAAAAACAAAACAAAACAGCTGGGATTTAAAAATTCATTTTGCTGCTGGGCATGGTGGTGCACGCCTGTAATTCCAGAGACTCGGGAGGATGAAGCAGGGGGATTGCAAGTCCCAGGCCAGCCTTGACTAAGCAAGAACCTATGTCAAAAAAATAAAATTTAAGCTGGGTGCAGTGGCTTACTCCTGTAATCCCAGTGACTCAGGAGGCTGAGGCAGGAGGATCGTGAGCTCAAAGCCAGCCTCAGCAAAAAGCGATATGCTAAGCAACTCAGTGAGACCCTGTCTCTAAATAAAATACAAAATAGGGCTGGGGGTGTGGCTCAGCGGTTGAGTGTCAGAGTTTAATCCGTGGTACCAAAAAACAAACAAAAAACCCACACCTGAAATCCAGGGTTATGGTTTAGATCTGAAAGGTCCCTGAGAGGCCCATGTGTTAGGATTTGGTCCCTGGCATGGTGCTTTCAGGAGGTGGTGCAGTCTTTGGGAGGTGGGTCTAGAGAGAGGGCCTCAGGCGTTGGCAGGGTGCCCTCTGAGGGGACTGCGAAACCCCAGTCCTCCCCTTCTTCTCTTTTGCTTCCTGGCCACAAGCAAGTGGTTCTGCTCGGCCACATGCTTCTGCCCTGATCAGTGCCTCACCATAGGCCCAAAGCCACGGGGCCAACCAGTCAGGGGCTAAAACCTCCAAAACAAGCAAAAATAACCCTTTTCTTTTCTTTTTTCTTCTGAGAGAGAGAGAGAGAGAGAGAGAGAGAGAGGATCAGAACCCAGCGACCCGCACATGCCAGGTGAGCGCTATTGCTTGAGCCACATCCCCAGCCCCCCCTTTCTTTTTATAAGCTAATTTTTTCAGGTATTTTGCTATAGTGACAGCTAACACACCTACTCTCCTGAAAAACTTGAGTTTCACTGAAGTTGCTTTGAAAGGTGCACCAAACCATAAGTGCTGTCATTGTAAAGTTTGTTAGTAGGCATTGTTGAAACATATAAATTGAGATATTAGATGCTGACCACTAAATATCAACTAAAAGGAAAAAAAATGAAACTTTTAAAATTAAGAGACCCCCTATAAGAATATCAAAAAACAATACTGCAACATAAAACTAATGAAAAGACTGACAGTCAGAAAATTGTAAAATATGATTGAATGGCAAGGCATGGTGGCACACACCTGTAATCCTAGCTACTCCAGAGTCTGAGGCAGGAAGATCACAAGTTCAAGGCCAGTCTGGCAGCTTGTTGAGACCCTGTTTCAAAATGAAAAATGAAATGGGCTGGGGGTGTAGCTTAGTGGTAGAGTGCCCCTGAATTCAGTCCTCAGTAACAAAAACAAAAGCACCACTGGGAGATGTTAGACAAGAAAACTAAATACCTAGAGGGGTCTACCGATTCAACATAGTAATAGAGTTGTTTCTCCCAAATATGATATATATATATACATATATATATGTATTTTCTCCCCAAATATGAAAAAAATTCATGAAAAATTCACAAAATGAAATTTTCCCTGGTACTGGGAGTTGAATCCTGTGTCCTATGCATACCAGGGAAGTGTTCCACCACTGACCTACATTTCTAGCCATTTTTTTATACTTTTTTATTTTAAGACACAGCCTTGCTAAGTTGTTCCAGCTGGCCTTGAACTTGTGATCTTCCTACCTCAGCCTCTGAAATGGAGTCCTTGGGATCATGGTGGGCATCACTGCACCTGGCTGGAATTTGGGTTTTACAAATTGAGATGTGACCTGAAGGTGGACAAGTTATTTTAGGAATTAACCAATGCAAAAAGAAATTCTAAAGACCCACCTGAGGGACATCTCGCTTTAGGAAAGTCCAGAGCATTGCACCTTCCAGGAAGGGTGGAGGTGAGAAGCCACCCAGTTGCTCCCCTGGATCTAAGGCCTGCCTGTCTCTTTGGCATTCTGGGAGGGAGACCTTCAGGAAGTCCGACACTCCAGAGCGCTGGCAGGAGAGGGTAGTGCCTCCTGAAATTCCCACAGGCTCCTTTCTGTGAAGCCCAGCCGTGAGGCTATGGCTGCTCTTGGTGGAAGTTAGCCAAGAGGCTCTCCAGGTATTGCTGAGGCTCACCCACAGTCTGCTTGGGAGGTCCCATCTGTCTCAGGAGGGAAGGGCCTGCCTCTAGTTAGCAGGAGAGCGGGCACCTCACCATGGGTGTCCAGCTGGGCTTAGTGAGGGGATGGAGGAGTTGATCAGCTCTGGGGCCTGGCAGCCTGAGGGTCTGAATGCTGGCTTCTCTCCCTACCAAGAATGCAACCACAGGCCAAGGACTTAACCTCCTCAGGCTTTGGTTCCCTCTCCTGCAAATGGGCTCATAGGGGTATTGGGTGGTTGGTTCTCATGACTCCTGGGCCCTCAGCCTTGTCCGTGGTGAGGGAGTCCTGACTGAGCAGGTCTATCGTTACCAGGCTCTTCCCTGTCCCTCAGGTCAGGCTGCTGGGTCCCATCCCAGCTCCTGGGCTTGTGTCCTCAGCTGAAGATTTGGTCAGGCTCTCTAGGGCTTTCTCTGCAGGAGTGACCAGACTGGGAATCAGGCGTACAGGGCTGAGTCATGTCCCCTCCCTCCAATGCATATCCACCCAAAACAAAAGAAGGGACCTTATTTGTAGGTAGAGTCTTTGCAAATGTAATGAGTAAAGACCTCTCAAAATCATTCTGGATTTAGGTCCCAAATTCAAGGACAGGTGTCCCTATAAGAGGAGAAGTACTGGTAACCTAGGAGGCAAAAAAGGGAGAGGGTACTGTCATATAAGGAAGGACCCCCTGGAGCCACCCGAAGCTGGAAGAGGCAGGAAGGACCCCCTCCTCTGTTGCCTCAAGAGGGAGTGCAGCTCTGTCCACAGCCTGATTTCAGACTCGGCTTTCAGAGCTGTGAGAGAGATTTGGGATAATTTATGGCAATGCTAACAGATGTGTGCACCTGTGTTGGCACAGTAGGTTTGCGCTCATGAGCGAGTCCCTTGGATGTGGGTCCACTGACCACGCTCATGTCCCTCTGAGTCTACATAGCTGAGAAAGGCTGCCTGAAGGGCTAGTGAGGTCACCCAGGAAGTGGAACCCTGGGAACCAACCCTAGTCCTCCAGCTGCCACCTGGCTGTATGTCCTTTAAACAAAAATACATGTGGGAGCTGGGTGCAGTGGCCACACCTGTAATCCCCGTGACCTGGGAGTCTGAGGCAAGAGGATATGCAAGTTCAAGGCCAGCCTCTTGCAAGCGAATGAGACCCTATCTCAAAATAAAAAATAAAAAGGGCTGGGGTTGTGGCTAGGTGGTAGAGCACTTGCCTAGCATCTGTGAGGCACTGGGTTTGATCCTCAGCACCACATAAAAATAAATAAATAAATAAATAAAAATCAACGGGCAGGGGGGCTGGGGACATAGCTCAGTTGGTAGAGTACTTGCCTGGCATGTACAAGGCCCTGGGTTCAATCCCTAGCACTGCCAAAAAAAAAAAAAAAAGGTTGGGGATGGTGCTCAGTGGTAAAGCGACTCTGGTCCAACCCCCACACACATACACACCATTAACAGAAGGCCTGTGGTATGATGAAGGGCTTCAGCATCCAGAGCACCATGGAATCACTCACTGGGGTTATATTTATTTCTAAATGTAAGTGTGTCTGATGCTCTATTTTTATGGAAAAGCGATGCTGCTTACTGAATTTAAAAGACCCACAGACTTGCTGGCTCGGGAAGCTGCTGCTTTGGCCACCTGCTCATCTGTACTGTTTTGGGGTCTGCCACTCTCCCTCATCCCAGATTTTCTTCCACGTTTCCATGTAGTGCTGGGAGTTTCCAATTGTTATAGTCCCCCCCTTTCTCTTTATGATGGGCAGGACTTCAAATTTCATACTACAGAAGTCATAACTGCTTGTGGCAACATGGAAACCATACATAGATTGTGCGCTGCAGGTATCAATCTGTAGATCATACACTTAAAGAGAAACCTTTCCTGAGTCTCCAGGGTGGCCAGGGCTGAGCAGCTGTGTGTCAACTGCTCTTGTGAAGTCTTGTGGGAAGTCTTGAGGGAAGGAGCCTCAGGATTTCCTGGCCACTCCCACCCCTACCTCATCCTAAAGATGGGCAGTGCTCTTGAAAACAGTAGCTGTACAACTGCCTGAGCCATGGATCCTATGTTGCCCAAACACTTTTGGTGCACAGGACCATTCTGCAAGGGATGAGTGGACATGGATCCTTATCTCTGCCACATTTGCTGATGCTGTGGGCTGTGGGGAACTCCAGAGAGCACTGGCAGTGACATGAGCAAGTACATGGTGCAGGAGGCTGAGCCCCTCCTGCAGGGGCTCAGGATCGTAAGGGGCAGAGGGGTCCTCAAAGGGCCTTTGGAGGACCCAGCAGCCACCACTCTGTGGCTGACTCCGAAAGATTTCAGCAGCAGGGTTGGGGTTGTAACTCTGTGGTACAGCGCTTGCCTAGCCCATGTGAAGCACGGGGTTTAACCCTCAGCACCACATAAAAACAACTAAATAAATAAAGGTATTGTGTCCATCTCAACTAAAAAAAATAAAAAAAAAAAAGATTTCAGCAGCAGATGTGCAGGTAGGAATGTGAGTGGTGGGAACCCCCAAAGTTACATGGGCCTTGGGGCTGGAGGCCTGGGAATCTAGATTTCTTTCACCTGGCGTCCAGCTTTCTGCCCCAGTCCTACCTGAGAGTTTTGAGGGACACACACAGCTGTACCACTACCCAAGGTGCTCAGGGGCTGATGGCAGCCTGCTGCTAATGGCTTGATCTACTTTAAAATTTTCTCATTAGTCAACATTTAAAAATTCTGAGATTTGGGGCTGGGTAAAGTGATAAAGTACTTGCCTACCAGGAACCAGATCCTGGGTTCCATCCCCAGCACTGCAAAAAACAAAACCAAAAAACAGATTTTACATGCAACTCCAATTTTTTGCTCCTGTTGGAAGATTCAAGCCATGCCCACGCTGAGCTTAAGGTGCCCTTGGAGTGGGGCACAGCGCCCTCACGCTCGCTCCCAGCTTCCTCACACCCAGCCTGCTATATTCATGTACATTCCGGTCCTCTGGAGGCTAACGTTCAAATACGAAATTCCCGTTGATACCTTATAGGATTTATCCCAAACACCTTTCCTAGGCTCCAATCTGTGCTGCTCCTTAGGGACATCGGTGTCAAGAGAACAGGGGGAGAGGGTCGTGCACTGCAGGTATCAAGCGGTTGGGAAGGCTGCGGGAGGATCACGCACAGCGCCGGAGCGCCGCTTAGGAGCGCAGCAGTCCCTCTAAGGTCTGCAGCCCCGCCCGCCCGCGGTGCTCCCGGCACGACCCCGGGCCTTAGGGACCGAGAGGTCCGGGCCTGGGGCCTTTCTGGACACGGCTTCTGGGCATTTCCAGTGGGGGAGGGGCGGAGAAAAGAAAACCTACGGCAGTGTCGATGACACCGTCAAATGCTTAAAACACCCGCCTGCCAGAAGTGGAGAATGCGGTGCAGCCCGAAGAGCGGTAGAGACTAGGTGCGTGCACACTTCGGTTTAGGCGATTTATTACCCTTCCCTCCCCCAAACAGAAATAAAGGGCAGAAGACGGCTTCCGGGCGCGGCGGTGCAGGCGCTGCGCTTACCGGCGCTCCGCGGGAGCCCACGTCGTCCGGCGGTGTCCTCCGCCTGGCTCGCCGCAGCCATTTTGGAGCGGCGGAGACAAAGAGCAGACCCGCCGCCTGTGCCTCGACCGCCGGCCCCGAGCGCCGCCGCGCACCCGCCAGCCCGCGCCCGCTCCCGCACCCGTTCCCACACCGGTACCCATACCCACACCCCGCGCCCGCGCCCGCGCCCGGCCTCTGGCGCTCGCGGCCATTGGCTGCGCCTTTTAAGCCCGCGCCGCAGCCAATCAGCGACGCCAGGGCGCGGGCGGGGGCGGC
>NW_026000026.1:1817614-1824402 GCF_001458135.2 Marmota marmota marmota
GGGTCGGGCGGCCGCCGATCCAGGAAGTTCTGGGCTGCGTTCTGGGGCTGTGCCCGGGCCGCCTGCCTCGCGGCTTGCCCTCGGCTGCCGGCTGAGGGGCGCCTCTGCCCAGGTGCGGAGGCCATCCTGGGTGTCCGGTGAGCCAGCGAGGCCACTGGGCCACTGGGCCTGGCTTGGGTCGGCTGCCCCTGTTTCGCGGCCTTGATGCCTGTCTGCGCTTCTGAGTTGCTCGCCCAGGGGCTTCTCGTGGAGGCTGTCTTGCGCTGCTGCCCCTGCTAGCTCGGGCAGCACGGGGTCATGCTTGCTCTGAGGGCTCCCCAGTGTCGGAGCTTACCCCATCGTGTGTCAGGGCCCTCGCTGAACTCCGCTGCCTCATTATTAATCCAGGGCTGCTGTGGTGGGCCAGAGAGCATCCTCCTCCTTGTGCAGGTTAGGTCCAGGCTGGGCACCCCCCTAGCCCCCAGGTGGGGAAGTCTGGATGGAAAGCTTGGGCTTCCTGCTGCTACTAAAGGCAGAGCTAGTGCTCAGATGCTGGAGGAGTTTCAACTCCAGGTTGGTCCTGAGTGTGGCCTTAGGCTTTTGTTGTTGCCATCCCCTGAGGTCAGTGTGACACTCCCAGCCAGGAGTCTGGGGTGCAGGAGGTGGTGGGATGCGGAGCCCAACACATGTGCAGGGGATGCTTTTAGTGCAGAATCTGCTTCAGCCTCTTCCTTCTCTACACTCCCTCTGTTTTGTCACCCTGAGTTCTTTGGGGCCCCTGAGGTTTGACGGGTGATCTCTTGTCCGGTATCACATGCCAAGCTGCTTTTGTTTGGGAGTGCTCAGACAGGAGCCCTCCCACTGAACGCTGGGCTGAAGTGCTGGGCTTCTGAGCACTCCTCTCTGGTACTAGTGATGTGTGCAGCAGCTGCAGCTGCTACCGTGGAGTGGCAGTAGTAGTGGATGAGGGAGGAAAGCATGGCCCTGCCTCTAGTCCTCTCCTGCTTGTTGGGAAGAGCTGAGGGTCAGTTCAAAGAGCTGCAGCCTCTGAGGAGCACATTTTCTTGTCATTGCCCGTGGGTCTCAGGGCTGCTGGTCACACATTGGGATCTGCTTCACTGGGGCAAGAGCGGGGCGACATGAGAGCCAGAAACAGTGACTCTGGGTTGGCAATAGGAGCTGCCCAGCTCTGAGGAGGAAAAGAGGAGATGTGAGAGAAGCACCCAAGAATTTGTGGGGTGTCCTTGCCAACCTTTGGGCACTAAAGAATGTGCAGTGATGGGTGTTTGCTAGAAGGCTCTGTGTTGATGTTTATGTGTGTTTTGATCTTTTGGTGGAAAATATGGCTGAGTTTTAGTTGTTAGTGTTGAAAAGGTGGTTCATGGTTGTAGCCTTTTAGGTGAAATGCCTCAGTAATTTGTATCTACTTAGGAAAACACCCTTGCAGTGGTCCTGCCTGTTTCAACAGTGCCTCCCTCGCAGCAAGGATGTCCCTACACTGCCCTTTCATCATGACAGCTGGTGACTAGGTGCCCATGGCGTCCTCTCACCCGTGGCCATCTGGGGTTAGCCATGTTTCTTTCTCTGAGCATCTTACAGGTAAAGCCTATCTCTTTTTTTCTACTTGGGAGAAGGAAGACATTTGAAAAGGGCAGCCTTGCCTTCTTGAGCTGTCCTGAGACTCACTTCTGCCTTGTGTTTTAAGGTCAGTTTTAGAGCTGGCTGTGCTTGACTGGAAGACAACTTGAAAAAGACGGAGGGTTGTGTGTGTTCCTTGTCCTGGTTCTCTGCATCAGGACTCATGCATGTGGAGCAGAGAACAGCTCCCTTGCACTCTTGGAGTGTAAATGCTCTCCCAGGAGCAGTGCTTTAAAGTGGCCCTGTGTTTTCTGGGAAATGAAATATTGACATTCATTTCTTCAAGACCCTCTTCAGTTCTTTGATCAGAAACACTTACCAATTCTGTTACTTTATTTTAATAGTGAAAGCTGAATGAGTATAGTTAAGTCCACCATTAATGCTCCAAGCCAGGGTACTTCTTTCTTAAACAGGGGCAGTCCATTCTTGAGAGCTACAGTGATAGGTTATAAATACTTTAGCCGTAGCCTGTGATTGGTGGATCAGAAAATGCTCAACTCTTCTGATTGACGCTATGCTTCGTAATAAAAACATACAGACCAAAGGTGGAAGTAAAGTCCAACAAAATTCACAGGTGGCCGACAGCTCCTCATTTTAGGACCCCGTGATGCCGACTGGTGGAGTGAGGATCAGGGGAGGGCAGGGTTTCGGAGCTGCACACAGGTGTGGAGTAGGATGTGGAGTGTGAATGGGGAACCTTGCCCCTCCTCGCACCTCTCCTGGCCGGAGGTTGTGGTGGGAGAAGGCAGGGAGGACCGCTTTCTCCTACTGTCCTGAGGCTGAGCACTGGACCTTGAGTAAAGCCCCATCCCCACAGCGCCCTTTGAGCTTCAATTAAACATCTGAATTTGGTTTTAGCAAACTCAGTCTTGATATTCTTTGTCAGGACTGTTTTGTAAGACATTTATGTTACTATAGTTGTATTTGCTCGTTTGAAGGTGCCCGAGTCTAAGTCCTACCCACTGAGGATGAGGAAAAGACTTAAGAGACGTGTGGAAACAGTGTCGTAGCCGTTGTCATGGTGTTGTCCGAGAACACCGAAAGCACTGGCTGCTCGTGTGTAACCTGGGGTGGTCTAACGTCAGAGTCGTCGTAATGTCCATGATCAGAGTTGAAAAGCGGAGAAAGTGATCTGACCCCCAAATTAGCATGTGGGTAAGTGAAGTGGTTTTAAAAGATCTTTTTTAGATAGGTAGGTGCTGTGTTGAAGCTGCTAATTTTAAAGGCTATCTTGTAATGTGGCCAATTGGCACATTTCTTAATGTGCCTCCTTTTATTGTGATTTCTTGTAGGACTTACTTTTCTGTGGTTCTAGGTCCCTGCTCCAGGACAGAAAGCCATGTCCTCCCATTGGCCTAGATGCCCTGCCCTGGGGATGTCTGCATGCTGCCTTTTAAGATGATGCTTCATAAGATAGCTCTGTGTTGAAAGACTGTCTGGGGCACTGCTTCCCACCCTAGGGCGGTTGCGTTACCTGTTGTGGGGAAGGGAGAGTCCCTTAGCGGCTGGCTGCACCATTTTGGCTGGTTCTCCTGAGGCTTAGTCCCAAAGTCAGGCCATAGAAGAAGTAGGGCTGCTACTGTAGTTATGGGAGCTGCTGTCTTGGTGGCCAGCTGTGGCTCAAAGTGCAGGTGCCTTGGTTCAAGAGATGTTCTTGGAAGTTTAGACATTACTTATGCACAGTAGCTGTTTGATCTGGGACTGAGGACAGTGTTCATGGATCCTCCGTTTCCTGGCTGTGAAGTGAGGTTGGCTATTTTGTGAAAGATGTGGAGTTCCATCCAGAAGAGGTGTGCATCCTCCTAAGTTTTGTAACATTTTCACTATTTCAAATCAGATGTTGCTGTAGAAGTTGTGAAATCTTGTAAGGACAGCTTTATTAAGTCAAATCCATGTCTAGAGTGGTTGAAGAGTTTGGTGCTGGGGCTGCCTCGTGCTGCCAGTCAAAAGCTGCTGAGGTTGTCACAGGTGTGTGCTACCTGCCTGCCCACGTGGTGCAGGCTGTGCAGAGTGAACCTGGATGGGGGACTTGATTCAGGGCCAGAGGCCTTGACCTAGTGTTCTCCTTGGTATGCTCAGGGACAGTGACATTTGAATAGAACAAGGAGAAGTAATTTTTTGAGAGCTGTTAAGGATAGCACTAGGCTGCTCTACTTAGGGTGGATCAAAGGTGGCTTCCCTGTTTCACCGCTGGGTTGGAGGGATGCCCTTGGGGGCGAGAGGGCCACCCCCATGTCCTGACTGGTCTCCCCCCCTGCTTGTCACCATCATCTTGGGGTGAGTGGAGTGTCCTTGGTGATGGGGTGGGGTTGGCCTACTCTAGTCTGTAGATGTCTTGGAGCTAGTATGCCTTCTGTTCTGGTAGCAGCAGGGGCAGGGCCTGTGGGCACTCATGGGACTGCCACCTGGCTGCTTACTGTGCTTGGTGCTCTGCATTCATGGGGGACTCCCTTAAGTCCTTGTATCTGTAGGTAGAGCCTTGTTTGTTGGGGCCCTGTCAAAAGGCTGCCTAGGAAGATGGACTCTGGCTTACCTAGGGCTTGATGGCCTGAGGATCCCCAGGAGCAGGCCCTGCTCCTATGAGGGCTTCAGTTGTGCTGGAGATCTTTGCCACCTGTCCTGACCCTTTTCAGCCCCTGCCCTGGAAATGGAGCAGCTCTAGGCACAGCAGTGGGTGTGGGTGGGGAGTGGGTGGGTGTGGATGTGGATGTGGATGTGTGGGGGCGCTGCCTCTGTGTCCTTGAACTCAGAATGAAGTCAGCATAGTGTCTGTGTGTTTCCAGGTCTAGTTCAGTGTATAAATGTAAGCTATCCTCTGTTTAAGAGATAAATTTGAAGAGTGCTTTTAACAAATAGATGGTTATGTGTGAGTTGATCAAAACATAACTGTTTTTGGGAATCTTAAAGGAGAGCGATAAAAGGGCTCCTGAGATTTGGGGTAATTTGCATTGTTCTCAGAAGTTCTTTTTCTTTCTTTCTTTTTTTTTTTAATGTAGGGCTGAGAGTTGAACCCAGGGCCTCACGCGTGCTAGGCAAGCACTCTGCCACTGAGCCCCGGCCCCAGCCCACTTTCACTTTTTTTTTATGTGGATGATAAGCTGGAGCCTTTGATTTGCTACCTGGGAAACAGTTGCTGTTTGGGGTTCTTGCCTGGGAAACTGTCTTCGGCTGTGGGTTGGCAGCCCTTTAGTTGGGCCTCTGATGGTAATAAACCAGTAAAGTTAAAGCAGGTAGAAGAGGCTGGGCATTGGGGCACTTGCCTGTGATCCCAGTGACTCAGGAGACTGAGGCAGGAGGGTCACAATTTTGAGGCCAGTGTCAGCAGCTTTGTGAGACCTCTGTTTCAGTACATAAATAAATAAAAAGATTTGAGGATGTAGCTCAGTGGTAAAGTGCCCCTGGGTTCAATGCCCAGTACAAAAAAGAAGGAGATGGGGCCTTCTGTTTTTAGATGTAAGACTTCAACCCGGTCTGGTGCCGCTGGCTGCCTCCTGGACACATCTGTCTGCTCCTGGGGTCTGAGGTTGCGTTGGTGTGGGCACTGTCACTGCTGATGGGCACAGGGCTGTTCTGGAGCTGTTCTACAGCGCTCCTGCGGAGGAGAGTGGCACTGGAAGGTTGTGTTTGAGAATGGGGAGGTTTGTATTTCCATGGTAGGGCGACAAAGTTTTGGATTAAATTTTTTTACTTTTACATTGTTTTGAATATTTGTATCAAGGAATATGGGAAAAAAAAAAAACCTAATGGGATAAAATTATCCACAGTTAGGCCAACGATCCCAATTTGGAAAAGTGTGTATGTAGCGCAGACCCCAGACCCACTCATTTACACTAAACTGGTCTTGGGCTTTTCTGGTGCCAGTGCCCCTCTGCTGTGTGTGAATGGACAGTGGACAGTGTCTGTGTGAATTGCATGAGGATAGGAGATGCTGGCTGTGGCTCGATTCCAGTGCAGTCCTGTAGGTCTGTGGAGCTGTGGGGTTTGTCTGCCCTTCCTGAGATAGGCATGTGGATGCCTGTAGGCATGTGGAAGATGTGGCCAGAGGAGCAGACAAGCTTGCTTGCTGGCTCCCAGTCTTGTGAGAGGGCTATGAAGGTCAATGAAGGCCTGTCAGGTCAGCTGGTGCTAGGGGACGTGGATCTCGAGGGGGCTGCTTCTGGATATTCCTACTCCAGAGGTCAGGGAGTCCCCATTGGATGTCAGGCTTTAGAACAAGGCTCAGTTTTAAGCAGGTTTAGTTGTTCCAGAGAGATTTATTTTGGGGGCCTGAGGTCTGAGTGGGCACTAAATGGACAGAGTGTGACAGGAGAGGAACCAGGAGAGGCCTCCCCCCACCATCCTGGTGCAGCCTGACGCACCCTGCTGGGGCAGAGGCCTGGGAGTCTGGGGTTCTTTGAAGAAGATGCTGGAGGGTGATGAGGCAGGTCCTTGTTGGTGTCCTGTTTCACAGTGGATGGAAAGGGCGTGCAGACAGCCTGTTCATTTTCTGGCTCCTGTGCTACTCACATGGAAAGTCGTCATTTTTGGGCTGGGGATGTGGCTCAAGTGGTAACACACCCGCCTAGTATGTGTAAGGCACTGGTTCGATTCTCAGCACCACATAAAAACAAAGTAAAGATATTGTGACCACCTAAAACTAAAAATTAAGTATTAAAAAAGTATATAAAAAAAAAAGAAAGTCCTTTTTTTTTTTTGTATAGGGGATTGAACTCGGTGTTTTATGGCTGAGCCACATCCCAGCCCTTTTTGTTATTTGAGACAGGGCTTTGTTAAGTTGCTGAAGCTGGCCTGGAACTTGTGATCCTCCTGCCTTAGCCTCCTGAGTTGCTAGGGGTACAGGCGTGTGCAGTGCCCAGCTACAAGAAAGGTTTTTAAGCTGGGAAAACTGGAAATCCATATGCAACAAAATGAAACTGAATCCCTTTCTCTCGCCATGCACAAAAGTTAATTCAAAATGGATCAAGGAGCTTGATATCAAATCAGAGACACGCCGTCTGATAGAAGAAAAAGTTGGCTACGATCTACATACTGTGGGGTCGGGCTCCAAATTCCTCAATAGGACACCCATAGCACAAAAGTTAATAACTAGAATCAACAAATGGGACTTACTCAAACTAAAAAGTTTTTTCTCAGCAAAAGAAACAATAAGAGAGGTAAATAGGGAGCCTACA
>NW_026000026.1:1824623-1874071 GCF_001458135.2 Marmota marmota marmota
AAAAAAATACAAGGGGGACAAATGAATGTCAGTAGAGGGGGCAGAGAGAGAAGAGGGGAGGGGAGGGGGGATAGTAGAGGATAGGAAAGGCAGCAGAACACAACAGACACTAGTATGGCAATATGTAAATCAATGGATGTGTAACTGATGTGATTCTGCAATCTGTATATGGGGTAAAAATGGGAGCTCATAACCCACTTGAATCAAAGTGTGAAATATAATATGTCAAGAACTATGTAATGTTTTGAACAGCCAACAATAAAAAATTAAAAAAAAAAAAAAGAAAAGAAAGGTTTTTAAGGGGTTTTATGTTTTGTGGTAGGTCTGTCTGGGGGTGGTCCCTGTGGTCCATACACAGCACGCGTGGATGAGCAGTACTACCGTCTTGAGACTGTAGTCTTGAGACCGGGTTAACTTTGTAAAGACACTGAGGAGTGCTGGTATCAAGGTTAGGGCCTGCACTTGAGAGTGAAGCAGGGATGCACTCCTGGATGGCTTTGTCATGTCACTTTGTTATAAGAATTATAGTCAATTGGAAAAGTCTTCTTTCCAACCAGTGTTTTCTGATTATAATGTTATTTTATTTGGCCAGGTGTGGTGGCACTTGCCTGTAATACCAGTAACTTGGGAGGCTGAGGCAGGGGGATAGCAAGTTCCATTCAGGTCAGCCTCAGCAACTTAGTGAGACCCTGTCTCAAAAAGGGTTGGGGGTGTAGCTAGTGGTAAATTGCCTTTGGGTTCAATCCCTGGTATTCAAAATAAAAACAAACAATTCTATAGTCATTATGGGAAGTTTGAGAAGAAAACTATGAAGAAGGCATTGAGGTGGCTTGTAACTCATCTGTCCCAGACTGCTCACCTTTGACAGCTTATCATTTTAGCCTTTTTGGATGCAGATGAATTTCTGCATTTCTGATTGTTATGGAACAAGAATCACCCTTCAGAATTGCTGAGTGTTACTTGCCTTGTCCTACGTGTCTTTGTGTGCTGCCCTGGCCCCTCAGTGGTCCTTGAAGCTCTGTTAGGCTGCCTGGATCCGGCTTGTAGAGTCCTGTGCTGAAGTCCTCCCACCTGTAGGTGCTCATCTTCACATACAGTTCGTGTGTCTGATGAGTTGAGCATTTCAAAGGCTTTACTACAAATTGCCTTCCAGTAGTTGGGCCAGTTTGTACTTTTAAAACCATTGCTGGTGCATACTTGTTGAGACAGGAGGATCGTGAGTTCAAAGCCAGCCTCAGCAAAAGTGAGGCACTAAGCAACTCAGTGAGACCCTGTTTCTAAATAAGTACAAGATAGGGCTGGGGATGTGGCTCAGTGGTTGAGTGCTCCTGAGTTCAATCCCCAGTACCCCCGCTGCCCCACCCCGTAAAACAAAAACAGAAACAAAACAAAACCCATTGCCCAGATATGGCTTTTCAGAAATTGACGGCCTTTCTGTAGGAGGACAGTTGTGGTTAAGGAAGATTAGACCTTGTTGGTGAGGATATCGGCCATTTATTCTCAGCTGATTT
Organism: Marmota marmota marmota; assembly: GCF_001458135.2. Taxonomy (NCBI): domain Eukaryota; kingdom Metazoa; phylum Chordata; class Mammalia; order Rodentia; family Sciuridae; genus Marmota; species Marmota marmota. The sequence goes on from NW_026000026.1 coordinate 1,826,135, forward strand.
TGCCTAGGGGCATTTGTGCATCTAATAAGACCACATGTTAATCAGTGAGCACTGCAGACATGGGTGCTGGGGTGCACCCTTTGGGTCCTGAGGCTGCAGAGTCCTTGCTCTCCTGGTGTGGCTCTTATTGGGGTTGGGGGAAGCTATTAATGAAGACTTGCTGGGAGGTATTTCTGATCCTGGAGAGGGCCTGTTGCCTAGGGGACTGCTGAGGAGTCCTAAATGAAAAGAAGGGACCTGGTCCCTGGAGCTGAGGATGGGGAAAAGGTATGGGTTCCCAGGCCATATCAGGAGGATGATCCCGGCCTGTCATGGAGCTGTCACTGTAGGTATGTTGAGTGCCTGAATAGATTCCAGCTGGGGAGCCACTGAAAGTTTAAGCAGGGTGACAGAGTCAGATGTGAGTTTTAAGGTCACTTTTGTGACCGTGAGCTGTGGAATGCAAGGTGGTAGGGGCAGGGCCCGGGGAGTCTGTGTGATGTGGACATACTCACGGGATTTGCTGATGTCCTGAGACGGGTGAGTCTAGGACAGGGGCTGGACTGGCATCTCCTCCCTGGATAGAGAGGGCAGGGCTGGGAGTGTGTGTTGGTTTGAGATGCCATTCTGAGCCGGAATGTCAAGGGTAGTGGATACAGTGCAGGAGCTTGGAAGAGGGCAGCATGGGAGTCAGGGCACTCAGTGGCATTTACAGTGGTGACCGAAAGAGCCACTTCCATGGGAGGCCACCTCCTGAGAGAGCCTGGCCTGGAGCTGGGTGGCATGTGGGGTGCAGTGAGGCCAAGGGGTGGCTCTCAGGTGAAGGAACCCCTTGGGCATAGGCTTTGGGATCAGCAGGAAGGATAGCCCTGAGTGAAGAGCCACCAGCCCGTAGGGAGGAAGGACCAGCATGGCTGCGGCATCGGAGCGCCTGTGGGTTGGCTGGGCTGTGCAAGCGCAGTCTTTCCTGGCCTCTTTGCCCTTTCACCTAGGAAAAGGCTTAAGGTGAGCATTGTTACTCCTAGTGTATGCTTTAGTTGGGGTCTTGGTCTGAGTCTGCTGGGGTGTCTGTGGCCCTCCCCTCAGCCGCTGACGTGCATGGACCTGTGAGTCTGTGGACTGTCTCTTAGGTGGAAGGCCCCTGTCATGGAGCCTCCCTTTGCATGAAGGAGGGTTTTCAGGGACTCCACAACACTTTGGGGAAGCTTGGATCTAGGGGTACACAGTGCTCAGGGGCCTGGACGTGGTTTGCATGGTTCCCTTTGGAGCGTTTTGTGCACCTGAACAGGGAGCAGGCTTTGAAGAGGAAGCCCACAGCGTGGGAATCTCCAGGATGCCTGGGGAGGGCTCTCTGTCCCTGTGTGTTGCACCGAGCCAGGGGCATGTGCACGTTTCCAGCTAGCTGCCGACAGTGGTTGGGCCAGCAGGGATGTGTGCTTCATGGTCTGACATTTTGGCATTACTGGACAGTTCTTGTGGGTTCTGTTCCATGAGGTCCCTCAGCCCTTGGGTTCCTCCCTCTCAGGAGCACTGAGCCGTCTTCTTGGGCTGCTTTGTCTCTCTGACTGAGGCATGGTACTGCAAGTTCTGGTGGTCCTGCCAGCTGGAAGGGCAGTGGGCAGTCAAGAGGCTCCCTGGCCTGAAAGCCCTGCCCAGAAGGATGTGGTCATTTTCTCTAGTTCTAGTTGAGAGAACTTGGTAGGTAATTGGCTCCATCTAATTACACAGGAGGCTGGGTAGTTCAGCCCATGCTGGGAGCTGGGGGTTGGGGAACAGTTAGCAGGCCAGGCACGTGGCTGCGTGCGCCAGGGGAGTGGTCTGGTGAGTTTGTCCAGTCAGCCAGCAAACATTAATCCAGCACTAACTTGAAACTCACCTGGTGCCGGGGCTGGTGACAGGAGTTAGGCTTGCTGATGGGGTTGTGTTGGGTACATGGGCTGGGAGGGAGTAGAGGGCAGTTTCCCTGTGGTGTGACTGGGTGGAGAGTCACCGTGAGCCATTAGGGGCATGTTTAGCAGTGGAGGCTCCTGGTTCAGAAGATTTGCCTGATGTCCTCGGTGGCACAGTGAGACTCTGAGTGCTGCACAGAGCAGTGGGAGCACCCAGACTCCAGAGCTCATTGCCGCGCCTGGTCCCAGGCAGGTGGACCTCCTGCCTCTGCCGCAGTGGCCTTGCATGGCTCTGGCTGGCTTTAGGTCCAGGGGTGCTTTCCCTGTACTTTGGGACCCTGTGGCAAAGGGTGCTATGGCTAAGAAACTTGCAGGTGCTGACCGTGCTCTGGTGCTGGTGTAGGGTTGCTGATGCCCTCTTTCATCCTTGGAGTGCTCTGCGGGAAGACTTGGCTCCACTCTGGTCTCAGGCTGAGCTTGGGGTAGTGTCACCTCTGCTCTGGAGAGAGCTGCTTTTCCCCTGGATCCCAGCCCTGAGAACCCCAGTTCCTGGTCTGGCTGCCACCTGCCTTTCCTGTGTCCAGGCTGGGAAAACGACATTGAGAAAGAAGGGAAGTTAGACCTCCTACAAGATGTAACTATGGGCAGACAGCTTGGGTGCCGTGAGCCCATGTGGGAGGTAGGATAGTGGGATCATGCACTTGGGCATGGAGTTGGAGTTGCGCGTAGATGTGGGGTGGCGTGTGGGCACAGAGTGGCATAGACATGGGGTGGCGTGGATATAGAGTGGAGTGGCATGTAGATGTGGGGTGGTATGGACATAGAGTGGTGCGGGGGTGTGGACGTGGGGTGGGGGGATGGGTGGCTTGGACGTGGGGTGGCAGGGTTGTGTGTGGATGCGGGTTGGCGGTGTTATATGTGAATGTGGAGCAGCCGGTGGTGCCTAGGACACGTGGAGCATTGGATAGGCATGAACTCCAGCTCAGGCAGAGGTGCACTTTGGGCTGGTGTGAGCTGGTGGTGTGCTTGGGTTGCACACCAAGTCCTGCTAGTGGCTAGTGCATGTATGTGATGTCTGAATCCTGTGGTCCATGCAGGTGTCCTTATTGAGGGCAAAGGCTGTCCAGAGGGTGAGGTCACTTCTTGGAAGTGGTTGCTCCTAGGGATGGAGTGTGGGGATGGGACTCTAGAGCTGTAGTATTTATTTTTCTTAAAGAGACTGAAGTCTGTTTCGTGGTTTTTAGCAGTCATGTATTCTTAATGGCTGAACTAGAGTGTGTCTTTGTTCTTGTAACTGTGTGTGTAAAGCTGCTTTGGATCAGCCTGCCATGATCCCTGGCAGGTGATGGTGCAGAGACCAGTGCAGTTCCAAGGCTGGTGTGGTCCTGACCACTCAGGAGTCCCATGGCTTCCTGGAACCCTGTGGTTGGGTCCACACTCTCCTGCCTCCAGGGACCCCTCATTTGCTTTCTCCCCTGTGAGATGCATTGGGGGGACCTCCAGGGAATTCACACTATTTGGAATGAAGCCTAGTTTCCTGGAGTAACCTGACCCCAAAGGATCATAGTCTGGCCTCCCACCAATTTCAGATCTCATCCTCATCAGGCTGTGGGTCAGCCACTCTGTACTCAGCATACCTGCTTGTTGTTCAGGCCTGCCTCACCCCTGCAGAGCTTGCTTCTTGTTTTCTACTTATGGCTCTGGATCTGGGGATCACTCTGGCCTGGGAGGTTCCGTCTGCAAAATCCCTGGGGGCCTTAATTTTGACGGGAATTGCTCACCTGGAGCCCACACTGCTGAGACTTCCACACTGCTGGCCTCTGCCACAGGCTTGCTAGCTGAGCAGGAGCACCTTCTACTTTTGGCATGGGGCTTGGTGTGGCTGGGATGCCAGGGCCTGAGTCAGAGAGTCTCCTGAAGGCAGTGTGGCCTCTCTCTGGCATTTTGGAGGCCATTAATTGGGATGAAAAGCCATGGAGGGAACAGGGTGTGTGCTTTTGGATCTCAGGCATAGATGTGAGTTAGTCACAGTCCTGGCCCTAGCGTGGCCTGCTTTCCTTTATGTGATTGTTTTCACACTTTAATAAGTACCTGCACACCACAGCCCTGTCGGAGAGCTGGGACTGTGCCAACCTCCTGGGGGCCCTTGCGCCACAGACCCTTCCCCGCCTGCCAGCTGTGCGCCCTCTGCCTCTCCTCTTCTGCACCTGCATACACCTCTTCCCTGTGTTCCTGGGCAGGGCTCCTTAGCTAGGATTCTGCCAAGAGTACCTTGCTGGGGGTGGCCTCCTGGGACTTTTACCATTGACCTGTCCATTACTAGGGTGCCTCTGGTTATCGTGGTAGCTGTCCTTCATCAGCACAGCCCTGTGACAGGTCCTTGTTTGAGGACACAGAGGTCCCTTCTCTTGTGGGCACTGGGTAGTTTGCCTTCTTGGACGTGGGGTGGCATACTGCCCTGCAGTCCCCCTGATTAAGCGTAGGAGCCTGCTGGGCATGGCATGGTGGCCTGTCAACCCATCAGCTTGGGCACTCCACGGTGGTCCTCAGCACCCAGCGGTTGCTGTTTGGCAGGGCAGTTGGCTTTCTGGGATCAGACTTTCACTTGCTGTCCTGCAAACCTCAAGACTTTGATTCCAGATTTGTGTGTTTGGGCTGTTGACCAAATATCCAGGCAGGTCGTGGCTGAAGATCTAGGTCCCTGAAAGACTGGTGGCATCTTAAATCATAGGGCTGTGCCCTCACCTGGTATGTGTGGGGGATGGGATGGGCAGGCCCAGAGGTCAGTTCTGGGTTGTTCGGCGGCTGGAGGCAGGCGAGCAGGGGAGCCATAAGCAGATCCAGGGCATCCTGGCACCAGGATTGTGTGGAGGAGGTGGGTGCCTTCCTGGCAGGCACAGGGCTGCCTTCTGGCCTCAGGGCAGAAGGGTGGGGGTGACTGTGGGTGGCTGGAGCTGGCCAGTCCTGAGTTGGAGGGTGGCCATGGGCTTGAGTGTTTCAGCAGTGGTGTGGGAAGCAGGTCCCTGAAAGTGAGGATGGGGTTGAAGGATAATTTCCTTTGTAGTTTTTTAGTTTGTTTTTAAGGAGAAGAGATTTTCAAGCAGTATTTACCCCTAGATATTGAACATGGGCCACATGCATGATTTATAATTCCTAGGACCGGGCAAAGCTAATTTTATCAGTACGTTCCCTGTCACCCTGTCCTGGGCGTTGTCATTCGGCAGGGCCCATAGTGAGAGCACCGGGTGCTTTGCACTCTGAACTCAGCTGAGGTGGCCATGAGGTCCTGCCTGGCTGCCCACTCTGGACGCATGTTTTCTGTGCTCAGTGGCCATGTGCTGAGTACTAACCCTCCATTGGATAGAGGGAGCAACTGGTAGCAGGTATGGGGGTGGCTCGGGTAGGGTGTGGAAAGGCCAAGTGGGAGGGGATGTGGCAGCTGTGGGAGGAGGAGGTGCTGGCTTTTCTGTCACCAGGTTGGCCACAGAGGCCGGGACGCTGGTGGCTAGGTTGTCCAGGGGAAGGGTGGCAGCCAGAATGGAGTCTATCTCATGAGGGTGCAGGCTCTTTGAGGATGTTCCTGTGTTGCCTCCCCCCAGTCAGTGACGGCCATGGGGCTGGGTGGGTGGGAAGGAAGGCTATAGGACAGCGACAGCAGCCTCCTAGGGAGCTTGTGTGCTGGAGGCAGAAGCTGGTAGGTGAGGTGGCCAGGCCAGGGCTGTGATTGCGTCTGGGGACTGATGGACTGTCTCTGTGGCTGTGTAGGTCACTGAGTGCAAAGGAAGGGAGATGAGCCACAGAGGGAGATGGTGATGTGCCCTGCCCCATGTCCTGGGGTGGCGAGAAAGCAAGCCGGCCCAGGCCAGGAGAGTCATAGGCGTGCCAGAGCTGCAATGCCGTACAGGTCCGGGGCAGGAGGTTGGCCAGTGAGCTCAAATGGCTTGGACAGCAGGTGTGGCTTGTCAGGATAGGAGACCTGGGACGTGGTAGGCCCCTGGCTCCCAAGTGCCCTGCCTCCATCCTGTAGGCCTCGTGTGGCAGGTGCCTTGCAGTGGCACCAGGAGAAATCTATGTTGTGGGCCAAGCCAGAGAGGACCAGAGTACTAGTAGCAGGTGACCTGAGGAAGCACAGGTGGCAGGAGCTATCCACAGACGGCTCCCCTGGACTACATTCTGGTGGGAGGTGATGGTCTGCTGCCAGCGAATCATTTTGAACATGAAATGAGGACACCGATTCTGACTTATTTTTTGTTAGGTGGGCACTTACTATTAACTAAGACAGGGTGCCCATTGGGACTGTTCTGGGCAAGATGGGGCCCTCATCTTCTGTCCAGCCTGGACTGTGGGCTAGAAAGGCCCCAGTATTGCCACCTTCTGAGCCGCACTGACAGATTCTCCCCAGGTGGCTGGGGACAGTGCATCCCGTGTGCTGCAGACCTGTCTGTCTCCTGTTCAGATGCCCCTGTTGCCAGAGTCATGCCATTTCTGGTGCCGTCTCTGGTGACTTCCTTTCTGAAATGCCTTTCAGCATCCTGAGAGCATTGTCTTGCTTTAGACGGCTGTTTGAACATGCCCCTGTTTTGGGAGGTTGGGTCCTCCCCACCTGAGCCCTCTTCTGGCTTCTGGTGCCCAGGGCTGCTGGTCCATGTGTGGCAGGAGTTGGGGCTTGGGCATGTGGCACTTTGGTGGGTTTGCTGCCTGGAACCCCTGGGCCATGGGTCCAGGCAGGTCCTCTTGGCTGGAATGTGCTCCATTCTTCAGGAAGGACTTTCCAGCTATGCCCTCTTTCTTCTGCCTGGAGCTTGGAAGGGCTGCTGTAATGCCACCATCCAGTTTCATTTAGGGTCTGCTGCCCAGAGCCTGTGCCCAGTCCCACAGAGCCCGTTTTCCCTTCCTTAGTCTCCTGGGTGCTGGCTGTTCGCATCCCTTTACTCTTGATATTGTAGGACCAGAGATTGGTGCCGTCTGTCAGCAGCACCCCAGGGCTGTTCTTAAGAGGGTTGAGGTGGCTTTGGGACTCCCCAATACTGGCATAGGCCAGTGTCATTGTGTATGAAGAGTCACCAGAGAGCTGTTCCCCATACACCTGGGAGGCAGGACCAAGGTAGGGGGATGGAGAGGCCCGGGCTGTGGGGAGACCTAATGTAAAGGCTGGTCCTCCTAGAGGGTCCATGGTCTGCAGGGGATGTGGGGAGGGAGCTGGAGGAGAGAGCTCAGGAGTAGAAGGAGGACCAGGGACAGCTCCTGGGAGGTAGAGGAAGGGGATTCCTTCTGCAGGTGTGTTTCCTGATTGCTGCTGTACCCGCCTCCCAAAGGAGCTCAGTGTGGCTTCCTCTTGGCTGCTCATGGTGGTCTGTTCTCGGGGTACAGGAAGCAGTGGGTATTTGTTGCTCATGTGAATGGAAGCAGGTGTTTGGTAAGTGTGTGAATCAGCGAGATGGACTCCCTGTCCTAGGGATAGAGAGGTCATAGGCTCTAGTGTGGCCTGGCAGTGGGTCAGGAGCTGTTTGTTGGGTGCGCACTGGGAAGTTAAGGTGCTTGATTGGGGGCTGAACTGTAGTGAGATTTGGGCAGGCACAGAGGTGAATGCTGGGGAGGATAGAGTGGATTCTATCATAGGTGCGTGAGAGTGGGATGTGGTTGGAGGGACTTAGATTTGGGGCAGGTGCTAGGCTTCAAGCAGAAGGTGTGCTACCAGCTCTGGGCTGTTGGTAGTTGTGAGTTGCAGCAGGTTGGAGCAAAAGGTGAAGTGGCCTGGCTGCGATTCTAGCCCTCTCAGACACCTTGGAGAAGGGGTGGGAAACTATAGGCCACTGGGATTGGAGGAGGGCACCTGTGCCCTCAGTGGGGGGCAGTCACCAGTGCCTGTGGGCAGGTGCTCACTGACACTCTGTGGCACTTGGCCTGGAGCCCTGCACGGGTGGACGTGGGGCAGGCACGGACCCTGCTGTGTCTGGAGAAGCTGTGGTGTAAAGAGGACTGTTGGACAGTGCAGGGATGTGGGGTGGTACCCCAGTAGCTGGACCAGAGCTGAGGCTGTTTGACATAGGGGAGAAGGTCGGGCTACCTGGGGTGTGGCTTCCGCATAGGATCCCTGGGAAATGTGGGGATGAGACCTCTCTGGAGAAGCAGGGGCCACAGGAGGCAGTAGGAGGGAGGATGTGTGAGACCAGCCAGGACCTGCTAACCTCCAGCCAGAGCCAGAGCGAGGCACAGCTGGTTCAGGGGATCTGCTTGTCCACACTGGGCTGAGCTCTGCAGGGTCCAGAGGTGGAACCCTGATGGGACAGGGTCTCACAGAAGCTCTGTGGGACTCATTTGTACAGGCTGTGGGTTCCAGTTGGGCAATGCCCTTGTCTCATGTCTCCCAGCCACCTGAGGGCAGCTCCTGGTGCCCTCAAAGGTACCTCTAGAGTGAGGTTGCCCCCGTGTGGCTCTTGAGCTGAGTGTGAGTCCCCCAGGTTTTTAGAGAGGCTTTTGTGGTACTTCAGAACCCTCTTATCTGGGCTCAGTAGAACAAGTGCCAGCCAGTGTATGCCAGCACCAGGGAAGAGCTGCCAGAGAGCACTGGCTCAGCTCTGAGTGCCAGGGACCTTAGGAGGTCTTCAGGGGTCATTTGATCCTGATTCTACCACTGACAGCCTGCATTAGCATATAACCCTCCCAAGTCACAGCTCCTGGTGGGGCACCTTGGGCAACTGTGGAGAGGGGAAGGGCAGTGGACCAGGGAGGGAGGTGTGACTTGCTGGGGCAAAGAAGGGGACCCCAGGGCAGTCCTGGAGCCACACCTTGCTGGCTCTCTGGAGAGGACTGCAGGTGCTCTATGAACATGATCCGCCACTTTTGCGTGATTGAAGCTCGATTGCACCTTGCTGTTGCTGCGTTCATGTTGGGAAGCATGGTGCCTCTGCCACAGCAAAGCCTGGCTTGTCCAGAAGCAGACTAAAGATCTCTGGGTTTAGAGAAGGGCTTCCTGTTGTTGCATCTGGTGTCCCTCCCCTAGGAGCCAGTCCTACCCTGTCGAGCTGCCTGAGTGGCTGTCAGGCTGAGGGTGTGCTCAGAGACCCTCCGTTGTGGCTCTTGTGCACTCAGCTTTTGCAGTGCCCCTTCTGTATACGCTTTTGTTTGGAGGGAGGGAGGTGCAGCGAAGGGTGGGGGAGGGGGGTGGGGCACTTGTTGGTGAAGAGAGCATGGCTCCTTCCTCCCTGGGCCTGCCCAGGCAGACCTTGGAGAAGGAGGCTTCCAGAAGGATGCACTGGAGGGCTTCAGCATGGGCTCATGGGGTGAGCAGGGAGCCTAGGCAGTGGTGAGATGACAGCATTATCCCATGTTCCCCGTCAGTGCAAGTGTGTCCCACACATGAAGTTGCTGTTGGAGGAGGAAAGAGGTCCCGTGGAGGAAGAGCTGGTCTTCCTGAGGGGCGAGACAGTTCTCCCAGGACAGGAGGAAACACCTGCATCTTGGCCTTCAGATATTAGAAGAAAACTTCTTCGAGTTGACACATCACTAAGAAAACAGCCAGGCACTGGGAGAAAGTATTTGTATACCACAAAGAACTTGCAGGAACTCTTACTCCTTAGTAAAATGATAAGCCACTGCATTAAACATGGCCCAAGGTTTGAATAGACACAAAGGAAGGTGTAGAAATGGTCAGTAAGCATATGAAAAGATGCTCCCCTGCCAGTCTGAGCCCAGGGGGACAGAACTGGAGCTCACAATGGCTGCCCCTCCACCCTCCTGCCAGTTAGCAGAATAAGTGAAGACCCGCCCGCACAAAGCTGTGATAGCAGTGGTGCCTGGAGGAGCCTGAACTCCAGCACATGGGTAGTGGCTAGGCAGGGCATGGAGGTCAGACCAACCAGCAGCACACAGGCTGTGTGCCCAAAGGGACCATCTGAAAACAACCTCCTGGGCACAGAGGGCCTGTGACACAGTTCTGTTCAGGTGACACTCAAGAAAGGCTGAACTGTGACGGTGGTGGCTGCCTGGGCTGGGTGGTAGTGGTGTGGCTTTAGGGGGCTTTTTAAGTGGAGGGCGGTGCTCACATCCCAGTGGTGGCAGTGGTCACACAGCTGTGGGCATCGGCCCAGTCAGAATTTTGCTTTGGTAGGCTGTATTTCAGTGAAGTTGTTAGAAAGCTCTGTGGTGCCCCTTTCTCTTCCTGTCTTGATGCTGCCTGCTTGTTCTGGAGAAGAAAAGGTCATCGTCACTGGTGACATGTTTTGTGACCCTGTTCACTGGTGCAGAATCCCCGGGGTCTGCTGCCTCTCAAGCCAGGTGCCCAGGACTCCTGGTCCAGGCCAGCTTTCTGGGGTGTTTAAGACAGTGCTGTTCGCTGCCTGTTGAGTCCGATGCAGGGTGCACACGTGGCTTCTCCTGTTTTCAAAAGGAGAGAGCGCTGGATCTTGCACGAGCTTACCCTGTGTCTGCAAGGACTGCTGCTCCTGCAGGGATTTGGTGTGCAGGTACGCGTAAGGGGCCTCTTTGTTTTCTGGGAGTCACTTCTGTCTTCACCTCTGCCAGTGGAAAAGGCTGTCTCATGTGTCCTATGGGTTCCTGGTGTGGGGGACACCAGGGCTGTGCTTCCCTCGGGGCTCTCCCGTTGCTATTACCATGCCATACTTATGTGGCCCATACAGGAACAGTGAGGGTGACACTTAGTCTTTAAGTTATTTTCTTAACAAGTAACTAATACTTGCTCAGTCTAGAAAGTTTCATAGACACTAAAAAGTACGGGAAAGCAATGTATGCTAGTGTCTGTTCCTGTCACCCAGAGACTGGAAGCCTGGACGTTGGACCACTCTTCTTGGTGGTGGAGCCTCTGGGCCCTCGGGAGTCTCTGCTGACCAGCATGGGTGTCGAGAGGCTCAGTGTGTGTCTGTTCCTTTGCCGTGGCATGCTGGGCAGGGACCCTTGTCAGTAGGGGTTTTGTAATGGGAGGGTGCCTGTCCTGGAGCTTAGCCCCAAACAGGTGGCTAGCTGTCCTCAGGTTAGGGTCAAGAGGAAGCGTGTGTTGAGGGAGGGGCAGCTGTCACTGGATGGTTGTGAGCAATGCAGGCCGTGCGGGACTCGTTTGAACAGTGTTCTTGCAGTCAGATTGTCTCTCCAGGCCAGAGAGGGCCTGAGCAGTTGCCTGTGTTCACTGAGGCTCTGGGTATTCTTTCCCTTGGTATCTGCAGTCAGCTTGGCCCCTGTCTGAGGGCAGCCCTGCGCCCCCTGCACATTTGAGTCCTGAGCAACCATGGCTCTGAGCCTATCTTGGGGATGGCCTCCAGCCCTTTGCCTGCCTGTCTGGCATGAAGGGAGGAATCTATAGGCCCGGCTGGGGTGCTGGTCCCTGTGAGGACGCCTTTTCTGGGTGTTGCAGTGTTGATGGGGTGAGGAGAGGCCAGCCTTTCTCCTGATTTGAAGCATGGCTGCTCCCCTGTGGGTTCTGAGAGTTGTATTTGGATCTTCATAGAAGTCTTGGGTCCTGTGACATCACCTTGTTCTTGTACAGCATGTCCCTGTACTTACTGTCTTTAAGAGTCTGCCTCGTGAGGGTGCTAACAGACTCCTGGGTCCAGACCCACCGCATGCTTCCTCAGTGCGGCTGAGCTCTGTCTGGGTTCATCTTCAGCTTGGTCTGGGTTTGAAGCATAGGTTCAGTAGCTCGTTTTTGAGAAGCACTTTCAGTTCTTTTCCCTCTTCTTTCCTCTGCTAGGGAGAGTTTTTATTTTTATATTTGTTAGTTTCTAGACCATCCCATCAGTGGGTTTTTCCCCCCCCAAAATAAGCAAACACACGTATTCTTGACACCCCCTCCCCACACACGTGTCTTTTTTCTTCTCTCTCTCTCTCTCTCTCTTTTTTAACAACAAAGGTACCATATACACGATTAACAATAGAGCTTGGAGATTATCGTCTGGTGGCCTTTCATTTTAATTAAAAAACTTTACATATTTTATGTAGTACACTCAGAGAAAAAAATTACTTTGAATAGTGACGCCTTTCACAATTCAAGCACCGAACTTAAAACATAGTTTTGGAAGGAAATAGTTTCAAAATACATTCTTTATGCTTTTCCTTGCAAAGGTAAAAAGCATGTAATAAGCGTCAAATTAGCTCTGCTGTGGACATGGGGCTGCAGTTAGGGATGGCTGGTCTTTGGGGGGGGAAAGACCAAGGGGCATGGCCTTCCCTTGCTGGAATTTCTGTTGTCCTGTGGACTTGGCAGGCAGTTGCACAATTCCTGGAATCAAATGTGGCCAGGAGCATGGTAGTTGGGGGTCGGGGGGTACTCCTTTAAATGTAGCTTTGCATACATAAAACTTTGGGGAAATCATTTGAACATGAACGTGTTCCCATTGTGAGTGCACAGTTGGTTTTGAGAGTTGAGGGCACAGGTGCACTGTCAAACCATCAGCACAGTTGAGCCATCTCATTGGGCCCTCTGCTGTCTGTGTATTTGCTGAGCCCATGTGGCCACTGTGGGTGTGTCTTCCCGGCAACGCTCCAGTTAGGGGAGCCTGCTCGCGCTGTGTGGTGCCTGGCTTTCCTCCTCTGACTGAGACCCTCACAGGTGCTTGCTGGCAGCTTACCTTGCTGTGCTGAGTGGCCACTCAGGCTTGCACTCATAGCACTGTTGGCCGTGGACAGGCATTTCGGCGTGAGGGGTGTTCTGGACCATGAGGACAGGGTTTCTGCTTGGGTGAACCTTGAGGGTGGAGTTGTGAGTGGTGTGGAAACTGTTGGCTGTGCCCTGCTACCAGCCATCGCCCGCCTCCCTGAGTCCTTGAGTGAGCCTCGCAATTCTCCCACAGTGTGTTGGAGTCCCTGGAGCTCCTGTTGCCCTTGGTGCTCTGGGTCCTTACTAGTGCATGGTATGGTCAGGTTAGAGCGCCAGCCCCCTTGTGGGCGTGTGGTGCCTCTCATTTTTTAAGGTCCTGTTTACTGAGGCAGAGTTATAGCAAAATTGACAGTGTTTAGTGTTTGGATCTGTAAAGAGAATGCAGTCTTACTACCACCACCAAGATACGGAATCATGGCCCAGGACTCACTTGCCCTTGGTGATTGGGACCCCTGCCCCCAGCGTGGAGCCACCACGTCACTCATGCTGGAAGTGCATGGATCTGGCCTCTCACTTAGCAGAACACGTGGGCTTTATACTGGTTCTGCGAGTGCTGGTTGATGGTCCCTTCTGCTGCTGAGCAGCGGTGGGCCACAGTTCACCATTCTGTTCATGTCAGTGGAGTCTGGGTTGATTCTAGCTTCTCTTAGTTAGGATCATCCTTATACGTTTGTGTGGGCACGGTTTTCCTCTCTCTGGTAGCCCCTGGAAGATTGACCGCTGGATGTGACGTGGTCAACCTCCTAGAAGCTGCCAGCTCTTTCCAAGGTGGCCCTCTGTTTTGCATGTGTGATGTTTTTTCATGTCTTTTTGACCTCAGCCTTAGTGAGCACTGCTGTTGTGATGTGGTTGGACCCAGGCTCCCTGAGGCCTGGTGACGGAGGTCTTTTCCTGTACTCATCTGTCTTCTGCAGGTCTTCCATGAAGTGTCTGTTCAAGTCTTTGGCCTCCGTGTTTTAAACTGAATTATTCTTTTTGTTGTTACTGATTTAGTAAGTGCTTCTAGGATATATTCCAGATATAAATCCTTTATCAGTTAGAATCATTTTAAAGTATTTTGACTTTAGTCTGTATTTTCACCTAACATATCTTTCAGAATATGTTTTCCATTTTAATGAAGTCTAGTTTATTAATTTCTTTCAGAGTTTATGGTTATGTTTTATCAAGGAAATTTGAACCCAACTTAAGGCACAGGGTTTTCTTCTTGTTTCCCTTAGAATGTTTATGGTTCTAGCGTTTACTGGATTCAATATTGGTTAATCTTGGGAGAGGGAAAGGGAGTGGCTGAAATCATTTTTTCCTGCAGGACGTCCAGTTGTGCCTTTCCCATTGGAAATGTCTTGAGCATGCAGGTGAGGACTTCTAACTCTGGACTGCGTCCGCCCAGTCTCAGTGTCTGCCCGCCTGCCTGCCTGGGCACCCTGGGCTCCTGCAGCCCCTGAGAACACTTTGAACCCAGGTAGCATGAGTCCATGCTGCTTTTCTTTCTCAAGAACGTCTGGTGCTGTTCTGGTCGTTTGCTTTCGTTAAGCTCTAGAACCTTCCTGTCAGTTTCTGCAGAACATCTTCTGATAGCTTACTTGAGATGGCGTTGACTCTCAAGATCAATTTCATGATAATTGGTATCTTAACAATATTGAAGTTCCAAACGTGGTGTTTATCTTCATTTGTTTAGGTCTTTATAAAAATTTCTCTCACGTTGTTTTATAGTTTTCAGTGTTTGTGTAATTAACATTTTGTTACATTTGTTCTTAAGTGTTCATATTTTGTGCTATGTACAGGGTACTTTTTTAAAATTCCAATTTCTGATTTTTATTAATTATTTAGAAATAAATTACTTTAAAAAATATTGACCTTGGCATGTTTGGTAGCCCACGCCTATAATCCCAGTGACTTGGGAGGCTGAGGCAGGAGGATTGCAAGTTCCAGGCCAACCTGGCAATTTAGCAAGACCCCATCTTAAAAAACGAAAAGGTCTGGGAGGTGGCTCAGTGGTAGAGCCCTCCTGGGTTCAATTCCTAGTTACCACCCTGCTCCAAGGGGGGAAAAAACCTGACTGTGTATCCTGCAGCATTGCTTACTAACTCATTTGTTTGTTGTTAATAGTTTTCTTTTGTAGGTTTCTTAGAATTTTCTTCAAGGACAATCATATTGTCGGCAATAAAGAGATGTTTCCTTCTTTTTTTTTTTTTTTTTTGCATCTGCGGGTCGTGCTTTTTATTCTTGCCTTGTTGCCCTGGCTAGGACCTCCTGAATGTCATTGAGCAGCCGTGGGAAGGGACCTTTTTTTTTTGGTACTGGGGATTAAACCCAGGGGTGCTTAACCACTGAGCCACATCCCCAGCCCTTTTTATATTTTATTTTGAGATAGGGTCTTGTTAAGTTGCTTAAGGCCCCTCACCTAAGTTGCAGAGGCTGGCATTGAACTTGCCATCCTCCTGCTTTAGCCTCTTGAGCTGCTGGGTTTCAGGTGTGCCCCAGTATGCCCAGCTGGGAGGGACATTTTTGCCTTGTTTTTTTACGTCAGGGAGAAGCCTTAGCCTTTTCCCATTAAATATAGGATGTTGGCTATAGGTTTTTCGTAAATGCCTTTTATTAGGTTAGGAATTCCCTCTGTCATAGTCACTTTGGGCTGCTATGACAATACCATAGGCCGAGAGGCTTATAAACAACAGATTTATTTCTCAAAGTCCTGAAGGCTGGAAGTCCAAAATCGAGGCTCTGCAGATTTGCTGAGGGCTGGCTCTAGTCTTCACGTGGTGGAAGGGAGGGTGGAGATGAGGGAGCTCTCTGGGTGCTTTTCATGGGGCACCAGTCCCATCCTTGAGGGCTGCACCCTGGTGACATGGTGGCCTCCTGGAGGCCCCACCTCCCATCACTGGCATGAGATTTTACTTGTGAGTTTCATGGATGCCGGTGCCCTGTCTTGGCACCTTTGCTCCTGGTTTGGTGAGAATCGTGTCTACCAGCATTTCTTTGTTGGTGGCTGTTGCGTGGTGAGTGATGCTGATCGGGTCCAGTGTGTGGAGCCAGGCCACGGAGTGCGCTGGGCCGTGTGGTCTGCGCCTTCTTGTGTGTTGCCTGTGGTTTGCTGACCGTGTGAGCACAGGGTGGTGCCGCTTGAGTGGCCCACCTGCCTGTGCAGAGTCCTGTTTTCTCCCCCTGCTCGCTGGGCAGTGGGCAGTGCCGACTTGACAGGTCTTCAGGTCCAGGCCTGGCTTGGTCCTCACCGTGGAAGTGCCCTCTGACGCGTGCCCTGTCTTTCTGCCCAGCTTTCTTTGCTGCGGTCTCTTTCTTGCCTGTGCCGTGGGGATGTGTCTCTGGCGGCTGTTCCTATGGGCTCTGTGTGGCACTGTCTACCACTGTGGCTGCCCCTCTGCTTTCCTCGTGTGTCTTCTGCGGTGGCTGAGGCTGGTGCTTTCCCTTGGGGTCATCTTTTTTTTTTTTTTTTTTTTTTTTTTTAAATTTTTTTTTTTTTTAATATTTATTTTTTAGTTCTCGGCGGACACAACATCTTTGTATGTGGTGCTGAGGATCGAACCCGGGCCGCACGCATGCCAAGCGAGCGCGCTACTGCTTGAGCCACATCCCCAGCCCCCTTGGGGTCATCTTTAAGTGAGGCTATGGGTGTTCTTCCATGTGAGGCTCTATTAGTCTTTGCCAAGTTACTCCTGGGGCTGGTGCACGTGCTGGGAGCCAGCCACGCCCACTCCTGCCCACCGGGGTGCCAGCTGCCCCTGGCCCCATCACACCTCCTGCGCAGGCTGACTCTGGTCCTGGTCATCTCCTGGTGTCCTGTCATCAGGGCCACCTTGTCCCTCAGCGCGCAGTGCCACACTTGCTCCTCCTGCTCTGCCTGCTTCTCCTGCCTCCTCATCTGCTCCCTGCTTCTCTCTCTCTCTCTCCCTCTCTCTCTCCCCCACCTTCTCTATCTCCCCCTTACTACCCCCTCTCCTTCCCTTCTCTCTCCTTCTCTTTCTGTCCCTCTTTCTCTCCTTCCCTCCCTTTCTCCTTCCCCCTCTCTTCCCCTCCTTTTCTCTTTCCCTTTCTCCCTCTCTGTCCTTCCCCCACCCCTCTCTTTCCCTCTTTCTGTCCTTCTCTCCCTCCCACTCCTTCTTCCTCTCCCCCGCCCCTCTCCGCCTTGAGCAGGGCCTTTGCACACACCTGGTGAGCCTGGCCCAGCAGCTTGCTCTCCCTGTCAACTGGATGTTAGACTTAACTCTTGGGAGCCCAGGAGAGTCCTTGTAGCTTATTTTGATTGGAACGGTGCCAGTCAGTTCTTGGCCAGCCCCTGCTGTGTAGAAGGGCTCCTCCCTGTCTGTCAACACAGTTTGTCACCCAGCCTACATCTTCTGCAGGGTCTCTCAGCGAAATTTCCTATGTTATTTCCAAGTGGGTCTTGCGCATATTGTATTAGATTCACTCTGGGGTTCTGAGTTTATTGCTACTGTTGTCAATAGTATTTTTTAAACAGTTGTGTTTTCTAACCTGTGTTGAGGGGCTTGATGGTCTCAGATCCCAGTTGAATTTTGGACATCAATCTCTTGTCCAGCAGCACCCTTACCAAACTCTTGAATTAAGCATGTTACACGTGGAGAATCCCAACTGTACAGTTGGGGACAGTCGGGCGCTTCCCCTTCCTCTGCTTCTGGCTTGCTGAGTCTCCATGTGGTGTTGGGTGGAAGTGTTGGCCAGAACCTCGAGCTGCTTCTCATTTCCAAGGAGACTCTCAGCCGGAGGTGAACGTTGCCCAGGGGCTTCCTCCCTGTTCCTTGCTTCCTCAGGGTGCCTTTGGGAGCAGGGGGTTTATTTGTCACAAGCCCATTCCTATGGTGGCCTTTGGGGGCAGGGGATTTACTTGTCACAAGCCATGCTGGGCTCTGTCAGGGAAACCTAGCAGCACTGTGAGCTCCCTGTCCCTGCCTCCCTCCCTGTGTCCTCTCACTCACCTGTGCACCCGTCTCACGTCTGGACCCCCGTTTATCTTTGTGGGGGCACTGAAGCCATACCCTGCAGTGGAGATCATGGCCTGAAGTGGGGGTCCTTGCACCTTTCTTGTCTCCTTTGCTCTTCCCAAATGGATTTGTCAGCAGCCTTTGTTCACCCTGCTCCTCACTCCCTCCTGACAGACAAACCCCACCTACCTGCTTGTGTGGACCCTCAGTGCCCTGAGCCGGGCGCAGTGGCACACACCTGTAATCCCAGCGACTCAGGAGGCTGAGGCAGGAGGATCAAGAGTTCAGAGCCGGGGCTGGGCTGGGGCTCCGTGGCAGAGCACTTGCCTAGCACATGTGAGGCACCGGGTTCGATCCTTAGCACCGCAAACAAAAATAAACAAATAATATAAAGGCATGCTGTCCATCTACAACTAATAACAAAAAAAGTCCAGAGCCAGCCTTGGCAACTTAGTGATGCCCTCAGCCAACTTAGCAAGACCCCATCTCTAAATAAGACTTAAAAAGGACTGGGGATGTGGCTTAGTGGTTAAGTACATGTAGGTTCGATCCCCAGTACAAAAACAAAAAATACAAACAATAACAACAGCAACAAAACCAACAGTACTCTGGTGGCATGCTCTTAGGGCAGAATGGCTGTCCTTCCTAACACTGGTCAAGGTTGTGACCAGTCAGATGGATCACATTGACAGCCATTAGCACCAGTTCGTGTGGGTGTGTGGGACCACATGCGGCAGGTCCCAACACTCGCATGTGCCAGAGGAGGCCTGGACAGGTGGTTGGCGGGCACCTGTGCAGGAGGCGGAACTCGAATCTGCAAAGGAAGAGCATATTTTAAACTTGAACAACACGGAAGGCAGTTAGCAACTTAGATGTAAGAGCAGGGATTCTTTATCAGACCAAGCTCAGAGCCAGGGAGCCAGGCACGGTGCACGCCTGTGATCCCAGGGTTAGAAGTAGCGGATAACAAGGAATCAGACACATTCTGGGAAGTGGGTGGGCAAGGCAGACTTGGCTTCTGCTCCAGGGCATGCTCCAGAACCTGGCTGTCAAGCACACCTGGGCAGGCTGCCCACCTGCTCTTTCCTCTGCAGTAGCGCAGCACTGTCCTCTGCTCTAATCAGAGGAGCTCGGGGGTGCAGTCTGTGCTGTCGGCTAATTTTAAAATTGGGTGGGCAAAGAGAAGGGCTGTGTCTACAGTTGGATCTTACATCCCAATTAAGGCCCACTACTCTACTCTGTAAATGGACCATCTAACTTTCTATTCTCACACCAGCAACCTGGGAGGCGAAGCAGGAGGATTGCAAGTTCCAGGCCAGCCTGAGAAACTTGGACACTGTCTCAAAATAAAAATTAAAAAGGGCTGGGGATATAGCTCAGTGATAAAGCCACCTTCAGGTCCAGTTCCCAGAACCAAAACTAAAATAAAGCCAATTAAAAAATCCCCCAAGTGTCCAGGAAAGCTTAGAGGTGGTTCCTTGTTTGAGCCTGCTGAACACAGTCCGATTTCGCAGACTCCACACAAGAAGTGGTGTGAGGGAGAGTTTGGGCACACTGAGTGCTGTGTGAGGCCCATGCACTTCAGTGTTTTTGAGATATGAGAAAGTTGGAAGCCAGAATTGGCTATCAGAAGCTGAGGATGCCAGAGAAGTGGTGCAGGTGCCTGGGCTGCCTCCATCAGGAGTGTGCCCCCGAGGGTGCAGAGAGGACCCGCTGGGACCCACTGCAAGTTGCTTCCTGTTGCTGTACAGACAGACAGCGTGCTTTAGCAGGTGCAGGTGCTTGAATACCAAGACAGATGATGTCGTGATGCTCGGGCATGGTGGAGATCAGAGCAGATGCAGCATGTGGGCCGCACCCGGCCTGCAGTGGTCACTCCCACCTGAGTTCTGGTGGGTGGGGCCTGGCTGGAGGGAGTGCTGGGCTTTCCTGAGATTTCGTTCTGATGCTGTTTTTGCCCTTAGCTACCGGACCATCCTGGAGCTGCAGTTCCAGAGGAGCACTTCCAGCTGCTGAGCTCTGGCCATGTGGAGCAAGGTCATGTCTGCCTCTCTGTGTGATTAAGATGTCTGTGTGCAGGGCCCAGTGGCCATTCCAGGAAGCCTAAGGCACATAGGCCCCAGTTCTGCCCCAGCAGGCAGCTGCACAGTGCATGAGAGAATCTGGGCTTGAAGGCTCCGTGTGGAGGGAGAGAACCGCTGTGGGGTCACTGTGGAGTTGTTAGAAATCCTGAGGTGCTGCAAGAGATCAGACACGTGCTTTCAAGTGGGTGGCAAGGTAGACCTTTACTCTGGCCAGAAGGCCTCTGGAGCCTGGCTAGCAAGTGCCCCTGGGTGGACAGTCCACCTGTCTGTGTCTCTTAGGTAGTGCTGCCCTGGGCCCTGTTTGGAGGAGCTTCAGGTTACAATCTATGAGGTTGGCCAAGGAAGGGCCGTCGTTAAAATGGCTACACCTGGGTCCAGTTGTAGAAGGCTGTATTCTGAAAGTGGACCACTGGGCTGCCTGTTCCCCGAGTTAGTGCAGGAGCCACAGGGAAGGGGTGCAGGTGGCAGGTGGCAGGTGGCAAGGATCAGCCACAGGCCGTGTGGGAGGCATGGGGGTGATCAGGTGGAACTCCTAGCTGAGGAAGAGAGGAGTTCACAGCCTGTCATCCCTAGTACTTGTTGATTATTTATTGTTTCCTTTAAGTTACGAAGTAGGTTAATGCTTATGCAAAGGAGTGTTAATCGTGTATAGTCAGATTGAAAGTGTGAATCCCTTTGATTTCCATACCCCTCCACCCTGCTTCTGAGGCCTAAGTCCTGCTAGGCATGTTTGTGTGACCCTTTATCCCTGTCAAGCGAGGTTTGGTGCCTGTGCATGACTCTCTTCCATTGGTCAGTCACATGGTGATGGGCAGGTGGTTTCCTTGTTCTGTTGCTGGCGTTGTGCGTGGGGCAGGTGTTTCTGCAGGAGAAAGAGAGCCAGGCTGCAGTGCAGGGTCAGATGCCATGTGGCAGCCAGGACCAGCCGTGGAGTCTGCCTCTCCAGTGTGTGCCCTGTGCCCACTCTGGGCAGTGATGATGATTAGAAATTAAAGTGGCGTGCTGCCAGCCTGTTGGGTAGAAGCGCCTCCTCATGTTCACTTGGCTCTCCGCATGTCGTGAGATGGAGTGTTCTTGCTGCTTGGCCCTTTTTAAGAGTCACCAGCAGTTTTGGCCAGTTTTTAAAGTAAACAATTATGATTATTGTCAGCTTTGAAGTTTTTGTGCAAATCTGTTTCAAAAATTGTCCCGCTGAGCACACGCTTTAGTGGCTTTTGAGACCACAGGGTTCCCTGGGAAGGCCCTGGGTATCAGCCAGGGGTCTCCAGCAGGGCAGCCTCCTCACTTCACCACCCCTGCATCTTTAGAGAGCAAAGCAGTACCTGCATCCAGTGCTTACTGTGCCGAATTTCCAATTTCCCTAGACCCACCAATTTCTAACAGTTCAGCAAGCAGTTTCGATCTGTAGCATTGGGGATTGATGTTTAGGATTGATCCAAACTTGAGCCTGTGTTGGATGTCAGAGATTCAGGCAGTCACAGTACTTTGTGGTCTTGAAGTTTTGAAGATGCAGCTTAGCTCACTGTGGGGAGGGCCTGTGCGAGGGTGTGGGTAGAAACTGACATGGACACTGCCCAGTTAGGGGCCCAGAGGCACCTGTGGGTTGTGGTTGGCAGCAGGGCTCTGCTTGCAGCGATCTGGCTTGGTAGAAATGTGTCCTCACACCTTCTTGGGTAAGCATATTCACACACATTATAGTATCTTTTTGAGGGGGGCGTGTACCGGGGATTGAACTCGAGCGCACTGGACCCCTGAGCCACATCCCCAGCCCTATTTTGTATTTTTTTTAGAGGCAGGTCTCACTGAGTTGCTTAGCACCGCGCTAAGTTGCTGAGGCTGGCTTTGAACTTGCGATCCGCCTGCCTCAGCCTGTTGAGCCTCTGGGATTATGGGCATGTGCCACTACACCCTGCACCCGGCTAAATAATATCTTAAAGTAATTTTACCAAAGCATGTTAGCCACTTAAAGTTAACTTAGATTTAAGGAGAATTGAGAGAAGTCTTGTCAGATAGAAGGCTGGGCTGAGTGTAGCGTGGGTCCGTGTGAGTGGGTCTCTGAGTGCACCACTTAGGACTGCCTGTGGCCCAGAGCAGGTGCTGGTCTAGGGTCTCAGGGAGCCCTGGGTGCAGGAGTGGAGTATGCTCTGTGGAGGTGATGGGGAGCTGCCACTTGGCCCAGAGGCCCCATTTGAATTCACAACTTGGAGAATCCTGTCCAGAGGGATACATTCCCTGCCTGGGAAGGTGATTTGGGGGCTGATAGCACCAGCACCTGTGCCACTTTCTGAGGGGATACCCCACCAGCAACAGTGAAGGTGGTCCTTGACCACTGTGTCCTCCTTATTGACAGGGCAGCCTTGTCTACCGCCTCCCTGGTGTGTGCTCAGTGCTTGCAAATGGTATGCAGTAAGCACTTGTCAAGTGAATACGTGATGTAGATGTTTGCAAAGATGGAGTTAGTGACCTTTTAGTGAGCCAGTGCAGGGAATTATTTGCTTGCCACAGATATTTTATCTTGCTTGAAGATAGAAAGGTAAATAAGACAGTTTACTGGCAAGGATTTGTGGTGGGTGGGGGGCGTGCAGGCAGACAGGAGGTGCTTACACTGTGGGCGCAGGGGGCATGCTTGACCTTCTCAGTCAGTTCTCCTTCCACTTGTTTGCTTTGTCCTCAGGGCATTTGCACTGAGGTGAGGAGGCAGAGACACCCAGGCACTTAAGTTCTGCAGACCTGAGAAACTTAGGACAGGCCTAGAGGCTGCTGCCCAGGAGATGGTGCCCTGCTGAGCTAGGAGGGAGGCCAGAGTGGCTCCCCCTCCCCGTGGCCATCCTGATGGTTGCCTGTGGGAGGGCAGGAGGGTTGTGGGAGGCTCACTCACTGCTGCAACGGGGGGGGGGTGCTTTGGGATCTGCCCCAGGGTCAGTTCTGTGTGGAAGATGCAGCCCCTGGTGCAAAGGAAGCCGAGGTTGAGGCTGGTGGGACATGGCAACTGGGTGTGCAGCAGCAGCAGCAGGCAGGAGGCACAAGGCGGATGGTGAGGGAGCCAGGCAGCGGGTCCTCAGCTGGCCATAGAAATAGTCAGGGGATGAGGAGGTCAGGGTTCCCTGGAGGGTGAGTAGAGAGGAAGAGGCATCTGGGAGCTGGGCTGAGGGTCGAGAATGGATGGTTAGAAGAACACAGTCACTGAAGAGCCACCAGAGAGCTAAGAGGAACCCAAGATTGCCCTTCCCATGACAAGGAGGACATGTGACAGCACATCCTCATGGGCCTGTCCACAGCCTGCATAGACGCAGATTTGGAAGGCCCCATGGAGATCATCCCTGCAGGGGCTCATCAGCCCTCGCGTCCTGTGTGGGGTTCTGCCTCAAACTTGCAGGTGCGGTTCGGTTCCCAGGGGTGCAAAGCTGGGTTGTCAACCTGTCTTTATTGCAGATGTGTAAGGGGATGCTCAGGTTCACACCTGACTGTCAGTCCCTCCACATTCGGAAGGCCACGAGGGTCCTTGAGCTTGGTGGTGATTTGCATGCGGTTGCACGTTGTTGAGCTCCTGTGAACGTCGTCTCCTGCCAGGCTAAGGGGAGCCGTCCTGTTGAGTCAGTAGTATACCAGTGGATAAAAAGGCATTTGCAGGGCAAGTCCAGGGCTGCTTAGCTCTGCTGCAAAGGAGCCGCTACCCGTTCACGAAGTTGGGCTCAGTGATGCCAATCCCAAGTGAGCAGGGGTCTTGCAGCTCCCCTGCCAGCACCCAGATGAGCCCAGAGCCAGAGCTTGGGGCCAGGAAGATGCAGGGACATTTAACCTGGCCCCCCATGTCTCAAGCAGGAGTCCATACCTGGTGGGTCAGCAGTGGGGTGCAGACTGGGATCCAGGCCCTTTGACCCCCACACCAGCACTCTACCCACTCCTCTTTTAAGAGAGGAGCCCAACACAGTCTGTTGGGCTTGTTTTCGTGCCAAGGTTAAGTTTCTGGAGGGAGAAGAGAGGTAAATGTGGGTTATGGCCTCTCCCCTGCAGCTTCGTGGACAGTGGGAGCAGAGCAGGGCTCTTGCAGTGAGGATTCTGTGTGGCCTGTGCCCGAGACTGGCCACGTGTCCTTCTGGGCATTCCAGGGGCTCTTTTCCTGTCAGAAGAGCTGGGGCAGTGCTGTTTTGCGGAGACTGGCCAGTGTCTTGTGCCGAGGCTCTGGGAGCGGGGCACTGTTGGTACTGCTGCCTGCACATTCAGCTTCCTGAGCCACAGGCAAGTGTGGGGTGGGTGCAACTTGTGGCCTGTGCCTGGCTTTGCATGTGAAGGTGACCGGAGTGGTTAGTGTTCACCAAAACTGCATTGAGTGATTTCTGAGGTGGTGGCTGCATCTTGCTTGATAAGGGCCACATGCACCTGTTACAAGCCTTACAAGGGTGCAGTCCATACGCAGTAAACAGAGCATGTTTGATGTCGGAGCATGTGAGACTGAGGCTGTGCACACACCCAGGAGCCCCTCGCTGGGCACTCCTCTGCCTCTGTGGAACCCTTCCTTCTGGCCCACATGCAGCCCCTTTGCTTTCTGGTACCATAGCCGAGTGTGCATGTTGTGTACTTTATAAAATGGAATGTGCTGTTTGTATTGTCCCCCCCACCCCCCACCCCCCGTGTGTTCATTCAGCATAATTATTGAGATTCCTTTGGTGTTGTGTATATCAATAGCTCACCCCTTTCTATTTCTGAGTACTTTTCCATAATATTTAGATATCTTGGAAGTTGGCTTTTCACTTGTTGGACTGTTTTGGGGTTTCCAGTTTTTGGTTGTCCCACGGAAAACTGCTGTGATTAACTGGGGACTTTGTGAGAACCACACGTGTGTTTGCCTTCACCTGGCAGCTGCCCGGGATGGAGGCTGCATCCCCTGTTGGGGGAGGCTGTTTAGGGACTCTTTGGAGGTGGGCCGCTTTGGTTCATGTGCCACATATAGCCTTGTGGATTTCGTCTGTGTCTCCCTGATGACTAGAGGTGCTGGCCATCTCCTCGTTTGTCTGTCGAGGTCTGTTGCCACAGCTTTGTGTGGGTTTCTATTTCCTGCGGAGCTTGAGAGTTTCGTGGATGTTCTGGGTGGAGGCCCTGCACGTCAGGTGGAGGCTTGCAGGGTCCTGGCTTGGCTTGTCTTTCCTCCCCGCGTCTTTGGGTTGGGTGCAGTCCGGCCGGTCCCTTGGTTCTCCATGGACTGCTTCTGGTGATCTAAGCTCTGCCTGTCTTCTTTCTCCTTGGAGTTTTTGTCTTAGGTTTTGCCTGTAGGCTTGGGTCCATTGGAACCCATTTGGCACATGGTGTCCTGGTATAGTCCCACTAATTCCTGAAGACACAAGCATAAGAGAAAGGGCCTTGCTGGCTCCTGTGGACAGCAGACACCACTGGGTGGCCATTACGCCTGCAGCCTCCACCAGGAGCACACAGGGCAGAGGGTCCCCAGCCCATGGCTCCAGAGCCAGTCCAGCCTAAGAAGACTGTCTCCACCGTCGTCTGTTCTGGCCTGTACCTGCCTGGGGGCTGCTGTGTTGATGTTGGACTGGTCCCCCCAGGCTACTGCTTTCCAAGGCGTCTTGAGAGAAGAGCTGCTGGCTTGGACTCTGCCTCTTGGTCATTATTCGAATTCCCCGGCCTGTGCACCTCTGCACGAGCTTTAGAGTTGGCTTGCCACCCTCTGTTCTGAGGGCACTGGCCTGTAGGTCCAGGACTGTGCATCCACCGCGTGGTTGGGCAGGACCAACCCAGGACAGCATGTCTTTCTGTGTGGAGGCTGTTTCCCTGCCGTGGTGTTGGTAGCCTCCAGGCTGGGATGAGTCGAGGCCCACAGATTGACCATGCCTCTGCTGAGCGCAGGGAGCTGCAGACGTGGGCTTGAATCGGGTCAGTGTTTTCCTGCACTTGGCATTTGAAAATGCAGTAGTGCCACACCTGGCACCAAGTGGTGTGTGTCCTTCTTGAGGCCACATGAGTTCAGTGGTGAGCAAGTTTCAAAGGAAAGGTGCCCATTTATACTTTGTCTGACTCATACCTCTTAGAGAAGCAGAACCCGCCCTTTCATGGGGAAAGGCTGGGCCTTAGGTGCACTCCACGTCCATACAGGGAGAGGCTAGGCTTGCTGCCGCTGTTGGCCTCAGAGGATGTCATTTCTGCTCTCTCCTGGGCCCTTTTATTGTGTGCTCTCTGGGCCCATGTTTCTCCTGCTGGGCGGTCCTGGAGCCATGGGCTGGGGACCCTCTGCCCTGGGTGCTCCTGGTGGAGGCTGCAGGCATAATGGCAAACCAGTGGTGTGCTGCAGCCCCCGCCCCAGGATGTCTGCAGTCAACAGGCAGCCAGCAAGGCCCTTTTTCTTATGCTTGTGTCTTCAGGACTAGGACTGTACCAGGATGTCCCCTTGTGTGTCAGTGGGTGGGCAGGTTGTCCCTAAGACAGTACGAGACCTAGAGGGCCCTGGGAGGCCATGCCCAGTCCCTGCATTGCCTTGGCGTTCTTGGGTTCTTGTCTTCATGGCAGCTCTGAACCCACCCCCACCACTGGGTGACACTGCCTCTTGGTCATGGCTCTTCCTTTTTCCATGTGTACAGGTTGGACTTGTGCTAGACGTGCGCCGGTCTTGGGGAGTGGAGGTGTGGGTGAGCTACGGCGGGTCTGTGATTGCACTGCCCCTACGCGTCCTGTGGCTTTCTGGGTGTCAGGACAAATGTGGTGCCTGTCTTGGGCTGGCCTCCAGTGGGGCTGGTCCTTTACCCTGGTCCTTTACCCTCCAGTGGGGCTGGTCCTTTACCTGTCCCTTCTTCTCCTGAGATTCCTCTTGTCTCCTTTGGGGACTGGCCCATGTTTTCTGGGTCCTGTCTTCTGCTTTCTAAGTTTTCCGTGTCTTAGTGGCCTTAACTTCTAGAAGGTGCTTGTTTTGAGACCAGGTGTGCCTGAAGTGGAGCTTGCTACAGTCTGCTGGGGTCTGGGTCTTTTCCTCCAGGTGGCTGGCTAGGGCTCCACTGGTGGGCTCCCTGCCCACCTGCAGGCTGGGCCCTTCTGCTGTGCAGGCCTCCGTCCAGGACAGCACCTTGGTGAGGGCTTTTTCTAGAGCTCTGCTGGCCTCTGTCTTTTCTACTGATTTCAAGAGTCCGTTCCAGGGTCTTAGACTGTCTACTCACGGTTGGGTCCTCAGGATGATCTTGGGGTTTTGTCGCCCCTCCTGAGTTCGACCCCTCTCCTTCCCATGTTTTCTGGGAGCACACCTTGGCCCTGCTGGCTATTGTGTGAGTCTGGACTGCCACGTGGGTGTTCTTTGTAACTTGGAAGAGGCCATTCTTACTCACTTAGTCACTCTGTTGCTTGGACTCTGCATTTGTGTTGGGGCTGTTGGCAGGTTCCTTGCTGGGGTCCTTGTGGGGCTGTGTTGCAGAGGGAGCTAACTTGCAGGTGACTCTGGCAGCAAGATGGGACCAGACCCCCTTCACACTTCCTCGCCCAGAAAGGTGGACAATTTGGATGAGTGTCAGCTCAAGTGTGCAGTTTAACTTTTAGAATGCAAAGAAAACTACGTAGGGTTAGGGAGCCGCCATACCTGGTAGGGGGGCCTTGCTGGGGCTGATCTCTGCTTTGCCCTTGGTACCTATGTTTTACTGCCAAGTGGGCCAGGGCTGGTACCGAGGCTCTGGGTTTTCCAGCCTGTCCTCCTTTGGGAGGAGAAGTGTCCACTGAGAATCCCTGAGGGGCTCTTCTCCATGGCTAGATCCACACTGGCGATGCTTGGGCTAGAGCCATCCCAG
This sequence comes from Marmota marmota marmota, assembly GCF_001458135.2. Classification (NCBI taxonomy): domain Eukaryota; kingdom Metazoa; phylum Chordata; class Mammalia; order Rodentia; family Sciuridae; genus Marmota; species Marmota marmota. Next base: position 1,853,423 of record NW_026000026.1, read on the forward strand.
GACACTTGCTGGTGCAGCTGTGGGCCCCACAGAGAACCGGCCCCCATTGAGCTGATGGAAGACGGGCAAGAGAACCTGGAGCATGTTGTCATGTGCAGGGAGATTCGAGAGTGAAGCAAATACAAGTTCTGAAGATGAGATGTGTGTCAGTTGAAGTGGAATTCGGTGGCCATGTGACAGCCAGTAAGGGGACAGCTGAGGTAGCCAGAGTTGAGTGTAGGGGTGCTGTGACATGTAGGGGTGGGCTGGTGCTCACACCGCTTCTCCTGGGCACCCTCATGCCGGGGCCAGCCGGGTGGTGGAGGGGGAGCATATCTAGGGTATGCCATGCTCCTGGTCCAGGGCTGGGGATGGAGCTGGGAGTATGCCTGCGCAGCCCCTCAGTGTTCCTGCATTCAGGGATCTGTAGGGTCAGGCACCTTCTTTTCCATAACTTAAAATGAAAAGGTGTGTTTACCAAAAGCCACCAGAGTAAAGGACAGCATAGGGCACTGCCAGGTCAGCTCTGACCGAGGGTCTGCTGCACAGGATCCGGGCCAGTAAAGCGGAGGGTGTCAGGGAGGGGTCCTGCAGCTTGGCAGCTGATGTGTGTCTGCACTTGCTGGAGGGTTGCCCGAGAAGCCCCGAGCTCTTGGTGCGTACTGTGGCAGTGCAGCCCCGGCACTTCCAGCATGCCCCCCAGGGTCCAGCCCCGTGCCTGCTCCCACTGCTCAGTAGCGGGCACAGGCTGAACTGGGAAGGCCTGTCCTCTGTGGCTTGGCTTACCTCTGCAGAGCAGTCTGTGGCTGTCCTGTAGTCAGGAGATGGCAGCCAGGAGTCCTGAGGAGCAGGAGAGAGCAGTCTTGCCCTCTGCCTGGGCCATTTCCCTGGTTGCTCTCACCACATCCCAGGGCTCCTTCTCCCCTGGCTAGTTGCCCTCCCATTTGGGCGTAGGGTGGCTGCTTTGGAAGAGCCGTGGTGGCAAGGTGGTGAGAGCCTTGTCGTGGGCAGGCCAGGGAGGAGCCCTGGGCTCCAGGCCCTACATCCAGAGCTTGTGTCCAGGCACCTGGGTGATGTGGACGGTGGGTGAAAGCCTGTTCGTAGAAGCTGATATTCTCAGGCCGGAAATGCCTGCTGGTTTGTGGTGCAGCTTCCGAGGCTCTACATTTTGGTTTAAAATGCGGTAAAGAGTGTGGTTGATCGAAGGGATCAGGAGCACGGTCAAGTCGGTAGAGCACTGGGCTTTTCTGATATCTAGTGCTTTAGGGAGGGCAGGATTCATTCCCTCTTCCTGGGACCTGTGATTGTGGGTAGGGGCATGGGCCTTGGAAGAGTTGGTAGGCCTGGGAAGGGACCAAGGGAGAAATGTGGAGGGCCATCCCGGAGAGGCCGCTGCCCGTTGCTGGCCTCCGCACAGGTGGCCTTGGAAACTGCTGGTGGAGGGCTTTGCTCTGAGTTTAAGATCTGCATGTTCAGGTGATGAAAAGTAGGGAATTAGCTTGCGTTTTCACCAAAAAGGAAGTTGTGGATAGTTGTGGATCTTGTATTGTGTCACGTTTTGTAGCCACGAGAGTCATGTTTCTGAAGAATGTTTAATTATGCGGAAATGCTCAAGAGCAGAGCAGAGAGAACACCAGACTGATACCCACAGTGCCTCAGTCCCCTCATGGTCACCCAGAGGGTGCTTGTGCTCACCCACATGCAGGGAGGGTCCTAGGGAGTATCCAGCTGTATTGACCAGGGGTGGGGGCCGTTCCAGGAGATGCCTGTTTTCCTTGTACTTTTTCTCATTTCTCAAAATTTCTACAAAGAACACTCCATTCTATACTGAGAGAGACTAAATTCATTAAAAAGGAAATCTCAAATTGTTCTTTTGGTACCATCTGGATGTGTGACATTTCTTGCTCTCCATGTTGGCTGAGTGTACATTAAGGTCAGGAGCCCGGAACCTTTGGGGGCCCTACCACACCCCTTCCCATGAGCCCTGAAGTGGCCTCTGAAGGTCTCTCAGGTGGACCTGGAGTGTATCGCTCCAGCCTCGACCTTCCCCTGGTTTGGGCTGAATGAGTGGAGCTGTGTGCTGTCTGCTAGAGCTGTCCTCCTTGCTGTTGGTCCCTTGCACAGGTGCAGGAAGGGCCTGCATTGGGGGTCTGACTGAAGAGCCAGGTGGCTGTCCTCTAGGAGCTCTGAGGGAGCCCCCTGCCTGCTGGCCTAGATACCCTGTTTGGAGTGAGGCGAGGACCACACCTGGCCAGTTGTGCATGGTGGCTGGTTCTTCCCAAACAGTATGCATGAGGTGCCCTGCAGGTACAGACGGCTGGCGAGTGGTGGGGAGGACTGACCAGTGCTTTGGTAGGTCAGACGTGGCGGCTACTGTTCCACGCTGCACTCTGAGACGAGGGTGTTTCTGTGGTCTTGAGTGTGTGCCAGGCATGTCTGTTGGAGAGCAGTGGTGGGAACCTGAGTCCACACACCCAGGCCACAGTGCTCCATGCAGCTGTTGGCCGCCCACTCCGCTTCACAGCTGTGTCTGCCTTCTTGTCATCCCACGGTTGTGGTTTTGATGTGCTGTAACTGGGGACACTTCAGATGGCCCTGGGAAGCAGCTGCACGTCTGCTCACGGGGCTTCCTCAGGGGTCAGCTGTGGTTGTTGGGCCTATGGCTTTAAAGTCTGCATGGCGCCTTCCAGACCCGTCCTTCCCTTTGCTTACACATTTGGACTCAGTTACAGATATTTTTAATGCCGGAGACAGGCACAGGTACTTGCTTTAAGTCACATGGCAGGACTTTGGATTCATCCTTCAACTTTGCCCTAACCATGGCCACACTGGTCCTGTCTGTAGGCACGCTGGCCGTGTCTGCAGTGTGCTGGCCGTGTCTGTAGGCCCATCTCATGGCTGACAGTTGGCGACATCCAAAATGCCACTTACTTTGTTGCTATTTCACCAATGTTTTAAAATATTTCTTTGAATTTCCATGGATATGATTTTTTAAGGAAAGGGGCTTCTGTTCATTCACTAACTGCTCAGTTAAGAATTCTAAGTTGGAGCTGAAGCCGAGGTTGTTGTGATGCCCTCTTTGGCTGCCTTGCCACGGTGCTTGGTGAGCTCCTAGCTGGACGGGAGGGGGGTCTGCAGTGGGTGGGTAGATGCAGCAAGTGGCTTTCACCAAGGCTCCTCTTGTTGTGTTGGACAGTTTTGTTCTCCCTTGTGACTCCTACCATCTCTTACCTTGCAGCTGGCTGGACACCTGGCCTTGGCGCCCTGCTCAGGTGCTGAGCAGGTGGAGAGACATGGTCTCCCTACCTGAGCTCCAGGCCTTTCCTCCAGAGCTCTGAGGTGGAGGCTGCACTAGAGTGGGTGTCTCGGCAGCTGGGTCCAGGCTTCTTTGTGTGATTTCAGCATGGTTTATTTCAAAGGGATGTTTGGAGGGACGCTCTCTTAATAGCATCAAGTGTGGCTTTTTGGGTCAGGACTCTAGAGGTGAGCCCAGGAGAGACCCCGCAGTGTCAAAGCTCTTCTAGCACCGAGGCGGCTGGGTTCTGGTTTCCCATGGGAGAGGCCTGGCCTGCGGGGGTTGCACCTCTGTCTTGGTCCATTGCCCTCACTTCCCTGTTTTCCAGCTGGGCCATGCAAGGATGCCAGTATTTTCCTGAAGCTCAGAGGCAACCTGTAGTAGGAGAGTAAATGTGAACACTGGTTGTGTTTCCGTTTCAGATGCACTTACGACATCACTGGTTGCTGCTTTGAGGCTATAATTACTGCCCAACCTGACTGGTGGGATTTGCTGCTTTCCTAAGATTTAGCTGAAGAACCTTGAAGGGCGAGGGGTTCTTCCTGTCCTGCCTGTGGCTTGTGGGTGTCCCAGGTCAACTGTGAAAGAACAGTACTGCCCACACCTCCCCAGAGCAGTGTGCCTACCCAGAGCAGTGGACCCTGCTCTCTCTCTTCTGCTTTGTTCGAATGTCCTAGGACACAGGTTGGGGAAACTTGGCAGGACTGCAGCAATAGTCGTGTCCTGTAGGTGCAGCCAGGCACCCACAGCTGGCAGGGGCAGGACCCCTGGCACAGCAGGCATACTTCAGTGCCTCAGACAGAGGTGGGTTGCGAGGTGGACGGAGCAGAGTGTCCCAAGGGTGTGGGCTTGAGGTACCAACAGAGCTGGCCCTTGCTTTGAGGCAGAAGCAGAGCTGTGACACTGGCTGGCTCAGGACAGTGGCAGAGGCGGGTGCACCCCGCACGGTGGAGGGTGCGTGCTTGTGCAGGCTTTGGCATCTACAGAGCAGGTGGCTGCTGGGGCGGACGGTGTGGCTGTGCCGCCTGGCTGCTGTGTTAAGGCAGGCTCTCAGGTTCTTCTAGCACCTCCGACAGTCTGTCCTGACTCCACCCTGCTGGAACCTGCATGTGTGTTCCTTTGCAGACCCTTGTGAGGGGTGTCCTTTGCACAGGGCTGAGGAGCGTTTCCTGATGCGCAGTCTCCTCTGTCCCCAGGAATGGTCCTTGTGCGGAGCGAGAATGGGCAGTTGTTAATGATTCCTCAGCAGGCCCTGGCCCAAATGCAGGCCCAGGCCCACGCCCAAGCCCAGCCTCAGAGCACCATGGCGCCCCGCCCTGCGGCCCCCACAAGTGCCCCTCCCGTCCAGATCTCCACCGTACAGGTGAGTACATGAGGCCTGCTGAGTGGCTGTCCCAGGCTCAGCCTGCCCCTGCCCCGCTCCATGCCACCATGCATGCTGAGGAGGCCGTGCCACAGGTCAGGTGTTCTGTGCCAGTGGGCACCAAAACGTGTGGATGCCTTCTGACCCACCATCAGGTGGGGCCTGGGTTGGCACCACCTTCTTCCTAGCCCAGGGCTGTGCTGGCTCAGAAAAACCCACTCCTGCAAACTGAGCTCAGCACAGCTGACTGAGTGGGGTTAGAGTGGGTTACTCAGGGTCATCTGCCGGACTGGTCCTTGGCCCTTATTCCTTGCCTCTTGCAGTTCACCTTTTGGTGCCTTGGTTTCCTCCTCCGCAGAGTGGAGATGGCATCAGCATGCACATAGCTCGAGGGACTGTTGAGGGCTGAGCCACAGTCAGCTACTGAGTCATGGAGCAGAGCAAGGGCCGAGCAAGTCCAGGCCCCTCTTGTGGGGCAGCATGTGGGCTTCACAGGGCTGCCCCCACATCTGCCCTCTGAGCTGTGGGCAGGATGGGCACTGATGCTGAAAGCCGAGTTCCCGGCTGTGTGCTTCCCAGTGCCTGATGTCCTGTCCATCCCCATAATGTCTGTGGGCACATGCCGTTTACTACCTGCTCCCACCTGGTGCAGTGGCCACATTCAGGCTAGTTGGCAGGCTGGCAGACGAAGTGAAGGAGGACGTTCCTGGCTCTTTCCTCTGTGACTCGGCCGTGCTCCTCTGGGGGGGGGGGTGCCCCTGTCCCCTAGACAGGGGTGTGTTCATGCTGCAGATGGATGTAGGCCCCCAGTATCTGAAATAGTGCAGGGTGGCACCTTCCAGGCCAGCGTGTCCTGTCTCTGAGCAAGAAGCTCTTGGACAGCATTTATGGCTTGGCTTTGCTGGTGGGCTCTGCTGCCACCGTCTGACTGTCCTACTGCAGCTGTCAGCTCTTCTCCAACCTCACTGCAGCCGGGAGGTATCTCTGCCCTGGCCCTCCCCTCCACGCTGCCACAAGGACCCCCTGTGGTGGGGATCAGCAGCAACCCGAGACAGCAGTGCACAGCTGGCTTCCCTACGGTTGCTTTTGTGCAGAGGTCCCGTTATGTAGGGTTGTCAGAGTCTCCTGGTGTCTCAGGAGAATCTAAGAAGAGCTGTTGACCATAGGCTTTTGCCTTGGTGAGAAAGCTGTAGACAGGAGCTTTTTACACTGCTCATTGTGACTCCACTGTGGACCCACCTGAGTGCATCAGTTAGCGTCAAGGATTGTTTTTTGTGTGCATTGGGTGGCTGTGGAATCACTTTCACATTAGCTTGTTTTACACGACAACTTATTTTCAGGCTCCTGGCACACCTATCATTGCACGGCAGGTGACCCCCACTACAATAATTAAGCAAGTGTCTCAGGCCCAGACGACGGTACAGCCCACTGCAACCCTGCAGCGCTCCCCTGGGGTGCAGGTAAGAGACAGCAGCCCGGCACATCTGTGGGGCTCTTGGACACAGTGTGGGTTTTCTTTGCAATGACCAGGCCTTGTGAGTTTTCATTTTGGATACCAAGCTGAATTTAAACAGGAAGGCTCTCTGGGAGGAAAGGGACTGTTCTTTACCTACTGACTCAGAATAGATCAGGGTTCATTTTTCTTTAAAGCTGCATGGAATGTAACACCAACAGCACTTGAGAAGCTTCCCACAAGGCCGAAGCTAAGATCCATGGCCTTAGTAAGTTGCCTGAGACCCAGCCAGGTGTACTTGCAGAGAGCGTGTCCGCTGCGCGGCTCCTCTGTGCAGCACCTTGGTGCTCACGGTGCCCTCGTGCTGGGGACATGGGCACTCTTCTCATCCTGCTGCTGTTCTCCTGGCCAGGGTCTGCTCCAGCTGTGCGCCAGCTACCAGGCTGCACTGCCTCCATGTGCGTGAGCTCTGGCCTTTGCCAGGATGACAGCACAGTTCTGGAAATGTTCATCAACCCTAGTGGGTTGTTTTTAAAATAGTGTTTAGGCTGTGGGAGAGGAGAGTGCTCTGCTGCTGCTGGTCCAGTGGTGTGTGCTGATGCTTCTGACAGACTGGCCTCTGGCCCCACCTGTAGAGAGGCTCTGTGTGGCAGCCTAGCTGGCTCCTGTTACAGAGGCAGGGAAAAGTCTGGCCAGGGAGGCCCACCTGGCCAGGGAGCCACCTGAGTAGGGAGGCAGTACTCTCTGGGACTCAGGTGGGAGCAGCTGGAGCATGTGGCTCAGAATCTTTCCTGGTCTGGTGTTTGTGGGTGTCCATAGGCATAGGGCCCTGCAGCGTTGATGCTGGGTGCAGCTCCTGCCCGCTGACCTGTGGTCTGCCCCGTCTGGGGGGATGGGGCAGGGGTCCCAGTGCAGCCTGGCCCCGGGCCCCCTTTGTCTCTCCTGAGCCCGTCCCTCGTTCCCACTGGTGGCTGTGGGAGTGCAGGCTGAAGAGCAGCTGAGCGGAACAGAGTAGGACAGGGGGCTTCCCAGGAGGAGTTTCCGCCCTGTCCTTGTCACTGCCTTTCCCTGGTGGGTTTCTGAGACGGAGTGAAGTTCCTGGTTGAGATCTCAACTTGGGTTTGGTGAAGACAAGATCATTGAAGGAGGGAGGCTGTCCGGGCACCAGCTGGGGGGATGGGTCACTTGTCCCAACAGGCATCTGCCCTCTCCCGCTGGCTGCCTGGTCTGCCCTTGCACGTTTTCTTTGTGAAGTGTGCCGTTTGGTGGATTCTGTGAGTGAAGGCAGTCCACCCTTGCTGCTGTGGAGGAAGCCTGCACAGAGGCCTCGCCTGCCCTCCAGCGCTGGACACTCAGCCTTGCACTGCCCTCTGTCTTCAGAAAAGAGCAGTGTTTTAAAAATTGGAGGAATGAGATGGTGACAGTTAGTTTTATAAATTGGAAAAGCACTGATTTAAAAAAAAAAAAGCAGTCAATATTTGTATCACAATTTTTCATGTAAACTAGAAATTTTGGGAGTTTAGAGATCTGAGGCCCAAGGTGGGAGCTGTCATGCCATGTGAAGTCTGGCTTCCCCTTTGCTTGGTGTGTGTCCCTTTGTCTGGCAGAGGTGCCCTTGCCCACCAGCAGTGTGCTGGCACTGACCACCAGTGTCAGATTCCTGTGGCCCCTTGTGGGGAGCGGGGGAGATGGGCTTGGTGTCGAGGGGAGCCGGGACTGTGCCTGCCATGGTGGCTGGCCGCTGTGTGAGGTTGCAGTTGAGGAGTGCTCCCCTTTCTTGCCCACTCTGAGGAGGGCATGGTGGTCACCGAGATCATTCATACTGCCACCATGTGCCTTGTACTGGTGCGTCGTCCTGACCAGTTCTAGACACCGGAGGGCAGCGCGCTCCCGTGGCGGGTCTCCAGGCGTGCGTCCTGTGGCATGGCCCTCAGCTGTCCGGGTCCCCCCTCTGCAGGAAGCCTTATCTTTCACCGGCTTTGGCGGCATGGGAGGCACTCACCTCGTGCTTTGGACTCTTGCAGCCTCAGCTGGTCCTGGGCGGCTCTGCCCAGGCAGCTTCACTCGGGACGGCCACAGCTGTGCAGGCAGGGGCACCTCAGCGCACGGTCCCAGGGGCAGCCAGCGCCTCCACAGCTGCCACGGTAAGACCGCTTCTCCTCAGTTCTCCCAGAGCCACCTGCTGCTCACCAGCCAGAGCAGGGCTTTGAGCCGCCCTGGGTTTCTGTCCCAGACTGCCGGCTGGGACGCAGAGGGCCCCAGTCCCATTCCTGCCAGCTCGCAGCACTGGCACACGGAGGCCTGCAGCTGTAGGAGCGTGAGGCAGGCTCTGCTGTCTGTCCTCTCTGCCTCCATGAGGGGCACTTGAGGGCAGGGGCCACTGAGGGGTGGCAGGAAAGGGCCCCAGTCTTTCCACTCGAGGTTTCAGACAGTACAGACCTGGGAATGGCAAAAGCCTCTGCAGTCACGTTTGACAAAATGACATGTGGCCACAGGGCACTGCAGGCTGTAGAAGAGCCCTGCTGTCTGTGTCCTCTGGACCTGGACCTTTGGCAGCTGGCATGGTGACTTAGACCTTGCTTCCTCGTGCTGCTTTGCCGAGTACTTTCCATGGATCTTAGTGGCTGCCTTGGAGTTGGGACCTGTGTAGGGATGGGATCGGTCCCTCTCGGTGGTCAGCAGCACCAAGGTGAACGTCCTGCAGCTTCCTCTTGTCGCACTCTGGTCATCTCAGTTGCCTTCCTAGAGGGAGTTCCTGGGCCAGTGCGAGGCAGGCGTGTGCCTGTGGGGGCTGTGCCCAGCAGCAGCTCCGAGGGGCAGCTCACCTCCCTGAAAGCAGCTTAGAGGCAGCGTTTACCTCTCTTTTCCAGGTGTGCACGTTTTGGCTTAACAGAGGTCACGGTGAAAACCTTTGAGTTTTTACCTTATTTCTTTTTTTTTGAATCCAGGAAACCATGGAAAACGTGAAGAAATGTAAAAATTTTCTGTCTACGTTAATAAAACTGGCTTCATCTGGTAAACAGTCCACAGAGACAGCAGCTAACGTGAAAGAACTGGTGCAGAACTTACTGGTAAGGAGTGCGGGGAGTGCCCTTGCCTCACGTTGGTGTGACGAGCACAGAGCAGCTGTGCCCCTGTCAGATGTGCCCGGGTGCTGCCCAGCCTGCCATGCGCAAGCCAGTGCTCTGACATCTCCTGCTTGAGGACAATGGGCCAGCGTTGGAGAGGGTGTGATGGACCCTTCTCAGAGGCAGGTGGCTGTCACTTGAGTGTGTGACGTCTCGGGAGGAGGAACGAGACTGAAGATGCACCTCTCGGGCATGTCTTTAGGGGTCTGCCTTCGTTCTCTTCCCTCCCCCACTTGTTCTGCTTTTAAATGGAGAGTTTCAAGCACTTCGTGAAGTAGGAGCGGCATCTTCTCCAGCCGTCTTTCCCAGGTCATGTGCAGGGGGTTGCATCTGCGCCCACCCTGGCCACCTCCTGCACTCCCATGCCTTGACTGACCCAGGGCAGTCTCTGATGGGTGTGGGCACACTGACACAGGCGGAGTCCTCCGCTGCTGCGCACCTGGTCTGTATCCCTTCCCAGTTTCTGTGAAGTCAGGATGCACACTAGGTCCAGGTGTGCGGGCGGTGCTCTCTGAACCTGAGCACCTCCGTCCTCTGGCTCTTGTTTCTTTCCTGGGTTTATTTTTTGAGGAAACTGGTTGTTGAACATCTCCTGGACTTTCAGAGTCCTGCATTTTCTTTCTGCTGGTGCAGTTTGCTGGCCTAGACTGGAACGCACAGCTGGACTGCCGGCCGTCTCTCCCAGAGGGGGCTGCAGGGGAGGCCGCCCCGCCAGCCCAGCACTGCAGCCTTGTTGGGCTGAGTCCTTCTCCACCTGCTGCTGCTCTTCACTCCTCAGGTGTCTCTAGCAGTTGCCCCCAAAGCACTGCATCCCTCCCAGGGCCCCAGTGGCCCCGTCCACCCTTTCTAACATGACGTCTTTGTAGCCCAGGACGCTACTGGCCACCACCTCTGACCTGTCACTTAGGGCTGGGTTTGGCTATCAGCAGTGAGTAGCCTAGAGTACAAGTGGCTCTTGACAGGAGAGGCTCGTCCTCCTGTGACACTCCCAGTGCTCCCTGCCGGGTAGTCCCTTGTCTGGCTGCTGGTGCTTTGGCAAGAGAGCTGGTGTCCTCCAGAAACCTGCCCTAGTCATGGCGTCTGTCCCCAGACTCTGTGTCGGGAGGACCCTGGTGGCTGTCTCTTCTCCTTGACCCACGAGCGCCAGGTCCCAGATTTTCACGGACACAGGTGCTCTCGACAGCCCACCTTTGCTCTGCCCACTGACACCTTCAGTCCAGGCTCTCCAGTCCCGGGAAGATGCAGCAGTGCTCCCAGGCCTTCTCCTGCCCCTCTGCCCACTTGCCCACACTGCAGCACAGCAGAGAGGGGCATGAGGTCTAGTTCCTGCCTGTCTGGTTGGATTTCCTGGCCTTTACATAAAACTCTCTTGAAAATTTCTGGAACAGAATTGTCCCTGTCTCTCTTGTGGGCCCTCATGCCCCTCCTCTGATGCCATGCAGGAGTAGGCACGTAGCCAGTCCCTCCTGCCAGGTGTCCTGACGCTACCTGGGCTGATGCTGTCTGCATGGCCTGTGCTCCCTGTGCTCACAGCCGTGGCTGTGATAATGAAGTTGTCTCAGGCCCATCTGTCTCCCAGCCAATGCCTGGCGTCCACGGGTTGGGGTGTAAGCACTGAGGGAAAACAGTGGTTGAGTAAGAAAGTTGTGGACCCGAACCTGGCCAGCCAGGGATGTGGCTGAGTCCTGGGTGAACACCTGCCCTGTGCGTGGGGGGCCCAAGTTTGCTGCGTGTGTGGAGTGATGTGGAGTAGGAGCGGGTGCGTGCAGCTGCCTCACTGCAGGGGCCATGTGGGTCTTATTTTTAAGGATGGGAAGATCGAAGCCGAAGATTTCACTAGCAGGTTATACCGAGAACTCAATTCTTCACCTCAACCTTACCTCGTGCCTTTCCTGAAGGTGAGTTAAAGCCGAGCACCTGCAGTAAGGGCAGAAAGTCAGTTCTGGTCCAAAGGAGCTTTTCCATAACCCTGAGCCCTGACACTGGTCGGGCCATTCTGCTGCACCTGGGTGGAGAGAAGCGCCCCTGCTTCCTGGGAAGTGGGGATGCTTCACCAAGTAGGGGCTACTCTGGGTGTGAGATGGTCTTAGGTGACCATTGCTGGCATTACATTTAAGGCTTTTAAAAAACACTGGGGATTTTGTTGTTTGTTTTGTTTTAAAAGTAAATTTTAGTCAGTTCTTCACAAGAACAGCCCTGCTTGGGGGGAGGCAGGGTTAGTGAGGGGTTCTGCCGCAGGCTCTGTTGAGCTGGAGGAGGGTTCTGAAGTTAAGGATTGAACCTTGCGCTTGAGCTGCCCCTGACCTCTGTCATCTGTCTCCTCCAGAGGAGTTTACCCGCCTTGAGACAGCTGACCCCCGACTCCGCGGCCTTCATCCAGCAGAGCCAGCAGCAGCAGCCACCCGCCTCACAGGCCACCACCGCGCTAACGGCCGTGGTGCTGAGCGGCTCCGTGCAGCGCACGGCCGGCAAGACGGCCGCCTCCGTGAGCAGCGCCCTGCAGCCCCCTGTCATCAGCCTCACGCAGCCCACACAGGTGGGCCCTGGCAAGCAGGCACAGTCTGCACCGCTGGTATGAAGGCGCCAGCCTTGCTGGTCCTCCGCAGTGCCTACCCACGCTCCTGCTGGCCTCTTAAATACCGCCACGGCTCAGAGAGCCCTTTCCTTGGGCAGGTGGGGAAGCTTGCGCGGGGAAGCAGCTTGGGTGCTATCTCCAGCGTAGAGCATAGCCGGCAGCAGAGGCCCCGCAGTCGGGTGAACCATGCTCCCTGGCACTGGCAGGCCTGCCACCTCCCGACACGGGGCATAGTGTGTCTCTTAGGTGGGCGCCCTCTTTGGTTAGGGAAGCCTTGGCGTTGGGCGTGGGGCCAGAGGTGGGGTGAGCTCTCGTCTGGACGGGGTGTCCGGCTGGTGATGCTGGTGTGCTCTGGGGGTGTGCAGGTAGACCTGGGCTGCTGACGGACAGCTCCTCTCTTCCAGTGTGGAGCTGGCCCAGCTTCCGTCTTGAGGCTGCGTTCTCCACTGCAGCAGGGTGGTGTGTGCTTCCCCTGTAGGCAGGTGACTCCTCAGAGTAGAAAGGCAGTTTTTACACAATTCGAGAGGCTCTGTCCCTCTAGGAGCGGCTGGACAGTGACTCCCCAAGCTCCTGGGCCTCGTAGCAGGCTGTGTGCTGCCAAGCAGGCCAGGCTCTGCGGTGCCCACTCAGTGCTTGGCCTTTGCATTTGGTGGGCCTTCCTGCAGTGAGAGCAGGGTGAGGTGTGGAGGAAGGGAAGTGGGCATGGTAGGGCTGTTCTCCGCCCCTGGGGTCCCTGTTGGGGATCGTGTGCCCTTTGCTTTAGCATCGTGTAAGGATGGAACCGTCCTATTCAGTCACTGCAGCTGACTGGCCCACAAGGTGAACTCTGTTGAAGGAAGACTTTGTGGGCTGTCTCTTTATTGGGAAGTTTTGGCCTCTGGCCCTCGATTATTCCAGTAGCATCATAAACTTTCCTCTTGGAAGTGTGCTGCGCTCAGCAGTAGGGCTGCAGTCTACGTGTGCAGCTGACTGGCCGGGGGATTTGATTTGTCTGTTTCACACCAAGGCCTGAGGTGGTGGCGGGGGCTTTTTCTGGTGCTCTGCAGGCTCCTTAGTGGAGCTGCTTGGGACTCAGCCTGTCTGGTGTGAACCTGTATGTTTCCTTGCAGAAATGGCTCCTATGCAAAACGCTCCTTTAACCCAGCCCGCCCCCTCGTCCCCTGCGACTACTTCATGTCATAGTGTGCACATACTAGGGCACCTTTTTCAAAGTCAGAAACACCTAGCCAAACACCTAGCCCCCAAAGGTTTGCAGCAAGGCCATGTAGATCTGAGCCGTGTGTCCCTGCACCCCTGCTTTCTGGGGTAGGGTACAGTACAGGAAGTGGTCAGTACCACCAGCTCTGGAGCCTGCTGTGTTGACAGGGTCTGGACAGTGGAGTTGGCAGGGCCTGCAGTAGGGGAGCTTGCCCCAGCACAGCCTGTGGGGTAGTAACAGGGAGCAGGCTGTGCCTGGAGCACAGGGCCCTGCAGAGCCAAGTTCAGGGGGAGCTCAGCCCCAGACCAACACAGAGGCCACCCATCTCAGGAAACTTAGCTAAGGAAAAACCATTCGCCTGTGGCCACCAGGCGGCAGTGTCACTTTGACAAGTGAGAGAGAGGTCTGATACTGCTGCCCTCCGGGATTGGTCTTGCCCTGTACAACCCGGGAGCAGCAGCCCTGGGCTTCCTCTCCCCTGGCCTGGGTTCTGGGGCCAGGCTTCTTCTGCACCCTGGGGCTGAGGAGCACAGGTGTCTTCCTAGAGCTTCTCCATGGGTGGGACGGGACAGGTGAAGGGACTCGGTACCCTTGGGAGTGTGCTCACATGCTGTGCTCTGCTGGCTCTGCCCCAGGTGATCCAGCAGCCCCCGAAGCCAGGAGCCCTGATCCGGCCTCCGCAGGTGACCTTGACCCAGACGCCCATGGTCGCCCTGCGGCAGCCTCACAACCGGATCATGCTCACCACTCCCCAGCAGATCCAGCTGAACCAGCTGCAGCCAGGTGAGGGCAGGGCCAGCCTCAGTGGGGCCAGCCTCAGCGTGCTGCTGTCGAGGGGAGAGCGCGGCCTCAGGCCCACCATTGAAGATGGACTTCAGTGGTGGCATTTGTGATGTGTAGCCAGCACCATCACCAGTGTGGTTTGGAAAGTGACCTGTGTCAGTCTCTTTTCTGAGACTGGATCCCACTGTGTTGCCCGACTCATCCTGGCATGGGCAGTCCTGGGCCTCAGCCTTCCGAGCCCCGAGCCTCCAGGGCATTCGCACACGCTGCCTTGTTGTCACTGCTTGTCAGCTGGCACTCCTGTGCTCCAGGAGGCTGGGGAAGGGAAATGCTCGGGATGGGCTTGGACTTTGGCTGCAGCCTGGCTCTCGAGCACGTCCCTTCCCTGGAGACTGAGGCGGGCTGTGCCTCTGCTACAGCCCCGCACTCCTGTCCTTGCTTTGCAGTCCCGGTGGTGAAGCCCACCGTGTTACCTGGAACCAAAGCCCTTCCTGCCGTCGCCGCGCAGGCAGCAGCCGCACAGAAAAACAAGCTCAAGGAGCCTGGGGGAGGTTCGTTTCGGTAAGGATGAGCCTGAGCGCCCCAGGAGACCACAGAGGAGAGCCCCGTGCCCTTCACCACGCCCTCGGGGCTCCCGTGGGCACCTGGCAGACACATCCTCAAGGAGTCTTTCCCTGATCCTGACCTCACATCGGTCGGAGCTGCAGCTGGGAGGCTTGCTTCCTCCCCCAGCAGGAGGGGAAGGTGCTGGCTGGCTGGCGCTGGTGGACATGCACTTTCATCCTGCCACAGCCAACACTCAAGGTTCCCACCTCAGAGCCAGCACCTCATAGGCCAAGTGCTCACGGTGCCTCAAGGGGCTGCACTGCCTTGGTCTCTGCTAAGGGCCAGTCTGAGCATCCCCTAGAGGCACAGAGGCTCTTACAGGGACGTGTCCTAGAGCTATAAGCTAGCCTTCACTGTGACCAAGCAGAATGGCACTTCCCTTTCTCAGGTGCCCCAACCCTCAAGCCATCAGGCATGTAGGGCTGGGCAGCCCCAGTGGTCCAGCAGGGGTGCTTGTCACCTGGTGGGAAAGGGAGGATGACCAGCTACTAAAAGGATCAGAAAAGTCAGTGAGCCACTTTCCTGGGTGCCTTGTCGTCTTGCTGTCCAGAAAGAGAGCTGGAAGTAGAGCAGAGGGGACGAGCTACAGACGGCTGATGGCTTTGATGCAGGATTGACATGTGGCAGCTCATACCTTAGGTCTGGTGAATGTCTGGTGCTCGACCTTGTCCTCTGAGAGCTGTTTTCTGTTGAAGGAGAGAGGGATGCGTAGCAAAGAAGCTGGTTGGGACTGGGCAAGGAAGGGTGTTGAGTAGAGGCCACCTGCCCGTCAGAGCAAGGCTCAGGCAGGAGCATGAGCTACCCAGGTGCCTCTCTCAGTGGCCACGGCCGGGGCTGTGAAATAGCAGAGGGCTGCCCTGGGGCAAGACGGAACCGAGCCCCTGTGAGGAAGCCAGACACTGGGTGGAGTGTGGCTGGGTGAGGGTTAGGGCCAGTACTCAGCCTCATAGTGGCTCCCTGTCAGATGCCCATCACCTGGGGAGGCACCACCCCACCCCGTAGCACCGGATAGGTATCAAGCTGAATGCTCCTGGGGTGGTGGTCGTGTGGGGGGGCTCTGAGAGGGCTGGGGCTGCAGGTGGCTGGGAGCAGGTGTCCACATGGTGGGTGTCAGGTGGGCATCTTTCCTAAGTGGGAGAGTTGTTGGTGCTCTTCTTCGGAGAACCTGTGATTATTTTAAAAATAAATTAATGTTAGTGGTAAATGTTGTTTTGGTACCGGGGATTGAACTCAGGGACAGTCAACTGCTGAGCTACATCCCCAGTCCTATTTGTATTTCATTTAGAGACAGGGTCATACTGAGTTGTTTAGTGCCTGGTTTTTGTTGAGGCTGGCTTTGAACTCACAATCCTCTTGCCTCAGCCTCCCAAACTGCTGGGATTACAAGCATGTGCCAACCTTTTTTTTTTTTTTTTTGTACTAGGAATTGAACCCAGCATTGTTTAACCACTTAGCTGCATCCCCAGCCCTTTTTATGTTTTATTTAGAGACAGGACTTGCTGAGTTGTTGAGGCTGGCCTCAAACTTGTGATCCTTCTACCTCAGACTCCCGAGCTGCTGGGATTACAGGTGTGAGCCACTGTGCCTGGCTGGTGGTAAATTTTTTAAAAAGAAGGTTTCCCATGGTGCAAAACCCTCAAAGCAGTTGGGTTTTGCTGTCCTGGAGGTGGCGTGGACTCTGGTTGAGTCTCCTTCACAGCCACGTGCAAACTCAAGTTCAGCTCTAGGCCTGCACTGTGCTGAGTAAGGCAGAGAGGCTCCTCTGGAGAAGACAGGACCCAGCCAGCAGCTTCTTGTCCCCATGCCTGCTGTCACCAAGTCAGAGCCACCTCAGCCACCTCAGCGCTGCTCCTGATGACTTTCTGTGCAGCGTGAGTTATCTTTCCCTCTTTTTTCCAGGGACGACGATGACATTAATGATGTTGCGTCAATGGCTGGAGTAAACCTGTCGGAAGAAAGTGCAAGGATACTGGCCACAAACTCTGAGTTGGTGGGCACGCTGACGCGGTCCTGTAAGGACGACACCTTCCTCCTCCCCGCGCCGTTGCAGAGAAGGATATTGGAAATAGGTGAGTCTGCACTGCGGGCGCCACCAGGATCCCTGGAGTCCACCTGTGGGCTTGGTGCTCTGTGACTTTGATAGAGACTCAGCGCGCTCCCCCGCGCAGCTCTGTGGCAGGTGTGTGGGCTACTGGTGAGCATGCCTCTGTCTTGGCGTGGGGTTCGCCTGAGTTGTGACTTTCGTGTGATTGATGGCGACGGTTCTCAGGTAGTTGACTGTCCTCCACACGCTTCCTGCCTGGGCGGTCCCTTGAGTGCACAGAGCAGTGTCGGGAGAGACGGTGAGGTAGCAGCCCCAGGAGGACGTGCAAATGATCTTAAAATACTTTTTTTTTGCCTGCTCTGTAGGTAAAAAGCACGGCATAACGGAATTACATCCAGATGTAGTAAGTTATGTATCCCATGCCACACAGCAAAGGCTACAGAATCTTGTAGAAAAAATATCTGAAACGGCTCAGCAAAAAAACTTCTCCTATAAGGTAATGGGGCCGTTTTCCTGAGGAGAATGTCTTTCTATTGTCGACCCCTGACCATCCAGGCTGTCTGGAAGCCTGTCCACGCTGGGCAGAGGGTGGCGGTGTCCCCAGTGCCCTGTATACCTTGCACTTACTTTCTTAGCCACTTGGGGCTTTCAGCTGCTCTGTAGGCCTGGGCTAGGGAGGAAGGCCAGGAACTTGGGGGAGGGTGCTCTGATGGGAGGGCACCTTGGAAGGTGGACCCACAGCTTCAGAAATCACGGAGTCTTTGCCCTTCCTCAGTCCCAGGGCTCCCAGAACCTGCAGGTGTCAGGCCCTTCCCCGGCCTTGATCGGAACCTGCAGGCTTCAGATCTGCAAGGCAGAATGTGCCTTCCTCTTTAGCAGTCACACCAGTGGCTGGGAGCTGGGAGAGGCAGATGCTGCACACTCCCTGGGCCAGGGTCAGCACCTCAGAGCAGTGTCTAGAACACACTCAGCCACTATGTCTTTAAATGTTTCTGTGTTACTGTGGGAAATTTAAAATGAAGTCAGATGATGTCAAAGTATATAAAACAGAAANTAAGTAAAAACATGCATGAAGCGATGGTCCTTGTTTCCTTTCCAACATAAAGATGCAGCAGCAGGAGCTGGCACAGATGCGACAGCGGGATGCCAACCTCACAGCCCTGGCAGCGATCGGGCCCAGGAAAAAGAGGAAAGTGGACTGTGCAGGGCCGGGATCCGGAGCAGAGGTATGGCAGCACTGAGGGGGCGGTCTGGAAGGGAGCGTCTTAGAGACCCTTCCTCAGCAGGCAGACTCGCACCTGAGTCCATGCTTAAGTTCACATGTCCTCCCACCGCTTTGGAGTCTGTTTTGCATTTGAAACTGACATTCAGTTCCACTTTCTTGTGGGTATTGATAGTTTGCACAAAGGGAGGTCACTATGGTTGGCTGGTGAGACTTGGGAGGGACTCCAGGGCAACTCGCACTCTAAGCAGCGAGCCTGAGGCTGGCCGCGTGCCGGAAGGGCAGGGGCCGGAGAAGACCTGCAGGAGGGTGAGCTGCACAGGCTTGGGGAAGAGCCCTCACGGATGTCCCTGGATGTCCCTATGCATCCCCGTGCCTGAGTTTTGTTAGTTTCTTGTTTGTTACAAACCTAGTTTTAATACATTGTTATTTTTGCCGTAATTTGTTAATTTTTTTTAAAGTAAATTTCATGGAAAAAAACACATCATCTCTTATTTACCTGTTCACTTGCCTTCTCTGGTGCACTTGCTTCCTTGCTACTGTTAGAGATACCGAGGTGCTGCAAGGAATCAAATGGTGCTGGGAGGTGGGCAAGGCAGGCCTTCCTCCTGCCCCAGGAGTGCACTTCAGAGCCTGGCTGGCAAGCACACCTGGGCGGGCCGTCCACCCAGTGCTGCCCTTTTCTCTAATAGGAGGAGCTGAGGGTTACAGTCCATGCTATTGGCTAATTTTAAAATTGGGTGGGCAAAGGGAAGGGCTATAGTTACAATGTCGACAATTCAATCTTATGTCCCAGTTAAGGTGCAATGCTATATTCTGTAAATGGACCGTCTAACTTTCTGTTTCCCACAGGTTCCCTTTTCCTTTGTTACACCTCTTGGTTTCGTTTTCATTGTACCCTTTGGCATTACCGTCCACCTAGTCATGCTACTTCCTGAGGTGGAAAGGCCCATGGTAATGACTTCTGCCCTTTCAGCAGAGGGCCATCCCGGTGAGGAGGAGCATTTGGGAAGGTCCTTTCCAGCTCTGTTGAAGTTGTCTTCTTTCCAGGTCTTGATTAGAATCAAGTCTCCAGGCTGGAAGTGATGAATTGCCAACTCTAGAGGAGGGGTCTGAGCAGCAGCTCATAATTTCTTTACCCCCCACCCAAACCAAACACAACAGAACAAAACAGAAAACCCAGAAGGTCTCAGATTGACTCAGAACAAACGTGTGATTCTGACAGAGTTTTTTCTGATATTTACCAGTAAGTCCTGTATAAAAACCCTAACCCTTTATAACCTCCCAGTTTTACTGACTTTCAGCAGAACTGACACATATATCTCAAGCAAAAGAACCATTGTCTTATCTTTTAAATGTCCGTGTGTGGCTGTGTTTTCATCATACTGTCCTGCCAAGTGTCTAAGACCAAGGTGGTGGAAATTGACCTCTTTGGTACACACTGTTAGAGTCCGCGGAGATTTGTCAGGGATCCCTCTGGGAACTTGTGAGAAGCCTCTTGGCTCCTTTAGCTTTTCCTTTACTAGTTGTGCCATCTGCTGGGATTGTTAGGGTCTTGCTGACCACATGTGGATTCCCTTGGAAGCATCAGGGACATTTCCTGTCCAGTAACCCTCCTTTTTTTTTCAGAATGTGCACTGGTTGGCTTCCTGCTCTCTAGGATCCTCTTGATCCCCCTGATCAAGGTCAGGTGACTCACTGGATTTGTAGAGCCCTTACAGAAGTCCTGTTGTTCCCTGAATTTTGGCTGACCTAAGAGGACGAGGGCCAAAATATTGGCTGTTTTTACCTTAGCCCTTTTACTTCTTTAACTTTGGTCTTCAAGTTGTTTTGAACATCCAGCAGGCCAGTTTCACAGTCTTAACGTGGGAGTCAATATCAGTACTGGAGGCCAGCTTTATATCCTGTCTGTCCTGTAGGTGAGGCTTATTGTCTCAAATCAGTGGCTCTGCAAAACATTAACAAAGTTATACATTTTTACAAGAAAAAATACAAAATGAAATCAGCAGTAGCAAAGAACATTCAGTTTGTGTTATAGCTATGAACCAAGAAACATGATTTTTATAATCCTAAACCTTTATTTTATTTGGTTTTTTATTATGTCCTCTGTTTATTTTGAGATGACAGTAATCTTTACAATAAAAATCTCTCCTTTGAACACAACTTTAAATGAGCTAAGTAGGTCTAGTCTACTTTGGAGCCATGCTAGTAGGGTGAGAGACAGAGCCTTATCTCAGGTAAGGAGGGGCTCTGGACAAGTAATACAGTACAGCATTACATCTGAAACATGAATCAAACAAAAACTAAGAGAACTCCTTCCTAACTTTTTTTTTTTGATAGAAAAAGTGGCAAAGTGCTTTCGTGTTTTGCAGTGTAAGCCTTTGAACAAATCAGACTCTCCTTATTACCTCACAAAAATACATTTAAATTCCTATTCCAGTGTAAAAAGTAGCACAAAATTTTATATATCTTACTGATAACAGGTTACCTTTATCCAGTTACAGAACATTAAATGACATAAATAAATGCTCAGTAGCTGGGCACGGTGGAGCACGCCTGTAATCCCTGTGATTTGGGAGGCTGAGGCAGGAGGATTGCGAGTTCAAAGGCAGCTTCAGCAAAAGTGAGGCACTAAGCAACTTAGTGAGACCCTGTCTCTAAATAAAATACAAAATAGGGCTGGGGATGTGGCTCAGTGGTTGAGTGCCCTTGAGTTCAATCCCCAGTATCCCTCCCCCCAGATATAAATAAATACCTGATTAAATTTGCTATTTCTATGTAAATCTGAAGGAGATTACCATTACAGATCACTTTGGTTTGGAGAACACCAGCATGGTAAAGTATTCCTTTAAGCTTTTTGGTACATACGTTATCTCTAGTCACATATATTTAGGGTGTCTGGCAAAGCTGACTCAGTTCATGTTTTAAAAATTTGTTCAGAAGAGAATGGATCCCCATTAATGTCTCTCTCATGGTTGGCTTTTTTTTTTTTTTTTTTTTTTT
>NW_026000026.1:1874314-1907153 GCF_001458135.2 Marmota marmota marmota
TTTTTTTTTTTTTTTTTTTTTTGGTACTGGGGTACTTTTACCATAAGCCACATGCCCGTTCCTTTTATTTTTTATATTTTATTTAGTTACAGGGCCTCACTAAGTTGCTGAGACTGGCTTTGAACTTGCAATCCTCCTGCCTCAGCCTCCTGAGCCACTGGGATTACAGGCATGGCTGTTGTGCCTGACCACTCACGTTTCTGTCACGCGCACACGACCTCTCGGGTGTCCCGACCACCCAGGAGGCACCTCTCCCTTGAGCTCAGGAGTGGATTTTCCTGCTTTGGTTCTTGTGTGGATTTACTTGTTCACTGCGTGCTTGTTGGGCCCGTGTGGGCCTCAGGGACAACAGTTTCCTCCCCCCTTCCAAGGCCACGACAGGTAGTGGGACAGGCCTCCTCTGAGGAAGGGGTTCCCATGACCCCCGGGTGATGTATGGAGCCCCATGTTAGGTCCAGTGGTCAGCAGTGCTGAGGTGCTGTAAAGAGACCAACCAGTGTGGTTGGGATTGGGCTGGCCAGTCAAACGCACTTCTTCCTGAGGGCGTGCTGCTGCCCTGGCTGACAGGTGCACCAGCAGCACCCACCAGCTTTCCTCCCTGATGGGGGCCGCCCCCTGCTCTGATAGGAGGAGCTTGGGGTTACAGTCTACGCCACTGGCTGGCTTTAAAATTGGGTGGGCAAAGGGGACATATCTACAATTAGTTACGAGTTAGTGTCTACAGTTGGGTTTTATACTGCCACGTCCCTCTGGCTCCAAGGACAGCCTGGTCCTCAGGCTCCCGCATGCAGGTCTGCTGGGGACCCAGGCTCCACTTCCATTGACTTGAATGTAAGTAGTTGTTTCATAACATTCTGAGGGACGTCCTCACTGGCCCCCACTCCTGTCCACTCAGTGGCTGACTCTCATCCTCATTTTTGAGGGATGTTCTCAGGGCTCTGAGGTTCTGGGCGGTTGTTGTTTTCTCCTGCAGGACTTCAGGGAGGTTTTCCTGCTGGGTTCTGTGTTGAAGCGTGGTTCCTGGATGGGCAGTCGGCCTCAGGTCCTCTGAGCTGAGGCTCCTAGGTCAGCTTTCCACCGTGTTGGAAGCAGTACGGCCCTGTTTCTTCAGTGCTTTTTCTCTCTGGTCTTCTGCGTGGACTCCAGTTCCGGTCATGTCAGACCTGTGGGTGTTGCCCGCAGGCACTGAGGCCTGTGTCCACTTACTCGCATGTGTTTCTCTATTCTGTAGCCTGATGATTCCTGCTGCTCTGTCTTTAGGTTCTCAACCAGACGGAGTTCTGCCATCTCCAGGTGTCTGTTAGGCACCAGGGAAGTTCTCATTTGTGAATGTATTTGTCAATCCTAGGATTTCCGTTTGGTTCTTTTTTCATTTCTAATTAGTGACTGGGGTTTCCTGTCTGCCCCTTACTGAGGCCGTATTTTCCTGTAAATCTTTGAACATAACTTGTGAAGTTTTTGTCATGTCTGATACCTGGGCCGTCTTATTCATTCTCTGTTGGTAACTTCCTCCTGTCTGGGGTCAAGTTTTCTTGCTTCTCTGCGCATCTGTGAGTATGGTTGGGAAGCTGGCTGCTGTGGGTGTCACGGGGAGGCTCTGGACTCGGTGCCTTCCCCTGAAGCGGCCGAGTCTTGTTTAGCAGGCAGACAGTTGTTAGCGGCACATCACTTGGATTGTGTGGGCTCTTTCACTGTAGGGATCTGTGAAAGGTCAAGGTGTTTCTGGGCACGGTCTTAGACTTGGCGACGGTGGGTCTTGCCCTGGGGTGTGACCCTTACTCTGGGGGAGAGCCCTTTCTGGCGTCTCAGCTGGCCGTGCTGCTTGGGCAGGCTGGGCTCAGCTCCTCTGCAGCTCTTCTGCCCTGAGCTCTGTAGCAGCTGCTGGTTGCTGCACTTGGGTTGTCTTGCCCACTCACCAGTGTGGAGGTGGGTTCTGGGGCTGTTGGCAGCCTGTGGACCAGGTGTGCTGGGGCTCGCCTGCCAAGTGCCAGCAGTGACCTCCTGGTGTGGAGACTGGGTTTTTGGCCGTGGGGTATCCAAGTGTTCCGGGGGAACCCTCCCAGTGCGAGCTAGGTAAAGTGCTAGAAACCCAGGCAGGCATCTCATCAGTGCAGGTCTGTGCTCAAGGCAGAGTAGGGCAAGTCCTGGGTGGGTCAGAAATAAGGAGAGCACAGAGACTAGGGACGGCCAGGGCCATGGCAGTGAGAGGGCTGGTGGAGTAGGCAGGAGCCAGAGGTGGTTGCGCTTCCCAGAAGAGCCTGCCCTGGCTGGGCGGCCATGCAGCGCACACTGCGAGTGTCGTTCAGAACCAAGAGAGATCCCGAGTGTGGACAGCGCAGCCAAGAAGCGTCAGGGCCAGACTCTGGCATTCCGAGGAGGGGTCACAGACACGGATGCATTGTTTTGCTGGGTTTCTCTCGTGCCTCCTGGATCCTCCTTAAGGTACAGATCCTTGTAGCCCGTCAACCCTTTCAAGTACTAGGACTCTGCCAGCCACCTGAGAAACCCTGATCTTCCAGCCCCTTACCATCCCCCCAGAGTTAATCACTGAGATCAGAAAGGGGTGCAAGAACACCGTGACCCCCAGATGTGCACCTGGGACACTCTGGCTCACCTTGCCATTTCTTTTTAAGTCTTTTAAAATCTGTGTCTGCTGCCCAGCCTCACCTGGCTTTCCCTCCTGACAGAGCCTGTGGAGGGACCGAGACGGCTGGCCTGTGGTGTTTCCTGCCACAGGTTCCTCCATGCACTGGTGGTGTGGCTCAGCAGGTGCCTCTGTCCTCTGAGCCTCCTCAGTGTTGCAGCTGGACTGCAGATGCTTCCGGCTGGGCTCCCTCTGCAGAAGGCCTGGGTCCTGCTGTGCCCTTTCTCCAGGGGGCTCAGGGTCTGCCCTGCATGCACCCCTGACAGTCCACTCCCCGAACTGCTGATGGATTGAGTGACAGAAGCAATGGTGTTTTAACTTTATCACTGTATTTATTTATTTTGATGCTAGGACTTGAACCCAGGGCCCTGGGCATGCCAGCTTATCACCTGGTTTTTATTTATTGCTGGAGTGGTTCTGTAAGGACTCCCCCACCCCCGCCCCCTGCCCCCCTGTGGCTGCCCAGGCTTGCCTGCAGTTCCTGTTCTAGGAAAAGCAGGACAGACGCCGAGTGCTTCCTTCATTTCCTGATTTTTTTTTAAGATGACAAATAGACTCTCACCCTTAGAAGGTGACACAGACTTGTATCGCTTTAATCTCTGATTCAGGGAGGTCACCTTTCTGTGAGTGTTGTTCAGTTGTTAGCGGCGGATCACCCTGGATGGTGCACTGCAGCTCAGTGTGTGTAGCCCGAGATGTGTTAGGGCGTCCTTGTCTGCGGGCGGTCTGTGCCCTCGCCCTGATGGCCTCTGCTCGGGTCCCGCCTGTGTCTTGGTTGTTGGAGAGTTGTGTGTGTGTAGTGGCACCTGCCCTTCCTCAGAGGCCTCTGCAGGTGCTTCCTCCTTGCTGGATTCCCACCAGTCTCCCCGTGTCCTGTCATCTCCTGGACCCTGTCTGGGGCACTCTTGGCATTTGGTTGTGTGTCCTTTCCCTCTGCTCTGTGCCGCTTGTGGCCTTGCCTGGTCTCTTGGCCTTGTGACACTGTGAAGGGCGTGCTGTAGGAGGTGTCCTGAGTGGGCTTCAGCTGGGGAGCCCGGGCTCCTGCCCCATGCCCCTGCTGCTGCCGAAGGGATGGAGGTGCTCTCAGGCTGGGTTTCTGCCCCGTGAGGTTCGTCCCTTTGTGCCTCGAGGTCCCCTTGCACTGCCCGTGCCCTTTCTTCCCTCGCTGCACCTCGGCCTCTGCCTGGCTCTGGCCCCTCCGCAGGCTGCTGAGTGCATCTGGGTGTCCTGCTGCGCCTTTGTGGCAGTCCTGTGAGGAGAGCTGCTCTCCACCGCGCCACCCCCCCCCCCAGCCTGGGTGTTCTTTCTGGCGCTTGTGTTAGGGTGGACATTGGCTTGTTCTGTGGCTTGCGTGGCCCAGCTTTGGTCCGGGGAAGCCCCTTTGGGGTGGCTCCTATGTCCTTTGGATGAGATCCACAGTTTCCAGGGTCTGCTTGCTTTCCCAGGCCACAGCACACTCAGGCCGTGGGGTGGGTCCTTCCCGGGCAGTGGTGGTGAGCAGCAGGCCCACCAACTTGCTCTCCGCACCTGCTTCTGTCTGCCCCGTCCTGCTGCTGACAGGGTCTGAACTCAGACCTCAGCCCTCCCTGGGTCTGCAGCGGATGCACGTGGCCGTTTGCCCCCAGTCTGCAGGTACTGAGAAGCAAATGCTTGTCTTTGCCAGGCGGCCTCGCTCGGGAGGTGGCAGATGGTGCCCCGGGAGCCGTCCTGCGTTCTCGGTCACCTGAAGAGTGGTGCCCTCTATGGGGGTGGCGCGGCCTTGCGCATCCCTTTGCTCAGTGCTTGGAATGGGTGGTGGGAGGGGCCGGGCCACAGCTGATGTTGTTTCAGCTGAGTTTCTGAGCATTCGTGGGTGTCCTTTAACCTCCCCAACATGAGCTGGACTCTTGTGGGACAGCTCAAGCAGGTGAGGGGTCAGGGTGGCTGCCAGCAAGGGTCAGGTGGTGACAGGCAGATGGGGGCTGGGGCCGATGGCCACCCTCCCCGGGAGCTCGTCCTGCTGTCCTAGGGCTGCTGTGGGTGTGGGCTCCAGCCTGTTGCTTGAGCAGGTGGAGAATCACCTTCATCTTCACCCTCCCAGCAGCGGGCATCTCTGCTCCAGGGCAGCCCCGAGGCACTGGGGACACTCCGTATGGGGGTGTGCTGCAGCAGGTACTGCTCCCTTGGGAGCCCCCTTCTGTGGCTGCACCTGCACTGGCCACTCTGGACAGGAGGACCCCACAGGAGGATCCTTCTGTGGGCTTTATTTCCTGGGTTGAGTTTTACAGTGGAAGGTTGGTCTCCTTTCTTTGGCTTTTTGATGGTGCTCAGACTGGCAGGGTGAGTGTTGGTGTGCCGCACAGGGCAGGCTGGGCTGGGCTCAGGGAGGGTTGCACGGGCTGCTCTTGCTGAGCAGCAGAGCTCCTGGCAGGAAGGTCACAGCTCTGGCGGGTGCTGGGACTCGCCTGGGTCCTCTGTCCTCTCCGCTGACAGTGCAGAGCCACCTGGTGCAGTGGGCTGCGGGCAGAGCCCCAGTCTCAATGGTGGGGCACCTCTTGCCTGTCCAGGACCCTGTGGTGTTTCGTGCCAAGGCTCCCCCAGCTCTGGGGAGCTGTGAGATGCCACAGGCCAGATGACCTGCTTGGCAGAGTGGCGAGGCCTGGTCTGGGCCAGGTGGTCAGAGCAGTTGCTGTGCCAAGCAGCATGGGCTCCAGCCTTCACCTCTCTCCTGCAGCCCAGAGCTTTGGCTGTAGTCACAGAGCCCAGAGTCTGTGGCTTATGGGCCACGGCCCTTCTCCTCCAGAGCTGGTGGGGGGTGGTGCTTTGCTCCATGGCCACCAATGCTGGGCTGTAGGTGGCCGGGCAGAGCGGGCTGGGCCCTCTGTGGGCGCTCACACTGGTTGTCAGCCAGTCTTGGGCACCGGTTTTGATGCTGCTCATGTGGTTCCTGACTTTGCTCCTGAGGAAGCCTTGCCTGTGTGCCAGCCTGGCGATGTGGCGAGGCCATGGGGACCTGCCCACCTGTGGCTGCAGTGGTGCCTCTGAGAGCCCAACGCCATGGCTCTCTCCTTCTAGCTCCAGGGTCACCAAGACAGCCAGCTCTTGTCACCAGGCAACCTCTCCAAGCGAGGCCGGCTTGGCCCACCGTGGTGGTCTCGTGCTGAGGGAGACCTCTGCCTTGTCCAGGCGACCTAGTTCTCACTCTCAGGAACCCCGGGGATGTGGCCAGTCCTCCTCCCCCTGCCCCTCACTGGCTTGTAGCTGGTGTCCAGGGCACCTGCAGGGAAGCCCGCCTCCGCCGTTCCTGCTGCTTCTGTGTGTGGATGTCCACCAGCCATTTGAAGGCTCCGTGGTCTACAGGAAACCCCGGGAGGCCGTCAGGAGAGCCCCGACTTCTTCATCCAAGAGGAAGTGGCCACTGAGGTCGTGGAGGTGGCTCAGAGCACCTGGGGAGCATCCTGGCTGGCTTTGGCACGATGAGCAAAGAGAAGCCATTACAGCCTGGGCCACCATCCATGCCAGCTGCCTGGCCTGCCACCTGCTGGCCCTGGGAGACTCTGCCTCCTTTCACTCTTTTTGAACAGCAGGGCAGTGCCAGCGCCAGGTGTGCTGAGTTCACAGGAGCAGCCCACCTCCCACCTCTGGGGATAGACCCCGGGGGCTGCCCCGGGGGGCGGGGCGGGCGATGCCACCTGTGGGGGATTCTGGAGCTTGTACTCGGGGTGTCGGTGTGGGGGGGTGGTGAGAAGCAGTTGCTAGACGCTGCTGCTTGGGGACCCTGCACATTCCATACCAACCCGGTAGCTCTTTTTCTCTGAGCCAGAGGACAGTTGCCTCAGGACAGCTGGGTGGGCCCGGGCTAGGCGCCTGTAGTGGGTCCCAGTGGGGATCACCATCTGACTGCCGAGCAGCTGGCCTCCTCTGCTGACCCACAGCTCGCCTCGCCCAGGAGCTCAGACCTGGTGCCTTTATCAGTGCAGCACGGTGACATGGCCCAGGTGGGGCTTGGATGTGGGCCCTGGGCAGCCTTGCTGTGGCCGCTTGGAGGTCAGGCTGCTGTCCCGGGGCCTGCCAACCTCTTGCCTTGGGACGGAGTGCTCGTCTTTCTCTTCCTCCCCACCAGGGCCAGACTGTGATCCTTGTGGGGCATCTACGGGTAGTGGTCTGAGCGTGTGCTGTACAGTGGGGTCTCTGGCCCTGACCCCTCCTAGATAGGGACTTGAACACATCAGCTGGAGCTCTAGCCCTGCTGGAAGGAGCCCGTGCCGTGCCGTGTCCGGGTGCCGGGGACCCCGGGGGCACTGAGGCTGCCTCCTCCGTCTGCCCTGCAGCCCACCTCTGAGCCCCACTGACACCCGTCTTCTCCTCTCTCCTCACAGGGCTCGGGCCCCGGTGTGGCGGTCCCAGGCAGCTCCGGCGTGGGAGCCCCCAGGCAGTTCACTCGGCAGAGAATCACACGGGTCAACCTCAGGGACCTCATATTTTGTTTAGAGAACGAGCGCGAGACAAGCCATTCACTGTTGCTCTACAAAGCACTCCTCAAGTAACACAGGCTGCCGGTGTTTCTGACGGAGACGCCTGGGGACGTTTTTATATATTTGCAGATTGCGCCTTTTTGTAACAAGCAAATGGGATATTGTTTAAAAACAGCCACCTCTTTGCAATGGAACAGTTTTATATTCCAGTTTCTAAATCAGCTCAGTGTGGAAGGAAACCTCTCCTGTAGCAGAGAACACAGGCCTGTGGATGCTCCTGAAGGTCAGCTACGCCCCCGCTCATCCTCGACTGAGTGGCCTTCTTGCCAAACAAGCCATATTAAAGACTGACGAGCCGTTCAGTGACCGCGCTGCCCTGCCAGCTCGCACAGCCCCAAGTCCTCGTGCATTTTGGTTTAGTTCACCTAACGTACCACGTAGGTGTCTGTCTACAGCCAGTGACCTCATTTCACTTATTTTATTTTTGTAACAGTCAGTTGGCTAAGCAAACTGATTTTTAGACTATTTATCTTCCTCCTCTTCCCCACTCCGCTTGAAGTTCTGCAGGAACGTGCGGTTCACCGCAGCACCGTCACCTCGAGTGGGCCCGCGGTCCCGCCTGGTGGAGGCCGGAGCCCAGCGAGCGGCCCCTTCTGAATGTGCTCAGCATCTGTACAAATGCATTTTATTTGCTACAGTTTGTGAAGCTGTAAGGTTAAAAGAAATGAGAACTTTTTCAGCATAAATATATTTTACTTGCACTGTGTTTTTTAGCTAAAAGTGAAAACTTAGATTAAATAAAATCAAAGTTGAGAAGAATCATCAAAAGACTGTTTCTCAGTGTGAATCAAGTGTTGAAAAATGGTTGGTGTATTTTGTCAGTAATTGTACATAATCTTTGGCACATAACATGAAAATGGCTATGTAAACTATAATTATTTTGCTAAGAGACTGTATGCCAGCCGAGGGCCGACTTTACAGACCCCAGAGCAAAGCCCCTTCTTTGTACCTATTTTTTTATTACAAATATACTAATTGGTTCTTTATATTTTCAGAGGTTATTGTATTAAATTGTCTATTGATAGTACTTTTATGACTGTAAATACTTGGGCTTTCTCCGTGTGGATCCTCACGTTAGACTTCAGTCTGCGCCTGTGGACTGAAGGCTGATCAGTATTTTTTATCAGCACCTGAGAACTGTTACACCTTTTATTTTATCTTTTAGGAAAATCCCTGTCTTTCCATTTTTTCATGTAAATTTTGCACAGTTACTTGTTCATATGTAAATATTTTACTTTCAAAAATGAAGTTTTTAATTGCTATTGTTTTATATAGGATTGAAAGAAAATTAACTCCTTTATTAAAAACAAATCTATCTGTATCTGTTCTGCCTCTTCTTCAGCCTCCCAGGTTTTGCTGAGGTGTCCAGAGACTGCTCTGGTCCTGTCCAGGTGATGGTGACCCCAGTAAGTCCAGTGGGAGTAACTTTCCCTCCCAGGACTGGGCCTCCAGAACCCTGCTGTCCAGCCCTGGGCCAGGAAGTGGGCTCTCCCCTTCTGCCCTCGGCACCCCAGGGAGGCCGAGGGAGGCCGAGGACACACACGGAAACCACCCTGCTGGGTCCCAGTGCTAGTGCAGACCCCTGGTGGGTAGAGGGGGGTCCCTGGGAGTGGCGGCCCTGACAGGGTACACTGCCTTCCCAGCACCTCAGGTGGCCGCTGCCGGTGTGGGTGGAGCTGGTCCCAGTGTGGCCACACCCTGCCTGCTGTGGCCTGCGTGTGGTGGCCCCTGGAAGCAACATGCCCATTCTTGTTCTTGCTGTCTGTGGTAAGGGGCCACACATGTGGGGCCTTGGAGGACAGACGCTCTGCCCCCAGGCCTGGATGCTGGAGGACCACCAGCACATGGGCTTTCGAGTCTCAGGGCTGCGGCTCCGTGGTGTTCACAGGCCTGTAGGAGCACCATCCGTCTCCACCTCCCCGTGGCCAGTTTTCACCCCGTCAGGACCCCAGTCATTACAGTCACCTGTAAGGACCCTGCGCCAAAGGCAGCCACATCCTGAGGCCCTGGAGTGGAACTCTGTAGATGCAGTCCTGAGGCCCTAGGGTCGGATTGCCCCATAAGTTTTGGGAGGGTCACTGTGAGAACCACGCTCACCTGTCCAAGCCGAAGAATGGACTGAGAGAAGACACAGAGTGAGCGTGGCCTTAATGACAGTCTTGCAAGGTCAGGGGTCCTGTGGTCAGGGACACACAGCTTGGGCACAACCATGTTTTATTCCCTGGAGTGCAAGTTCCCTCCCCCAGTTCCTGATGGACGCTGGACTTTATTTTTCAGAGGCAAAGTTTGTAACACGTGTGGCATTGGAGACGGATGAGACTAGACCCAAGGAGGTGTGTTTTTTTTTGGTACTGGGCTTGAACACAGGGGCGCTCAACCACTGGGTCAAGCAGCATGACATCTCCAGCCCTCATATTTGATTGAGAGGCTTTTGCTGAGTTGCTTGGGGCCTTGCTAAGTTGCTGAGGCTGGCTTTGAACTCTTGATCCTCCTGCCCCAGCCTCCCAAGCCACTGGGATGATAGGTGGGTGCCACTGTGCCTGGCCTAGACCTGACTTCTGAGGGCTGGACTGGGAAGGTGTGGAGGGCACACTGGTGCTGACGCGTGTGCCCAGGGAGGTACACTGATGAGGCCACCCTCGGGCTTTGTAGCCATGACTGACACTCGGCTTTCTCTGAGTCCTTGGCCGGGTGTAAGCCAGTTGCCTGTACAGCACTGCCGTGTTTGAACTTCTGCAAGTCGATTTAATATCGGCTCCTCTGCTGCTCACTGGGTCTAGTCCTGGTCCAGGCCCCGAGGTTCACCCCATACGAGTGCCACCACAGGCTTGCCCCTTGGGCTTCGCTGGCTGAGGCGCGAGGTGCCGCCTGGCATGGCCCCAGCCTGATCTCCGGGTGCAGGGCTGGATGAGGCAGCTCTGCTGGGGGGTCAGCAGCATGACAAGGACCCCACACTGGCAGTTGCCCTCGGGCACACGGGCCAGAAGGAAGGAACCAAAGCAGGTGTGCAAGGTGAGTGCAGAGTGCAGAGGGAGCCTGCACTGAGCGCCAGCACCACGGCGGGCTCCCCAGGTGGTGGGCACGAGGCACTGACAGCAGGGACCTGGAGCACAGCACAATGGTGTCTGAGGTCCCTACTCTGGGACAAGAGGACCCAAAGAGCAGGCACGAGGAGAAGGCCGGGTTTGGGGGGGTGGGGGGGGTGCAGCTGCCCCAGCAGCAGACCTGCAGCTCAGTCCTGGAAATGAGGCTGAGTCTAGAGTCACCTGGAGGTAGGGGTCAGAGCCTTGGGATGCCCAGGGGCCTCAGGCAGTGTGGAGACTGCCCTCCCATGCCTAGGGACCGTGTGGTGGTGTGTGGGAGGGCACGGTCGGTGATGGTGGCACAGAGCAGTTCAACATCCGCCCACAGGTGGAGGTCCCTAGACCCTGGACAGAGCAAGGGAGGCGTCTGCCCACTGTGGGCTTGTGCAGGGACAGGAGCCGGGAGTGCGTCTCTCCCCAGGTGCCCACGTGCCCTTGGGGTGGGTCGAGGAACCAGACGCACAGGCAGAGGTCTTGGAGGAGAGGCTGGGGAAGAGCTTCCGGGCTGCGGTGCCAGGTTTCTAGGGATGCAGACTCTGCCTGGGCTCCACGGAGGGCACCCAGGTCCAGGTTGGGCCTTTGGATTTCTGTGGTTGTAAGCTGCGCTCCATGGGAGGGGACAGACGTACTGGACTGGCCTGTCTTTGAATTCAGTGAATCCACAATGCACAATTCACACAGGTGGAGGCACAGTGGGAAGGCGATCGGTGTCTGATTTTACCATGTCAACGTCTTGTTCCGAGAGACGCACGCGTGATCTCCACTTTGGCGGTTGTTTGGTTCTGTTCTGAGAAAAAGAGTGGCACATAGGTTCCTTGTCTGAATCTTTTAAAAAAACGTCCTGTGCAGGTGAAATGGCAAGCCGAGGCGTGGAGAACAGCACAGGGTGCATCCCCGGCCAAGGACCCAGGGCCCACAGCAATGTGCGACATGGGAACAAGCTTGGCACCGGCCTTCAGAGGCCTGCAGGTGGAGGCTGTGAGTCCACTTGTCCTGACCGGCACGTGCTGGTGGCACTGGGCTCACCTGAACTCCCTACAACCACTTTGGGAAACTATTTCCCACCTTCCTGATGAAGTGGTACCAGGTGGACCCTGAGACCCAACAGCTCCACCCCCAGTGTCGGCTCAAGAGCGACAGACGCAGGGGAGCCTTCATCCCGCCTGGCCCTCCGCAGGTGCATGCAGGCCGGCTGTGCAGAGCCGGAGGAGCACCCGTGGGGCCCAGCAGCACACTGTGTGGACGGGCGGCACCCGTTCTCACGCCCCCTTCCCTTTCCTTCCCTGATGCAGGAGCAGCAGGACGTGTGCCACGGAGCCGCTGCCACTGCTGGTGGAGGGGTGGGCTGGGAGGGCGCGAGGGCCCTTGGGGGGTGACCTGGGAGTGGTTGTCACACAAAGGTGTGCAAACCTGGAAGTCAGGTGACAGGCACTGCGTGTGCATTCATACCTGGCAAGATGCCCCAGGAAGGGTGCAGGACTTTGCCGTAGCTGGAGACGGCCCTCCCCACACTGCAGGGACCTGGCACCAGAAGGGTGAGGCTGGCAAATCCAGCAACCTAAACTCAGTGACCAGTCCTTGTGCTGGATGCCCCTGAGGAGGGAAGAACAGATGGTCACTAGCATGAAAGCTGCTTGCTTTGTACCTCACAAGACTTAGAAGTAAGATTGCCCAAGGAGGAGATGTGAACCAAGGTAGCTGCAGAGAGTCCCACAGTGAGACTCAAGAATACTGAGTCCCAGGCATGCAAAGACCAGGAAAACGGAATCCCCGGGGAGGAAACCCGCCAGTCGACACTGGCCTAGAGACGTGATAGGTGGCCGTGGTGTGCGCGCCCACCCGGAGTCACCACCGCCGGGCTGTGCATGGGAGAAGCTGGGTGGACGCGACTGCAGAGGCAGAGACAGGTAGCAAACAGGGAAGGGGCCCCAAGGCCCCAGGGAGGGGACCCGACCTGTGCATGTGAGGCCCTGAGGGGGGAGAAGGCCAGAGCCTCAGACCAAGCCCAGCGAGAGCACCCCTAGCGGGGAGGACAGAAGTCCCCAAAGGTGGAGCAGAAAATATTTGAATAATGGCTGAAAAGTTTCCAAATTTGATGAAATCTAAGAAGCTCAATGAAACTGAAACACAAGAAACATGGGGGCACACTCACAGGCACATGACCACCAGCTGGAGGAAGGAGAGCTTCGAGCAACAGGGACAGGTGACAGACAGCTAGAAACAGGACACCGTGGGACGACATCTTCAAGGTGGAAAGAAACAGGATCGATTTCTTTACCCTGTAAAAACGTCTTTGTTAGGAAAAGGCAAACTCTGGATGGAGTCCTCCCGTCAGACCTGCCCACGGAAGGGCAGAGGCCGCCTGGGGCACCGCGCAGGGCCGAGGCCAGCCCCCCAGACAGACCCAGAGTCACGCCAAGTGACGGAGGAGGGCAGGAGGAAGAGAAGGACGCGCGGAACAGAGACCTCAGGAGGGGAGAGACTGACCCAGCCCTGGAGCCCCATGGAACCCGGCAGGGCACGCACCTGGAGGTCCAGCCGCTTGGAGGCCCAGGAAGAGGATGGCAGCTTTCGGGCCAGCCTCGGAGACTTAGCGAGGCCCTGACTTCATGTAGAACAAAGGGCCGGGGTGCAGCTCGTGGCACAGGGCCCTGGTGCAGCTCCCAGCACCAAAAAATGTAAACAAGAAGCTCCACAAGCCCCTCTCCTCCCCAGTGCAGGTCCCGAGAAGCTCACTGTCCACACACCTTGTGCTTTCTTTGGACTAAACAAAGCCAGAGGGCTGGAGCCGGCCACTGTGGCCTGTCCTGAGCCCCAGGTGAGATTCCAGCTCACCAGGCTGAGGCCACCTGGCACTTCTGTCCACTCTCTACCAGGTTTCCTTTAAGGGAAGAGCCCAGCTTTTCACTGCGGTTGTGTCCAGCCGGCTGCAGGAGCCTCACACCTCACACCTCGTACCACACACACACACACACACACACACAAACCTGACACCACACACACAAACCTCGTACCTCACACACAAGCCTCACACCACACACACAAACCTCACACCTCACACACAAACACATGCAAACACAGTGCTGCCCTGTGCAACACACCACACACCGTGCACCACACATTGCTGTGTACACATCACACCTCACACCTCACACCACATACCAGTACCTTACACCACACACCTCACACCTAACACATACACACCTCACACCTAACACCCCACACCTCACACCTCGCACCACACACACACACAAACCTCACACCACACACACACACCTCATACCTCACACACACACACACAAACCTCACACCACACACCTAACACCTCACACCTCACACCACACACTACACACTTCACACCACACACCACACACCTGACACCTCACAGCTCACAATTCAGCTCACACCATGCTCCACGCACTGTGCACTCAGTAATGGCTGCCGTGCCTTAGTAGGGCTGCACGTGTGGCTGGAGACCTGGGGTCCCCCTGCTCCCTGCAGGTGGTGCTCGGTCGCGGTTCTTGGTCAGGCTCCTGACGTCCTCCCCTGCCCGGGGCTTGGCCTGGAGACCTTGGAAGTCTTGCCCAGAAGGAGAGCAGCGGGCAGAGGAGGTCAGGAGCTATAGGTGGGGGAAGCTGGGCCTCAGCGGGGTCCGGGTGTGGCCTGCCCAGGGCGCGGGGCCCAGGGCACGGGGGTCACTGCCCCTAGAGGGTGAAACATGCAGAGTAGGTCAGAGGTGCAACCACCGTGGTGCACCTGGGGATCACGCCAGGCCTCGCCTCGCTGGGCAGCTCCTGCCCCCTGAGACCATTTTAAGGCATCAAATAAAGAACGTGAGTAGGGCCTGAGGACCACAGGAGGCCCCTCTTCAGGACCTTCTCTTGAATTCAGTCGCTGCAGCTGGGACTCAGTCAGGTCCAGGTCAAGGAACGCCAGCCCTGTCCTCTCCCACCCTGCTGTCCCCGCATCAGGGATGGGCTGACCGCCTCGAGATGTGGCCCCGCGTGACCCGCCTGCCCCCTGGGAAGGGACCTGTCTTCTGGGACGGGCCTCCTTTTCTCCACGTCAGCTGGCACCAGGGCGGGGTCCAGGCCTGTGGCTCCAGCACTGGGTGGGATTGGACACTGTGCTGGGCATGGGACTGCTCCCCTGTCCTCAGGGATGGGGCACATCGGGAGCTGCCCCACAATAATTTTGTGGAAAGGTCTGCTGGGATGATGGACGGGCAGGTCTCGGCCATATGCCGAGGACCCCCATGCAGCCGTGAAGACAGCAAGGGACAGCAGGCCAGGGACAGGACCCGCCCTGCAGCTGCACGCACCCTGCTGGGAAGGGCACTGCACGTGGCCGAGGGGGAGCCGCCGCAGGGGCTGTGCAGCCGGCGGAGCTCACAGGTGGCTCTGGCATGGCAGGTGGCACAGCCTCTGGAAGGGAGGCCAGTGTTCTCATGAAGGCCGGGCATCCAGCCGGGCCCAGCCCTGCTCTCCCAGGCAGAGCGCCATGCTACAGAGGCTCAGCATCCAGACCTGGGCACAGCCACTGGTGAGAGTGGCCAGTCCATCCTCCTGTGGGGGCCACTCAGCAGCAGGGGGGGGGGGCCTCTGGAAGCCATTACTTGACACCTAAGAAGCCGGGTGCCCAGGAGGACCCCTTGGGGTGAAGCCTGGGAACAGCATGTGAGACCTATGGCAGGACTCTCCGCAGCGACGGGTGGCACTGACAGGCAGGCTGGGGACCTCTCCGTGTCCTCAGAAATGCCTTGGGCCTGTTCTGGGCATGCCTGCTCCAGTGTGTGCTCGGCAAGATCCCAGCCCCAAGCACGGGACACACATGAGCCTGGGCTACACTTACGTCAGTGACAGGACCGTCCCTCTGTGACTCAGCCCCCTGCCGCTGCCCCCAGCCCAGCGCAGCCTGGGCCTCGTCTTCACAGAGAGCTTTGCCCAGCTGAGGGCCGGGGACAGCCACAGGAACCCGTGCTGCCTCTTACACGGTGTGAGCCAGAAGGGGTCCTGCGGGCCCAGAGGGCCGGCCTTCGTGGGGTTTCTTGGGCAGTAGTGGCTCTGGTGGGGTCCACTTCCACCTTCTTGGGTGTCAGCCTGGTGTGGCAGCCATGCTGTGGCCCCCAGGGCCCTTGGAAGTGCCCTTCTATCTGACCTGTGGACCCCGCGGGGCCTCTTTACCAGAGCTGGTGCAGGAGGACCAGAAGGAGAAGGCCCCCTCTCCCTGGACCTTCTGACCCTGAGCTCCAGACAAGCAGCCTCCACTGCGGCCTCTAAGCAAGTCCTGCCTCGGATGACCCAGGGGGAGGCCGAGGTCTGCTTTTGCTCTGGGATGCGGGTGGCTGACAGCCCCTGTCCTGCTCTTCCTCAGGAGACTTAGCCTGAACGTGTTCTGGGGACACCCGCAGCTGGACCAGGAGGGAGGGACCCTCTGCAGGCCTCTGTGAACAGCCTTGGAGGGTCCCTGTGTCCAGCCGTGTAGGCCCTCCAGTGAGGGCTGGATAAGGAGGCTCAGCAGGAGCAACAGGCTGCCTCTTCTGAGACCTGGCATGAGAGGCCATGGCCTCTGTCCTGGAGGCTCTGGCCAGGCTCATGTGGGGAGCCATGGCCACCTCCCAAGGGGTGAGGCCCTGCATGAGCACAGAGCAGGTCCTTCCCAGTTGAGTCCTAGCTGCAGCCCCTGGGGACCCAGCCAGGAGCACCAGCTGCCTCACCCCAGACTGGTGGGCCCGTGGTGTCTGTGGCCTGCTCTGCTGACCACTTCTGGCAGCAACAGAACTCACACAACTGGTCCTCTGGGCTTTTCAGAAACAGCATCATGAAAAAGAAAAGAGGGACATTGTTCCCAACCACAGGAGATCCAAGCATGACTGAGATCAGGGTGCCCACCCAGCCATGGTCCCAGCTTGCCCACTGGGCAGCCTGGGTGTGTCTGACCATTAGCGAATGGACAGGTGAAGGCCAGCAGTTCGTGGGGTGCTGGGCACTGTGGCCATGCCTGGAGACACCACTGTAAATGTCATGTCGGTGGGTTCCCTGCTGCTCCAGTGGTGTCACAGGACAAGGGAGGACTCAGGGCCAAGTCCAGGAGTGTCAGCCACTTCTCCTCTGTGCCACAGGCATCGGATCTTTAGCTTTGGGTTTGAGGTGTTCAAAACGAGTGGAGGTTGTGTTCACAGTGGACCCTGAGAAGGCCCACCTGGGGGCAGGTGCTTAGAGGTCTGCTGGACACCTGCCCTCAGTGCTCCCCCACCTGGCTCAGCAGTGAGGGTTCAGCACCTTGGACAGCGCCCCACAGGCGCGGGTCTGAGGAGGTCTGAGAGGCCTGGGTGTACATGCAGTGTGCGTGGCAGTGGGCGCAGGGTCCTCCTACCTACCTGGCAGGTGAGTCTGTCTACACCTGGCTGAGCTGTCTACACCATGGGCTGTGGGCTCTGCCTATGACTCTGTTTCCCCTCAGAAGAGGAAGGACGGCAACCTCTGTCCAGGAGGGACCCAAGAGAAGGCCTTTGGGCTCCAGAGCGCCCCTTTTCAGATCATGTCCACCAGGCCCCTGCCTCTAGGCCCGCCAGCCCTCAGCCTTGGAGCTGGGAGTGGGTCTTACCAGGCCGCCTGTCACTGGGAGGTGGGTCACAAGAGTGGGCTCCCCCAGGACTGCCTGCCTGGCCACAGCAGTTGCCTAACTGTGAATGGAACTAGCTGCTCAGCACCCTCAAAATCAGCAACTGGCTGTTGCGCCTGCAATTGTTAGCTGCCCCGCAGTAAACTCTAGTGACCTTTTGTCATGCAAGTCACTGTGGATGCAAATTTGTGCCTTAGAAAAGGCCAGGGAAGGGTGGGTGGAGGCAGATGAACCCACTCTGCCCAGAGATGAGGAGGGGCTATGTGGGGAGGCTTTGCCCACCTGGTGTCCAGACCTTGCCCTGTGGGACCTGGACTGACCCATGTTGCAAGCAAGGTTGCAGCTGCAGCGTAGGGTGCAGTCTGGGGCTCAGGCTCAGTGGCCTGCGGGGTAGCTCTGCCTCTTTTAGCTGTCTTCCCAGGAAAGGCAGAACCTCTGCAGTCCAGGTGGCCTGGACAGGTGTGGCTGCAAAGATGTGAGCTGTTCTAGGCCCTCCAGAGTGGGCTCAGGCCAGCAGACAGGGCAGCTGGGCCACATGACGGGGCAGTTGGAGAGCTTGGGGGACCCACAGCCTGCTGCCGTGGAACCTGCTGTCAGGGGCAGGCCTGGGGCTGGCCCTCCACTGGCTGCAGGGCCAGGGCACTGAGACTCAGAGGGCGTGCTGGCCGGGAGTGAGGGGGGAGGCCTGGAGCCCGTGAACACCAGCCCTGCCTTGGCTCTGGGAGTGGGTCCCCAGTCGCTGCTGTGTGAGCAGCACCCAGGCCGAGGGGTGGCCTGTGCCTGCCAGGAGCTTCTCAGGTAGCTTGTGCCTGGCTCTCCCACCAGTGGCACTCAGCTCTGTCCCTGGTGGTGGGGAGGAGAGTCTGCTCCAAGCCCGGGACTCCCTACCAGCTGGGAGGACTGAGGGGCCCTGTCCTGGGCAGCACTCCCCAGCAGGCCCCCGGAGCCACGTGCTAGGCAAGGTCCAGATGAGCTTGTGAAGGGAGCTGAGGCTGGGGGTGCTGGGACTTCAGGGTGTCTGGAGTGGGTAGACAGCCTGGGGGGTATTGGACAATCGTCTGCAGTGGGCGAGGGGCCTGGCCCTGGCCTCCCAGGGACTGGCTTCCCAGTGCACAGACACCACTGAGCTGGTCTTACAAAGGGCCTGGTGGTTCCCATCTCCCATAGTCAGGCAGGAGTTGGGGGTGGAGGATTGTCCCCTGCAGGGCATCCAACCTGAAGGAAGATCCTGACCACCAAGGGCCTCTAGGGTCAGGTGTCAGGAGGAGGCTGAGGTTTGATGCATGTGGAAGAGACCCAGGGGCCAGCCAGGCTCACATCCACGTGGTCCTGGTAGGTGCTGTCCCGACCTACTGCCCCTTTACCTGGCTGCTGTGGGCAGCTGGGCTGCAGGGCCACCAGAACTGTCCAGGAGGCCAAGAAGGGCCCCCAGTCTCCAGGGCCCCAGGAGGAGAGCACCTGGCTTGTCCAGGGAGGGGACACCCCCAAGACTCCTTCACAAGGAGGCGACAGCTCAAGATGAATGTTTCTGTGAACGGGGCCTCCAAGCAGGAAGAGCACCAGGCCACCTGGGTGTGTGGAGCTGCCCACACGGCACTGAGGGTGGCAGGGACCAGGCAGGCAAGGGGACACCTTGGGTAGAGGGACCCCCGGGAGGCTGGGCAGGCTGAGCCCCACGGAAGTGGAGGAGGCTCACGAGGAGCAGGCCCGCTCTGAGATTGGTCAGGGGCTTCACACTCCCTGGGGTCCTGAGAGGACCACTCCACTGTGTGAGGCCAAGGACGAAGCTGCCCACTAGCCACCAGGTTCTGGCTGTTTGGGCCATGGTCCATGCTTATCGCTTTGCTTGCTGAACTGTTATGGACACAAAGGACTGAGGTAGAGACAGCAGGCTGGCTCCTGGGCTGGTCAGGGCAGGTGGTGGGCTGGATCCTGGGCTGGTGTCGTTAGTCGTGCTCTTATAACGAACACCTGACCCTGGGTGACTTATAAAGAGCAGTACCCTGTCTCACAGTTCCGGAGGCTACAAAGTCCAAATCCACGCACCAGCAGGTTGGTGTGGGTGAGGGCTGCTGTGTCCTCCAGGACGGTGAGCACTGTCCTCTCCTGGTGGAGGGCCTCAGGGCCCCGAGGCACGTGGAGCTGAGACTGGGCCTCTAGATTCCGCCAAAGTTCGGAGGCCTGACTCTGGGCAGCCCGCAGAGAGGCCCACTGTCCGGGTCTTCCTGCTGGCCATGTCCCTGAGGAACCACCAAGTGTCGGGCTGGGCTGGGCTCAGTGGTGGGCACTTGCCTAGCACTTGTGAGGCCCCGGGTTGGATCCTCAGCACCTTGTTCAAACCCTGCCCCTAGAATGTGACCCCCCCCCTCAGCCTCAGGGGTCTCTGGCTGGTTCTGTGGGACCTGTGTGAGAGCCGGGGGGCTTGCTCCTGTCCCCCTCTGTCTGGAAGGGGTTTTCTGGACACTGGGGAGGCCAGAATGTCCCCAGAGCATCATGCTGGGACAGCTCTGGGGCTACGGCTCTGCTTTGGATAGGAAGAGACCTGGACAGTCATCTTATGAGCACTCTAGGGACTGATGGTGACAGCCCCAGCAGCCCCGGCTGCCCCAGCTCTGGGAGAGGCCTGGGTGATACTGGACCACAGACCAGCGGAAAGCCAAGTCACTTCAGCTATCTGGGTCCCAGAGGGTGGGGTGGTGGGGCTGCTCAGACCTGTGTCACACAGTGGCCACTGAAATGACCATCGTCTAGTGGCCTGCGTGTGCGTGTGTGCACCTGTACTTTGGCCCTGGCTTGGCCTTGTCCCTACCCGGGGTGGGGGAGGAATGCAGAGTGCCACAGCCTGTGCGGCCCTCAGACCACTGGGCACCGGGGCCAGCGCTCCTCGAGCTGCCTCCCGCCTCCCCGCCCCATAGGCCTCTCCTGCCGCTGCGTGTCGTTTCTCCTTTCCGCCCTTCCTTCCTGGGCGTTGAACCCAGGGGTGCTGTCCCACTGAGCCCTTTCCCCAGCCTGTTCTATTTTTATTTTGAAACAGGGCCTGGCTAAGTTTCTCAGGCTGGCCCTGAACTTTCAATCCTCCTGCCGTGGCCTCCCTAATAGCTAGATGACAGGTGGCACCACCTTGCCCCATCGCAGGAGAATTTGTACGAGGTGGACCCATGAAGACCCGGGTACTGCTTTTTAGGCGAGGCTGGGACGCACAGGCTGTGGGATCGAGGTCCCCTGCAGTGTTGGACAGGGCGGTGGAGGGGTGGGAAGGGCAGTGGCCGGGGCCCAATCACTCCTTGCAGCCACATGTTGGCTCCAAGGCGTCTGAGAATCCCACACTTGAACCAGCGTCCCCCAGTGCCACGGAGGGTATCTGCTGAGATAAGAGGGGAACACATTTTGTTCAGTGGTGCCTTCTAGACACTTTCCGGATCTGCACGGCTTGGGCCGGTTGTGTTTGCGTCTAATTCCCGGAATGTGCTTGCTGCTGGAAGGACCCCGAGAACCACCCCGGCCGCCCCGTCCTTCCACAGCCGCCCAGTGAGCGGAAGAAAAGCAGGTTGAGGCGACTCTTCAAAGGGGACTTTATTCACTCCTCGGAGCAGCGGGGGCCTGGCTGCGCCCCACGCCCCCGCAGAGCTGCTGCTCCTCTGAGCCGAGGCCACCTGGTACCAAGGACACATCGAAACATCCACTTCCTTCCCTTTTTTTTTCTTTTTCTTTTTTTTTTTTTTTCGGTACAAAATGATACAAACAACGATACAAAATAGTTGTGCTGTTGACGATTACAAAAAAAGCCGGAACACTTGTCTGACGGCGCGATGCTCAGATTGCAGAGAGAAGACGTCATACTCCGGTACCTTTCCAAGACAACCACGGTCATGCGGGCTGCTATGCAGTCTGTCCATTCTCAGAAAGAAACATGCAAAATAAACCAGAATGGAAAAGGAGAGAAAGGAAAAGCAAAGGCGTCCGAGTGCACATGGGGGCCTGGCCTGCTGCGGGCAGCGGCCAGCCAGCCTGGAGCCGCCGCGGGAGGCCCCTGTGCACGGGAGATTCCGTTCCGATTTTTGGTGTTACTCCTTTTTAGCTTGATGGAAATGGAGATTCCCTTCCCCCTGGCGTTTGACTTTGGAGAGGACAAGTGGTCACCTCAATGGACCGTCTACTCTCGCGAGGGAAGCCGAGGCACCTCTGAGGGCCTGACAGTCAGACGTTACTCTGACCCTTTGGTGGCGGGAGGCCTAGCATTTTGGATGTGCTGAAAGACAAGAAAGAAAAAACCTGCTGGCCACGAGATGGGGTGCCCAGGCTGACCAAGGCCAGGGTGTTCTTGACACCACTTTGCAGCACAGCTTTATTCTGCTCTAGAAGGAAAATGCCCTAAAGAAACTAAAGCATGCCCCGCACCCTGCCAGCCAGCCCGGGCCCTGCGCCTGGGCCGACCAGACAGGTCACATCTACAAGCTACGGAAGAGAGACGGTGACACGGATTGTACACTGGCTAATGCTAACTCAGGGCCTCAGGGCAGAGCTCCGAGTGGATCTGGTGTGGGAACCCCTTCTTCTCTGGCCCCAGGGGCTGACCGGGTGTGGGGTGGAAGGGAAAGCTGTCAGCTGTCACAGGGAGCCCCCACGGACACACCCCAGCTGGTGTGCGGCCTCGGCCTGCCCGTGCAGGGGGCCTGGTGGTGAGGAGAGGAGGGAGCCACAAGTGGGGCCAGGAGATGCGCCCAGCAGGCCGCGGGATTCCACTCTCCTGGCCAGAGGACCACGTTCGCTTGGGGATTCAGTCCCCTGCTGCCCATCGCATGCACACTGCAAACGGGCCACTCTCGTCCTTCTCCGGCTCAGAATTGCCATCCAAGGACCAACTATCCAAAACACTAAGCAGAACATTCCAGCTCCCACCCCCAGCCCCACCAGGCCTCCAGCCATGGCCACGCCCCCAGACACCTGGGCCCCCTCATTGGCTGCCAGCCCAGAGCGATTTGCATAGCACGGCTTGAGATGGGGACCCTCCCTTCCGGGGGCCCATCTCCTGGACTGGCTATCTGCAGGGAGGGGCTCCAGGCAGGACAGGGCAGCCCCCGCCCCTCCTCCCCCCAGGCGGTCACAGTCACAGGAGAGGTCAGGACAGACAGAGCTGAGCCTGACCCAGCTCAGCTATGAGGAGAACAGAGGTGGGGACAAGTTTGGTTTGGGGAAGAACCCTGACGTCCAGTGGGATACACCCACAAGTTTGGCACATATAGAGTCCACTCAGGTGCATCTTTGAGGCCAAAGCTATTTAGAAAAGAGGACAACTTAGCAAGGGGAAAGACAGAGGCCAGGGCAAGCAAGGGATCGGAGCCCTTCGGGTGGGGAGCACGGTGCCCCTGGCGCCCCACCTCCCAGCCCTTCCGAGGCTCTCCGACCCCAGCAGCGTGTGGGCATCGCTGACCTTCCTCAATCCTGGCACCTCCTGCTCCCCCAAGGGTGCTCTGATACCAGGTCCCCCAGGCCACTGGTTCCCTCACCCTCACCATGTCACTGTCTGGGGTCAGCCAGAAATGACCAGGCAGAGGACGCCCCTCCCAGTGCCTGCCTCCTGTTCGGCCCGAGGTGCCCCTGAACCCAGACTTGGAGGTGCCCCAGGCCTGCTGTCTCGCCCAGTGAAGAAGGCAGATGCCTTCTCCTGGGAGTCCCTGGGCACAGCCTGATCGGTGTCCTGCGGGACTGAGTGCCACCCCCCAACCCCAGGCCTGAGTCAAGCCACGCGTGGAAAGAGCAGGCGCCAGCTCTGGAGGGACCGTGGCAGAGCAGCTGGGACCTAGGACAGGGAAAGACGGTTCAGTCTCTGGCACGGGTAGCTTAGAGGATCTGTGGATGGACAGCTCAGGAAGACCAGGCCTCTCGCTGGCCACCTGCAGCAGTTCACAGACATCAGACAGGAGCTCGGGTCCGACGGCCCGGGAGGGAGCAGCCAGGGTCTGCCAAAGTCAGTGCTGGTACCAAGCCTGTGGTTGCTGAGAGGCAGGCGGCTCTGGCTTGGGCTAGGCGAGGTTCCGCCCTCTGCTCAGGCCTGGGCTGGACAGTGTCAAGGAAGTTCAGGGTTGGGCTGAAGCGTTTTCACCAGGCCTTCCACGGGGTCCTGGGAGTCCACTCCTGAGTGGCTGCAGGTCGTGCCGGGTTTGCAGGACGCTGTGGCTTCTTGGACCAAAGGTGAAGGGCACCTCCGTGGCACTGGGGATGCCAGCTGGCTCAGAAAGAGGCCTTTAGGGGACGGGACAATGGGGTGGCCGAGGCAGAGGTGGGAGCACCCGGGGCAGGCTCTGGGGACCTGCTGCCCAGCTGTTCACAGCATCTGACTGTGGTGGGGACAGCCACCAACTTGGGTGAAACCACGTCCCCACGGCCTGGGTGTTGTGGTCAGGGGGTGGCTGACACTGTGCCTCTGCTGCTGGGCAGCCCCTGCCGTGGACACGAAGGCTGTGAGGACCTGGGCCCAAGCTACTTTTCCAAGAGTCACACACGCCTTCTGTTTCTTAGTAAGAGACGCACGCACGCACAGAACCCCAACAGAACCCAACAGAACCAAAACCCAAACGAACAACAACAACAGCAAAAAAAAAAAAAAAAGAAAGAAAGAAAAAAAACCAACAAAGAAAGAAGAAGGACGCTGTCCGTGCCTTCCTGGGGGCCTTCCGCCGGCTGGCGGGGGCCGGGCGGGGCGGGCTGGGCTGTCTGCTTGCTTTCAGTCACTCCTGAGTTGGGGGATCTGACACGTGTACCAAAGGCACTTTCGTTTTTGAAACAGTGCTTCTGTTCTGGGGATTCAAGTCAGGACGGTGCCTCTGGCTCTCCCTTGTGGTAGGTGGCGACTGAGAGGGCAGCAGGCCTGGCCAGGACAGGGACAGGTCACGCTGGACAGCTCCACCTGGGGAGGGCGGGGCGGGACCTCCACAGCAGAGCTGCTGTCCCTGCAGGGAGCCGGCGGCTGCCTGGGCTCAGTCCTCTCCGGGTCCGCCTGC
Organism: Marmota marmota marmota; assembly: GCF_001458135.2. Classification (NCBI taxonomy): domain Eukaryota; kingdom Metazoa; phylum Chordata; class Mammalia; order Rodentia; family Sciuridae; genus Marmota; species Marmota marmota. The sequence continues at coordinate 1,898,181 of NW_026000026.1, forward strand.
TCTCTTGGCCCTGGGACGCGGGCAGCTAGTCCTCCTCGCCGCCCCCGTACATGTCGGCCAGCTTCTTGAAGCGGGGCCCCCAGTCGTTCAGGTAGTCGTAGTCTTGGTCCCCCGAGCTGGACGAGCCCAGGGAGCTGACGGAGCCCGCGGTGGAGCCGCTGCCCTCGTAGTCGAAGACCAGCAGGGAGTCGTAGGGCGGTGCGGTGGGGTCATTGTCAGCGGCGCGAAGTCCCTGGGGGCCAGAGACTGGGAATTAGGGAGCAGGTCAGAGCGAGGGCCTGGGAGGTTCTGGGCCTTGCACACAGGAGGAGCTCAGTGAGCACCTGGGTCTACCTGAGAGCACCAAGGGGGCGGATCTGGGGCAGCCTGCTGGGTGCAGGTGCGAGCTGGGTGGCGAACGCAGGGGCCAGCCGTGCCCACGAGAGAGACTGAGGTGGGCTCGGTGGCCCCTGTGCTCAGCCACTACCCTGGGCCCTGCTGGGGCTGCTCCTCTCCAGGCCTGCTCATGGCCTCCAGGGGGAGGACCCGGGCAGCCGTCCGAGGCTGGCGGTATTAAAGTGGGCGCAGTGAGTGAAACGGGGCTGCGTGGCGGTGTCCCTGGAACCAGCCGTCCCCTTCAGCACTTGCCCACCACCTCCATGGCCAGGCCTGCTGCACGGCCAGCCAGGAGGCCCCGGAGCAGCCACTCTGGGGTGCACCTGCGCCCAGCTCCCCCGCCCGCCGGATGTGTTCTGTGCCAGCGGAGGTCTCTGTGGGAGGCAGCTGACTGGCTCCTCCCCCTCCCTGGGCTCCCGGGATCAGCCCCCAGGTAAGCCACTTGGCTTCAAGTCCTGTCTCTGAGCCTGTTTGGGGAGAAACCCACGGAGACAGGAAACTAATTCAATCTAGAAGTGGACTCCAGCGGGCTAACGAGGCACATCCCGGCTCCCCGCCTGCAGTTCAGGTGACATCAGAGTTTGTGCATGACTAGGCAGTTCCCCCACGGTGCCCCTAGGGCAGGGCCTGGGCAGAGTCCAAGACCCAGCAGGTCCCACGTGCCAGGGCCTCGGGGCTCCTGTGGAAGCCGGGAAGACCTTTCCTGCCGACGAGGGAGACATGCCTCGGTCCCGCCTCAGAGTGGCTCACGGCTGCCACTGCTGTCACCACCACAACAGCCAACTTCCTGCTGGTGCCTGCTGTGCACTAAGCACAGAGCCTTCACCCTCCGGCAGGGTGGGACCTTAGTCCTTCTCTGAGAAGGACGCTGAGGCCAGGCCTCTGGTGGGCAATGCCTGGCCCTGAACCCACCTTCTCACCAAAGGCATCTGTTGGTGCACATTCATGGGGATTTACTTTTAGAGGACACACCGTGCTCAGATGACTCACTGAGAGGGCACCCACCTCGTTGATGAAGTCCCCGATGTCACCTGGGTGGGGTACCACAGGCCTGACTGGGTACTGGGGCTCAGCACCCACTGGCCGCTCGTCCACCCGCCGCACTCCAGGGGCCTTGCTCAGCACGTGCTCCAGGGCTTCCGGCTGCTGCAGCTGGCTGAGGTCATAGTCCTGGGGATGGAGGCCAAGAGCACTCAGGAGGCCACCAGGTGGGCACCAGAGAGTCCCTGAGTGCACCTTTGTCTTGCTCTTCCACCTGCTGAGTGTACGTCAGCTGTCCTGTTCCCAACCCCAGTACCTCCCTGGCCTCCTCCTACCGTGGCCACCCCTGCGCCATGTCCCAAGTCCTGGCTGACCTCCGGGCAGTGTGGGGGCTGTGCCCTCTGCCTCCTCTGGCCTGGTGCTCCACCAGAGTGACCCTGTTTCCCCTGCTATTCAACACCCAAGCACACTCTGCTCTGCCTGGTCCTCTGTGCAGGGAGGTGCTGGCCCTCCCCCTTCCCACCAGGCCATCCCTGCTCCCACAGCTGCCTGGGACTGTTGACAGGTGGCATTGGTGTGTCCAGCAGGGATCCTGGTGCCCTCTTCTGTAGGGCCCAGGGCAGCACTGGGCTGGGGTTGGCGGCTGGAGGGAGGGAGGAGGATGACAGGGGAGGACACAGGTAGGTGCAGGCTGCACAGCTCAGCCCCGGGCCAGAGAGGCCTGCGGAGGCACCAGGGAGGTGAGCTGAGAGTCCCCGGCTGCTGCCTGAGGCACCAGTGGAGGTGCCGGCGGCTGGCGCTCTGACCTGGTCCTCCTCGCCTCCGCCCTCCTCGTCGTACTTGAGGATGTTGTCCCGCACGTCGTCCTCGGGGTCGATGAGCAGCTGCTTGGTGTGTCGCTCCTTCTCCCGCCGCTTCATCCACACCACAAACAGCAGGACCATGGCTGTGGGAGCGCAGCGCCGTGAGCACACCACCCGCGGCGTGCGCCTCCCGTGCACAGCCGCACCCCGCTCGTGAGCACCGCGTGATCGGGCACGTGCGTGTTCCATGCATGTCGACACGAGTGCACACGCACGTGCCCCTGTGTGGAGGCACGTTGGGTTGCGCAGGCCAGGGTGCACGCTAGTGTTCGGGTGTGTCTCCCAGGTGCAGTGTGCACATGCGGGTGGGACCTCTTGTGCCCGTGAGTGTGTTCAAGCGCTAGCTCCGGGGACCCCACCCTGTGACCATCCAAACCACAATGTTCATCCCTCTGTGAAGTGGTGGAGTGTCTGCCCAGAGCCCACTCAGCCCTTCTGGGCATTGCCAATCGGCTCCAGATGGCATGAAGCCTGGCACTGTGTGAATGCCCGGTGGGTAGCCATTACACTGTGCCCCTCGGGGATGATGGTGGGAGAGAACGGCCACATGGGCTCAGCCTGACCCTGACTGGGATTTTCCTGAACATTTTTGATCTGCAGTTAGTGGGGCCCATGGGTGCGGAGGCGCGGATGCAGAGGGCTGGCTGTACTTCCTTCCCTTCCACCTGCAGCCCACAGGAGGCCCAGCCTCGCACACACCTTGCCCCCCAGGGGTACGGGGCGGAGCTAAGGGGCCCACCCACAGGTCCTCTGACCACCCCTCTTCTGCATAGTAAAAGTGTGAAGTTGGAAAAGGAGGTGAAAGGGAGGGTTTGTGGGCACTGAGGGTCTGGGCAGAAATCAGTGAGGGAGAGGGATTTCTCCTGATCGGAAGGGGACGGGGAGGGCGGGGCCCACAGGGGGACCTGCCAACCTGGCAGGGAGGGGAGTTTGGGCTGCCCCCTTGCCATCTCCAGGGGCCCCAGGGAGTCACCCTGACACAGCCTCACCCAGCACCAAGGGGTAACTGGGGGAGTAGGCTGGGGGCTCTCCCACCACCCAAAGGAATTGGGGTGCTGCTCGGTGGTTCAGGCACAAACCCACACTGTGGACATCTCTCTCCCCACCCACATTGGCCTCCCCTCTGCCCTCTGGGGTCTGTGCCAGGCCCCGCGCCCCTCGCTACTCCTGTGCATCTCCAGACCCTTGGGAAGAGCCTGCCGTGCCTGTCCCCTGCGTCGTATCTGTGTCCCCGTTGTGGCGGGCGGGGTCTGCTGGGTGTGGGCTCTGGCAGGCTGCACTGTCCACGCCCTCAGGCACGCGCGGTCACTCCTCTGCCCCCTGCAGCTCCTGTCACCTGACTTTTCCACAGATGGGAGACTGAGACCCAGAAGTGATGGGCAAAGGCCACACTGTCCAGGGGACAGTGAGGCGGGTGCAGGGACCCCTGGACCTGCGGAAGGCAAGCTGATTCCTTGGTGTGGCTGCTGAGCCTGTGACAGTAGGGCTCTGAAGTGTGTGTCAGCTCAGAGGGAAGGACAGTGTTTCCTGAGGTGGCAGAGGGCGGAGTGGTGGCCAGGGGTCCCCGACAGGCCCACATTGTGGTGACAGGAAACTAGAGAGCGAGGGTGGACCCCACTGTGTGAGTGGCTGATCCTGATCCTGGAACCAGAGCCGTGCCTGCTGAGCAGGGGACAAGGGGACCAGGCCGCTCAGAGGCAGCTCCCCTGCAGCCAGGGCCTCGGGCGTGTCCACCCAGAGGGCCAGATGGGGGGCTGTGGGAAGAGGAGGCAAAGGCCCCCAGGTGCCCTGTCCTGAGCTGGCAGACGCTGGCCCAGGCAGCAGCTGGGAGAAGCAGCAGGCAGCCTCCCTGAGGCCGGGCTCCTGGGTGAGTTGGGTCTCACTCTCCACTGTCCACATGGGTGCTCTGGGCAGTGGGGCCACTCCTAGGCCAGCTCTTCAGAGGAACAAGTGCCCCCACCCAGCTGTGTCCCTCTGTGGGCAGTCAACCTAAGGCCTGCAACAAAACCGGAGTCCAGGGCGGTCAACAGATGGGAAAAATGGCGGAGGCCTCAGAGGTGGGACATCCTTGGATGTGGCTCTCTTTGGTGCCTGGGGGCAGGAGGCCAGGGTGGGACCTGATGCTTGGTTCCTGGACGTTCCAGCATGTGGAGACCCTCTGACCGGGATGTGACATGGACAGGGGGCAAGACCCCTGCTCAGTCCTCCCTGCCTCTACCACGGTCCCTGGGCTGTGGTCGACCAGGGTGGGAGCAGGGGCCACCTGGGGCCTTCCTACATACCCTCTCCTTCCTCACAATCTCAGTCCTGTGTGGGGCCACCTGGACAGCAGGAAACGCAGGACTCTTGGACCACGTGACCTGGGTGCAGCCAGCACCCACTCTGTTCCCTGGTTGGTGATTGGTTCCAGTGTGGGCATGTGACCTGAGCCCATCCAATCAGAGCCCTGAGACTCTGGATGGACCATTGACAACTCCCAGCATTCATGGGAGCTGCCCACGGGCACCGGGGCAGCAGTGGGAGAAACAGAAGGTGGAGGGTCAGGTTCAGGATGCAGTGGCCAAAGTGTAAATCAGGAAGGCAGAAGGCGGCCGGAGGGGACGTGGACATGGCAGAGCCAAAGCCACCCCCTGAGCAGCCCTTGACGCAGGAGGTGGGGCGGGTCGGCCTGACCAACTGAGAGACCCTCGGTGACGAAGCAGTGACTTAGGTAAGGAAGCGGGGGCCACGAGGGGGTCAGCCACAGGGGACTGAGGGACGTGGGCGACCACGGGCACCTCTGTAAATAGCCCACAGGGGACGGAGCACCCAGGCGAGCAGGAAGACTGTGCGCCACGTGTACTCAGCCTTGACCCCCCGGGGACAGGGCCTTGCGCTCCGGGGAGCCGCTCTGGAGTGCCTGACCTCCAGGCACCCGATCTTGCAAGATGGTCACTAGAGTCCTGCTTTTCTAGCGGTACCTCGTGTGAGCCCATTCTCTGGGTGTGGGTATGTGAGGGTGTTCCTCATAATGGGGAGCCAGTCTCAGGGTGCAGGGGCTCTGGGAGGCAGGGTGGGTGCTGGAGAGCAGCCAGCCACTGACACCCGTGAGCTGCTGGATCAGGCCTGACCTGCACCGGCCCTGACAGGAGCAGGAGGTCCCAGTTCCCCCCAGTCCCAGCTCAGGTGGGAGGAGGCGGAGCGAGGGGTGCCACCCTGGACTCGCCTCCGCCCTCGAGGCCCCTGGTGGGTGGCTGCACTCACTCAGCAGGAGGACGATGCAGATGAGGATGGCCACGATGGCGCCTGTGCCCAGCCCGGCTGCCGCGACGGCACCCACAGTGGTGCAGTCGCCGTTCTCGTCACACGGGCACACCTTGACCTTGACGATGGAGGTGTTGGACAGGGGAGGGTTCCCGGAGTCGGTGACGGTGATAGGGACATCGTACATCCCGGCCTCCAGGTACAGGATGCGCAGGCTCAGCTGGGCGTAGTCACCTGGCACAGAGCAATGGGAGACGTCCAGCACATGGCCAGGCCCCTGTCCAGCAGCCCTTCTGAGGGGACACCCAGGCTGTGGTGTGGAAACCTCAGATGTCCATTCGGTCAGCAAGGACATGTGCACGTGCACACACACACACACACACACGTGCACACACACGCGCGCGCACACACACACACACTATGCCACACCATTACGTTAAAGGCTTTGGCATGCAAGGAAGAGTCTCTCGAAGCGTGGAGGATGAAGACGATTTCCTGAATATGTAAAGAGTTTTATCAAATCAATCAGGAAAAACCCTACCCAGAGAGAAGCAGGCAAAGTCATTGAACAGACCACACACAGAACAACAGCAACGCGAATTTGAAAAGATTTCCCCTGGCAGCCAGGAGAGGTGGTGAAATAAACACAATGCTTTTAAAAGCAATAGTATTCTGGGTTGGTGAGGGACGGGGAGCAGGCCCTGGGCCCAGGCTGCACCAGCCCACTTCTGGGGAGGGGTCCCAGGGAGACTCGGCAGCCAGGAATGACCAACTGACATGGGCACAGGGAGTGGCCGGTGCATGGACACTGCTGGGGCCTCAAGGGGTGGAGCAGGCAGCGCTCACCGTGGACGAAGGTCGTCCCAGCCTTGCCCGGGCGCTGCGTGGAGGGCAAGGGCAGCAGTGTCCTCCAGGAGGACCCCCCACCTGCGCTGCTCGCTCTCGGGGGCAGGTGGTCCCTGGGGCCTGTACCCCAGGCTCTGGTTCTCCCGTGGTGCTGGCCCCGGGGCTCACCGTTGAGGCGGGTGATGGTCCAGTTCTTCCGCACCGTGGCGGGGACGAAGGGCAGCTCGAAGACGTAGGGGCCGACGTTGGGGTCCACGTCGGCGTCGGCAGCGGTGATGTTGATGGCGTTGAGGCCTGGCTTCTCGCAGATCTGCGCCTCCTTGGGCAGCAGCTCGGGCGCGTTGTCGTTGATGTCGATGAGGTAGATCTGCAGAGTCCCAGTGCCGCTGGCCGGGGGGATCCCTGAAGGACAGGCGTGGTGACCACGGTGGGGCCAGGCCAGGCCTCCAGCAGGCCGGAGCACAGCCACCTGGGATCAGGCCCCACCAGGACAGCGCACAGGCAGCCGCCCACAGCACACCAGAGACGCAGGCCCTCAGTCAGACGCATCCCAGCCCCAGCCCAGCCCCAGCCCAGCCACAGCCCTCCAGCCTGCACCACCCCCTCCACTTTCCGGAAGCCAGGGCCACACAGGCCTGCAGCCACACCCAGGACCCCAGGGCACCGCCCACAGGCTCTCCCGCACACCCTCCCCTGACCAGCTACAGGAGTGCCTGCTAGCTCAGCTGTGCCCTGGGGACCCTCCTTCCCTCTGGGGCTCCCAGGGCTCTGCAAGGTGCCCAAGCCTGCTCTCCGACCCTTTCCAGCTGTTGCTGGCCCTCCTGCGTTTCCTGCCTGTCAGCAGGGCTCCGACACCTGGCCACAGTGCAGAAGGGCACTAACTGTCCCTGGGAAGGACCTGGAGGCTTCCCAGATGAGCTCTGGGTGGAGGTGGACTCCACAGTGGCCTCTCTTTCCTCTGGCCTTGGAGTGGCGGGGTGCTCTGTGAGCCCAGAGTCCAGCCCGGCCGCGGCCCAGGCTGGAGGGGCTGACGGGCACGTGCAGGCCAGGATCTGGGACAGAGAGGCCGAGAGCATCCTCACCCCGTCCGCCTCCTGGTGGCCACTCCTGGTCCTCACCACAGCTTTAGCTTTAGGCCAAGCACCTCCTACAGAGGTCAAGGCGGGGCAGTCCAGCAGCACAGTGCGGGCCTCTGGACACGTCCCCAGGAGAGGTGCAGAAGGAGTCTGTTCACGGCAGAGTTCCTGCTCCGGCCTGCTGCCCGGCCTCCCCCGCGAGCCCCACATCCTGCCCCAGGTTGTGTCCCTCCTCTCTGACCGAAGCCTCAGGGCTCAAGCTGTGGTAGGTGAGGACTCGGGAGAGTCCCCCACCCGGCTGGGTGCTCGTCACAGGCTGTAGAGGAGCTTCGTGGACTCCGGAGCCCAGGGTGGGGTGGCCGGCAGGGGCAGTCACTGACTCTGGCTTGCTATGGCCGGCTCTGGGTCCACTACTCTTGGTGTTAAGTTTTGGCTGCTCAGTGTTCTCAGAACCACCAGCACGTCCAGAGGTCCTGCCTCTGGGCCTTTGCACATCTTTTTCCTGACTTTGGGACACTCCTCTCCCACTGCCTCTTCTCCTGGGTTCTCCCTCTGGTCACACAGGTCTTGGTCCCAGGGCAGGTCCTCATCCAGACGAGCCGCTGGCCACATCCCCGCCCTGTTTCCTTGTTGTGCTTCTCTATGTGAAGCTACCTGGTGACTTGTAGTTGCCTGCTGGGGTGGAGACGGCTGGGTAGCCCCCAACTTCCATTTTGCTTTCTTTTAATGAACGAATTGGAGCCCCAGTGTCACCTGGGCTGTCACTATCCATGGAGAAGGCTCTGTTCCCCAGCATCCCTCAGCTGGACCTAGCAGGTGAGTGCCCTTCCGAGGGGGGTGGTCCCCCTGGAGTCTCAGAAGGCGGGGGTGCCCGCCCCGCCCTGCCCACGGCTGGTTTGTTGGAATGTGTGGCGGGGGCTGGAGGACCGCCCCCCCCGTGCTGGGCGCGGTGAGGACAGGAGGCTGGTCACAGAGCGAGGCTGGCTGATCACACCCGCCTGGGCTGAGGGCGCTGTGGTCCTGTGTGGCACCTGGCCCTGGCCGGCTGACTCTCAGGACGCTGCTCTGCCAGGGGCTCTGGTCTGGTTTGCCCACTGCTGAGCAGCGGCCCCCGGGTGGTCAGGGACCAGGAGACCGGCAGCAGGAAGAGAAGAGCTGGCCATGGCTCGCTGGCCTGCCTGTCCCGTGCAGTGGGTGACTACTTATCTGACTTTCGGAGTTGGTAGCTCCCCCATTTCACAGAGGGGAAACCGAGGCACAGAGAGTCCAGTTCTCTTCCCATCGGGAGCAGCTGTCCTGGACAGGACGTCCACTCCCACCCCTTCCGTCTCTGCAGGGACTGGCCCCAGGAGCACCCAGCTGGCTGTGGAGGTGCTGTGGGGCCTGGGAGGCCTCTGGCTGCAAGCCCAGCACTCCGGAGGCCTGGCCGTGGCCCTCGGAAACCCCGGCTCCAGGTGCCCCTCCTGTCCAGACCTTGGGGTCCTCTGCTCCATGGCCAGTCTGGGGTCCTGGCCGCCCTCCTTCCTGGGCTCACTTCTGGCTGAACTTTGGAAGGTTCAAGGTGGGAGGCTGAGCAATGGCTCGCGGGG
>NW_026000026.1:1907405-1914796 GCF_001458135.2 Marmota marmota marmota
GGGCCTGGGGGCCTGATGGGGGCGAGGCCGCAGACGGGCCTCCTGCTGCCTTCCTCGTCCCAGCCCCCTGGCCCCGGGCCCCTGGCCAGCGTCCTCCCTCCCACAGCATGGCCTCCTGGTGGGGCTCACCGTTGTCGGCAGCCAGGAAGGTGGCCTCATAGACGTTGTTTCTGATGTAGAGGGACTCGCGGTCCAGGATGGCAGCCGTGGTGATCTGACCGTTGGAGGCGTTAATGTGCAGCCAGTTGGCGGGGTCCGAGAGCTTGGAGTACCTGCAGGGGGCGTGGGGAGCTGAGGGGGGCCGTCGGGGCTCCCAGGGGTGCCCTGCACCAGCCTGCGTCCTGTGTGTCCCCTGGGGTTGCCTGGGGGCTGTGAGCGCCTGGCCACCCGCAGCAGGTGGACGGGGGCAGCTCAGGCACAGTGCTCCTGCTACGGTGGGCGTCCCGGCCCCTCAGGGAGCAGGCCCTCTCTTCCTCCCCAGGTGGGGACACCGAGGGACAGAGTAAGTGGCGCCCAGTCACACGGCTACTGGGGATGAAGCCAGGATCCCGACCGTCCAGACCTCCCCTGCCTGGGCTGGAGACCCGCAGTGTCCTGCTGGAGGAGCCTGGTGCTCTGTGCCTGTGGGCGTCAGGGCGTCCCAGGACTGCTGTGGCCCCGTGTGGTCAGGGCTCCCCGAGCCCCCGCTTCCTGGGTTTGGGAACTTAGGGTAGAAAACAGGGAGGCCGAGGGAGGGAGCGGCTGCTGCAGACCCACCTCACGGCTTGCTGCATGAAGCGGTCAGGGTCCACTGCGGAGAAGGTGGTGAGCGCAGTGCCTGCCGGCACGCCCTCCTCCAGGCGGATGAGCTTGTGGTTGGACGGGAAGTAGGGCGCCTCGTTGATGTCAGTGACCGAGATGGTCACCCCTGCCGTGGACTGGAAGGACATCTGGATCCCGCTGGCCAGGGCCGCCTGGTTGGACACCATCACCGTCAGCATGAAGGCCCTGTTCAGCTCGTAGTCTGCGGCCTGCAAGGAGGGGGGTGAGCTGGCGCTCCACGCACCGCCCTTCCCTGCCCCCGTCCCTGCCCCCGTCCCTGCCCCAGGGCTGCTCCTGGGCCTGTCTCCTAGGCCCCTTGTGGGGCTGGGCAAGGGGAGGACCGAGGGGCCAGGGAAAGGACCCCCAGCCCACCCCATGCCATGCTGAGGCTGAAGCTGGGTCTGGGGACCTGGCAGAAGACCCCTCCCAGGTTGTCACCTGGTTCTGGGAAGGCCCGCGCCTACCCTGATCCCTCAAGCCTAGCATGGAGTCCCCTGGTGTGGGTGCCCCCCGAGTGGCATGTCCCCTGAACTCGTTTTGGCCCTTGTTTGGAACAAGGTCTCTGCAGATGTGATTCAGTTAAAGTCTCGCGGGGAGACCGTCTGTGGGAGAAAGGCAGGGGAATTGGGGCCCGTGGACATGGAAGGAGGCCGTGAGCAGGCCGGACGAGCAGGTGGGCCCCAGGGACCCCAGGGGCTGGCAGACTGAGAGAGGCGGGCAGTGACGCTCCCCGGAGCCTTCTCGGGACATGTCCCTGCTCACACTGGACTTCGGGCCCCTGTCCCAGGGCTCGCAGGGAACACAGCTGCTGGTTTTTTCCTGGGGACTGAACGTGGGGCCTTGGATGACCACTGAGCCACAGCCACCTCTCTGTCGGCTAAGCCCCGCCGTGTGGGTGTGGGGACGCAGCACAGCGGGGCCCTGGTGCGAGAGCGGTTCCCAGGACTCTGGTGGCCGGGCGCCGACGGGAGGCAGGCCTCTGTAGCCTGCTCCAGGTGTCATCGAGGGGCTCTGCTCACCCTCCCTCACCTCGGGGGGGCGGAGGTCACAGGGAGGCCATGGGGTCCTGACCGAGAGCTGCTGGGGTCTGAGCTCCGGCAGGCTCGCCGGGAACTGCAGCCCACACCAAGGGAGGACGTGCGTCGGCCTCAGGGGGAGGCAGCCCACGGCCTGAGCAAGGGACGGACAAACACCATCTCTGCCGTGGCCGGGGCGCCGTCCACCCACCTGGGACTTGGGTCAGAGTCCCATCCCCATAGTGAGGCACCCAGCCTCACCCACCTGTGGCGTTCAATGGGGTCTGTCCAGGTGATTAGGGCTGGGTACCATCTCCAGGACTGAGACCCGCTGCCTGTCTTCCCCTGCGCCCCCTGGGACTGCCAGCAAGAAGGTTGTCACCAGATGTGACATCAATGGCACCTCCAGAACCCCGACCAGGATAAACCTCTCTTCTCCAGAATGAGCCGCGAGTGGACTCCAGTCCCCACTCCCCGAGGTGGGCAGCTGCCAGGTCCACCTGTGGGAGAGAGGCAGCTGGCACAGTGTGGGGCTCTGGTGGAGGGGCAGGAAGACGACTTTCCCATGTGTCGGTCGCAGTGAGAACCTCGGCCGGGTGCAGCAAAGCCCGTGGGACGGTGGCTGTGCTCGGTGGGCGGCCCCTGCCGGTGGCACAGCCTGGCCTTGGAGCAGGGGCGTCACCTTCTCAGGGCTTAGATGAAGAGCCAGCTCCTAAATGGGTAAGTCCACTGTGAGTCAGCTGCCCAGTGTTGGGAGACCAGTGTCCCCATGGGACTTGCTCTGCGGCCAAAAATAGCTGCAGAGACATCCCAAACTCGTGTGGCCCTTGTGCTGTGCATGGTGACTCGGTCGCCAGGTCCTCTTGCTGTCCATGGTGACTTGGTCGCCAGGTCCTCTTGCTGTGCATGGTGACTTGGTCGCCAGGTCCTCTTGCTGTGCATGGTGACTTGGTCGCCAGGTCCTCTTGCTGTGCATGGTGACTTGGTCGCCAGGTCCTCTTGCTGTGCATGGTGACTTGGTCGCCAGGTCCTCTTGCTGTGCATGGTGACTTGGTCGCCAGGTCCTCTTGCTGTGCATGGTGACTTGGTCGCCAGGTCCTCTTGCTGTGCATGGTGACTTGGTCGCCAGGTCCTCTTGCTGTGCATGGTGACTTGGTCGCCAGGTCCTCTTGCTGTGCATGGTGACTTGGTCGCCAGGTCCTCTTGCTGTGCATGGTGACTTGGTCGCCAGGTCCTCTTGCTGTGCATGGTGACTTGGTCGCCAGGTCCTCTTGCTGTGCATGGTGACTTGGTCGCCAGGTCCTCTTGCTGTGCATGGTGACTTGGTCGCCAGGTCCTCTTGCTGTGCATGGTGACTTGGTCGCCAGGTCCTCTTGCTGTGCATGGTGACTTGGTCGCCAGGTCCTCTTGCTGTGCATGGTGACTTGGTCGCCAGGTCCTCTTGCTGTGCATGGTGACTTGGTCGCCAGGTCCTCTTGCTGTGCATGGTGACTTGGTCGCCAGGTCCTCTTGCTGTGCATGGTGACTTGGTCGCCAGGTCCTCTTGCTGTGCATGGTGACTAGGTCGCCAGGTCCTCTTGCTGTGCATGGTGACTTGGGATGTGATATTTTTAACATTCTGTGTACCACATCATACCAGGGACGGGAACCAGGATTTGACGTAGGAGGAACGAGGCAGGCAGTGAGAGCCCTCGGTCAGCAAGTGAGGGGACAGCAGCTCCTTCCTGCGCTGCCCCGAGAGGCTGAGGCGGTGGACTGTCCAGCTCCTTGGGGGTGAGGACGGCACTGTCCTGGCAGTTCTTCCCTCAGGGCTGAGTCTGGAGGACAGTTCTGTGGAGTCCGTGCCTCCTGGTGACAGTAGGAAGCCACCCACACCCCGGGTGCCCTCCACTGCTGTGGTGCTGAGCAGCGGCCTCCAGATCCCCAGGTCCTGGCTCTGGGCCCAGTGACGGCCACCTTCAGCAGACCGGCTTCGCAGCTGTGAGGGAGCCCAGGATCTGGGGACCCTCGGGGCAGCTGCGGGGAGCGGGGGTCTCTGGGAGGGTGAGGGGCAGTGAGCCAGGTGAGGGAGGGGGCTTTGTCTCCTTCCCGCTGGGCTCAAGGGCACCGTGCTCCTGCTCGTCCTGCTGGTGGCCCTGAGCAGCAGGCCTCGGCTCTCCGCCAGCCCCGGGCAGAGTCTCTCTGGGCTAAATCCAGGGACTGGGTGACCAGCCCCTTCCAGAGGCTCCAGGGTGCAGTCCATTCTGGGGGCTGCCCATGCCTGGCCTTTCCTGTGTCCTCAGAGCCAGCAGTGCAGGTCTCCCACCCCCCTCTGTGCCTCTGATGCCACCCTCGTGCCCACGGCCCTCACACTGACCTTCCCTCTTGTAGGAGCCCGATTGCACTGGGCCCCTGCCCTCTCAGGTCCACCGTCACACCTGTAGAGTCCCCTGAGCCACCCATGACCACGCAGGTGTCCTTGGGCCTGAGTGGCCACAGGGCTTTTGTGGAGAGGGAGAGCCCCTGGGAATGTCTGGATGAGGACACAACCTGGAAAGCACCCTGTGCGGGTGTGGACAGAGACTCACTGGTGGTGACCTGGCCGGCTGCTGGGCAGAGGGGTGAAGCCTCACGCTGCAGAGGCCGCCCTGAGGGGGTCAGCCCACCTCAGAGCCCACTGCTCAGGCCTAGATGACCGCGAGGGGGTCAGCTGGACGCCGTGGCATCCCTGACGCCTGCTGCGCCCCCGCCACAGCTGCCCCACGAAGGGCCTTCAGGTTTGCGCGCTCCCTTGCAGGAAGCCTGGCGCAGTGGACAATCAGACGCACAGGGAAGCTGTCAGGTGGACCCTGAAGAGGGACCCTCCGTGGCCAGCTAGGCTGGGGGCGTCTCCACAGGTCAAAGGGGTGGAATGTTCTGGATTACACGGGATTCCCGAGACGTTAGCACCAAGTGCCCCGTGGGGATCAGGTCGGATGACCAGCCTGCCAGGGGGCAGCTCAGGACAGCCCGGGGTGGGAGGTCAGCCTGGACCATGGGGGCAGAGGTGGGAGCACGTGTGGCGGGCAGGCTAGGTGTGGAGAGGGCGACGTGTCCTGGCCGGACAGGGAGCCCAGGGGTCCAGGAGCTGCAGGCGTGGGGGGCACACGGCCTCCTGCTTACAGGCACGGGACACCAGCAAGGAGACGCCGCGGGCTCTGGGCAGAGGGCTGGCTCTGTGCTGCTCGTGGGGCCACCGGCAGGGCCCAGGCTTGCCCTGAGCCTGGCTGCTGGCCGATGGCCAGTGCCCAGGCTGACCCAGGGGGGCCCGGCCTGTCCCTGGGGCTCCTGCAGTTGCCTGGCACTTGATTTTCATGAGTGTTAACAATGTTCGGGGTACAGCAGACCCATGCATCTCAGCTGCGGGACTGGAGTGTCCAAGCTCAAAGGGCCGGGTGCCGGGCAGCCATCACTGCTGCCCTTGGGCGTCTGTCTGAGGGGTTTCGAGCGGAGAGGGAAACAGGGGTGATGGGGGTTTTCAGCAGAACCAGGGCTCAGCGGCTGCCTGGGATGTGAATCTTAAACAAAGGGAAACCTCATGTCGGGTGCCGTGACATGAGAGAAAGAGTCTGGAGAACCCTGTCCTCACCCTGCAGGCCGAGGCCGAGGTGGCTGGTGGCCTCCTACCACCCGCTCCTCGTCCTTCGTAGCAGAGGTTTGGGAAATGTGTCCAGCTGACAAGCTGTCTGATTCAGTATCTCTTCTGGCTAGGAAGGACCACGTGTCTGCATTCTGCCTAATAGGATCTGAACAAGTGTTTCCAGAGGTCCAGAATAAAGGGACGTCCTTTCATGTGGAGCCTTTATTAAGGGTCCAGAGAGCTCCTTAGTGGAGAAGAGCCTTTTTTTTTTTTTCCTTTCCTGCTATCTGTAACATTCTTATACTGGCTGGAGCTCTTGCAGTTGTTTTGGACCACGAGGCACCCCACAGGGCGAAAGCTTTGCACAACAGAGCCAGAGGGTTTCTGTTGACTGACATGTCACAGGGCTCCTCTTGTTTGAGAGAATGAAGCCCTCAAGGCTTGACAGTTCTGTGGTGAAGGCTCTGCAACTTTCGGCCAAACGCAGTCTCTGAGCGATTCAGCCTCAGTTAGACTTGCTTTCCCTCTCTTACCTGGCCCACCTGGCCTTGGACTCGCCCTAGTGCCACCTGTCCTGCTCTGTGAACACCTGACTCTCTGTTCTTTTCCTCTTCCTCTGTGCACTGGCTCGGGGTTAACAGCTGCTCAGCTGTCTGTGCTGGGTGACCACCACCGTCTCCCAGGTGCCGGGCGCCATGAGAGCAGGCAGGACGCGGCCAGGCGGGTCCCTGCTCCTGCAGTGGCAGGCTGAGGGCCACTTAGAAACCTGGAGGAGGCAGACAGCGCCCTCGAGAGCAGAGCTGAAGAGCCTCCACCGACGGAGCTGGACCCGCATCCACAGGTCACCCACGTGGGACGCAGACGCACACCAATGGACACAAACCACACCAGGCCACCCTGAGACAGTGTGGCCCACAGTCATCGCCGCCACAGACCTAGGGCCACCGTGTGACAGCAGGGCCCACAGATGTCCCTGGGACAGAGGGTGACATCTCATGCCTGCCTCAGAGGAACAGCCACCACATGTCCTTTTGGCTAGTCTATGACCTGGACCCCAAACCCAGGGACGGCAGCGGGGAAAGGAAGAGTGGAGGGCTCCATCGCGTAGAAAGCACAGGAAGCTGCGCGCGTGGCCCACATCTGTGATCCCAGCGGCTGGAGGGGCTGGGGCAGGAGGACCGCGAGTCAAAGCCAGCTTCAGCAACCCACTTAAGTGAGGTCCTGTCTCAACAATAAAAGGGGCCGGGGATGTGGCTCAGTGGTTAAGCACCCTGGGTTCAGTCCCTGGTGCCAAACACACACATACACACACACACTCACACTCACACCCTTTCACACACACACACCCTCTCATTCACACTCACCCACTCAAACACCAGGCCTCAGGAAGTCCGGCTCACTAGTGTGCCCTGCGGCCCGTGTTGGGTGCGGGCAGCTTTCTTGGGAAGTCTTTCAGGCAGATCTGCCTTCTGTGAGGTCAGGGGAATGTGGCCACTGGGGAGGGGACGCAGGGTGGCCTGTGGGGGTGTGCAGAGCCCTGGAGGTCGGGTCCTGGTGCAGGCTGGTTGTGCCCTGGTGGCTGGGGTGCGGGGCCAGCCCTGGGTGACTGGGGAGGTGGCACGCGGAGCCCAGTTCATTTCTCTGTGACTGGTCCTGGGGTATGTGTGGGGGCAGTCACCTACCTTCACCACAGTGACCATGCCCTCGTTGGTGACAGGGTCTGTGCGGACGCTGAAGTGCCCCGACGGGTCCCCGCTGATGATGCGGTAGACGGCGTTCCAGTTTGCCGAGTGGGGCTGGTCGCGGTCCATCACGGTGAGGTTGGCGACCACCGTCTCCACCCGGTTTTCAGGGACCTCCCCTGCAAACTGTAAAAGGTCAGGAAAGAGAAGGTCACAACCCAGTGTGGGGCCGGGAGGCCTGGGACTCCTGTCACACCTGGGAGGTGCCGGGCCACCGCTTCAGGCCAGGGAGAC
>NW_026000026.1:1915466-1919823 GCF_001458135.2 Marmota marmota marmota
ACAGCCGGGGAGGTGGCCTGGGCCACCGCTTCGAGGCCAGGGAGACGGGGTGGGGGTGGGGGGGTGGGAGGTACGTGGGGCATCGAGGGAGGGTTGCAGGGCTCCAGCGGGCCTGCGGTGCCTTGGCTCCTGGTGCACAGATGGAGACGCAGCAAGCCCCGCCCACACAGGGGCCAGGCCCCGCCTCCTGAGCACAGATGCAGACCCAGCAAGCCCCGCCCACACAGGGGCCAGGCCCCGCCTCAGGCCCTGCCCAGCCTTTCCTGTGGGTGCAGAGACCAGTGCAGACACAGTGGGAGGGCATGGGACAGCGTGTTGTGCTCACAGGTGGGAGAAGGTGGTGATGGGTGGCAGGTGTGAGAGGCTTCTGGAATCAGAATCATCTCTGGGCTCCTCCCCTATGTCCTGCCATGGGTTTGGGCTTGGGGTTGTCCATTGTGGACAGGCAGGTGACCAAACGTGGGGCCACGGCCCCTCCTCCTATCACATCAGGGAGGGCTGCAGCCCCTCCTGCCAGGCCCCCTGAGCAAGGGAGACAGTGTGGCGTGTGGGCCTGTGAGTGTGCCCGTGAGTGTGTGAGCGTGTCTGCCACTGGCCTCGAGCTGAGATGGGTACTGACGTTTGAAGCAGAGGCTGCGTTTGTTCTGCCCGGGCCTTTGAATGCACGCGGTGGCCTGGCACTGTGCAGTTTGAGCACAGGACACAGAGAGCTCCCTAGGGCCTGGGACCTCAGGGGTCCTGCAGGAGCAAAGCCACGACCACCTACCTCGGTCCTGGGTCCTGGCCTGTCGGCCTGAGCTTCCCAGGGGCTGTGGTCAGCCAGGGGGACAAGCCAGAGGGCCAGACGCACCCGTGCCGCTTGGGGAATAGGTTTGTTGGTACAGATCCTGTCTAGTACTTTCGTCT
Source organism: Marmota marmota marmota (assembly GCF_001458135.2). NCBI lineage: Eukaryota > Metazoa > Chordata > Mammalia > Rodentia > Sciuridae > Marmota > Marmota marmota. Next base: position 1,916,373 of record NW_026000026.1, read on the forward strand.
GTCTCCTTTCCTGCCGTGGGTCGAGCCGAGTAGCCAGGACAGAGGCGGTATGGCCACCCTCTGGCCCTTCATAGAAAATGGCTGCAGATCCCTGTTCTAGACCCCTGTGGCCCCATCTCAGTGCCTGCTCAGAAGTGGGCACCTGGCCCAAGCAGCCATTCAGGACTCAATTCTGGTGTTTCTGCCTCTGTCCTGCACATTGTGACCATAGGAGCCTGCAGGTGTTGGGGTGGGTGGGGTGGTTTGTGTGTAGGGACTGCCACACGCAGCTTGGGAACAAAGCAGTCCAGAGGAAGTGTGGCTGAAGAGGGGCCCTAGTGATGCTGTTGGAACCTGGATACAGCCATGCCTGAAGTCATGCTTCCCAGGACCTTTCAGCCTCTGTATATGAGGCCCTCTCTTTGTTCAAGCTGCCAGGGTCAGTGTTGCGGACATTGGTCAGGCTTCCTGGCTCTCCAGCACCTTCTGAACTCTTCATTGTTTCCTAGCCTCCTCTGTAGCCACATGGGGGCCAGATGACTTAGGACCTGCCCGAGTCTGACTCCCAGTACCTGGTGCTGTTCGCAGGAGGGGCCTATTTAAGTCATGTGGCTTCCCAGAGAAGGGCCTGGTGGACACCTGCTTAGGACCCTCTCAGTCACCTTCCTAAATGTTCAGGTTTCTGGGTGCAGGGAGAACCTCTCAGCCCATGGCAAGCAAAGGCTGGTGTCCGGGAGGAGGTCTCCGGGGCCTCCCCAAGGGGTCTCCGCCTGGGAGGAGCCAGAACCCAAGGGCACGGGGTCCCCAGTGCAGGGGGTCCCAGCTTCTCCGAGGCCCTTGGAGCACAGTCCCGGCTCGAAGCAGAGACCACTGTCCACCCACGGGAGGCCCCTTAGCAGCCAGAGGGCTGGGGGTGGGGGGGCGCGTGAGGCACAGCCAGGTCCAGGGAGAACCTGCTCAGTGTCCTGCCTCACGGCGTCCAAGAAGCCCAGTGGCCTTCGAGGTGCCACGCTGGCACCTGCTCGGGGAGCAGCCCCACCTTCATTGTCTGGTGAAGTGTCCTTAGAGCCTGATTCGGTTAAGGAAACCCAGAGAGGTTGGGCAACCTGCCCATGGTCACACAGCTCTCAGTGGTGCAGCAGGGGCTCCCCACAAAGTGTGTCTGAGCAGGAAGGGCCCATGCGGCCCCTGCTCTGGCTCCTGTGGGCCGCAGAGCAGGAGGACCCTGCCAGGTGACAATGCCAAGCCCCCCCTCGCTTTCCCCCTCCATTGCTGGTAACAACGTCAGGGCCAGCCAGTGGCTCCCCTCCGGCCTCACCTAGCGGCCCTGAGGGAACGCGCCCTTGCTCCCAGAGCAGGCCTCAGCCTGAGGGGACTGCAGGGGACAGCGTGTTCTCCAGGAGCCCTCACCCAGGCCCCAGCTGCAGTGGTCAGGCCTCGCATGGGCTCGGGGGTCCTGCAGTGGCCCTGAGCCTGCACTGCCCGGCAGTGTCTCCTCCCTGGAGGGCCCTGGTCCCAGCTCAGGCAGGCCCCACGGGGAAGAGCCGCAGGGCAGCGTGGCCAGTCATCTGCCCCAGCTTCCTTCTCCACGTCTCCCAGTGGGGCTTGTCCCGGGAGGCCTGCCCCACACTGCAGCTCTCCTGCCTGGAGCAGGGACAAGGAGACCGCTCCCCCACTGCCCCGGCTGAGCCGCCTCTGCCGCCTTTGTTGCCTCATCCCCTCCAGCTGGGGTCCTAACGAGGGCGGGGTCCTCTGGCCACTCCCCGGCACAGCCCTTGTTCAAGGGCAGTTAGGGGCTGTGCCCAGCCTGGGCTCAGTGACCAGGGCACTTAGGGGTGGTAAGGCCCTCTTGCTGGTCCTCTGCCCAGCGGGAGCTCGGGGACCCTCCCTGTGATGAGCACAGGGCAGCGGCCCTGGCTACCCCGTCCCCCTTTGTCGTCTCCCGTTTGGAAGCCTCCCAGGATGCCCGGCTCTTGGCACGACGTTTCAGTTCCCGAAGCTCAGTCCTCTGCAGCAGACAGGCAGGATTTGGCTTCAGAACTCAGAGCTGTGGGCTCTGAGGCTCTTTCCCCAGGAGGAACTTGCAGGCCGGGTTCGTGCCTCCTCTGTCTGTGGGTGGGATCCTGCGGTCCTGGGGCCGGGGTGGCAGGGCCGGGGCCGGGGCTCAGTGGGCAGCGTCTTCCCATCAGAGCAGGCTGCGAGGGAGTCACGAGCCAGGCGTGCTGCCCAGCAGCCGCCCCCGAGGCCCATCCACCTCCCCACCCACCGTCAGGAGGAGCAGTCAGGAAACTGAGGCCCAGAAGGCTCTGGCACCCACCCAGGCCGGCATTGGCCAGTGGGGGGCCAGGGTGGGGCTGGGTCTGCTGCAGTGTCCTCGCTGGACCCATGGCCACCTCCCCCTGCCTGCAGCTTGGTGGGCCAGGTCTGGAGCATCCCAGGACTGTGGAGAGGTGACCCCGGGCCTAGGAATCTTCCTGTGTCCCCACACGGGGACCACCCCTCCCAGAGGACAGGGGCCTATGCTCTGCCTTCTGTCAGGCCTGCTCCCTGGGCTGGGCCTGGGTCCCTCACCCCTGCTCATAATGAGGCCACAGCTGTCCCCAGAAGTGGATTCTGGCCTGGTGGGAGGGTCAGGGAGGGAGTCAAAATTGGGTGGGGATGGGAGATCTGACCCCTGGCCCTGCAGCTCAGAGGGGCTGGCACTCAGAGGGTCCAGCGCTCAGAGGGGCCAGCGCTCAGACGGGCCAGCGCTCAGGGGGACTGGCTCCAATGACCCCTTTGTGGCTGAGGTCTGCACTGCACACCTGAGCCCGATCAGGGGCAACAGGTCCACTCCAATTTCAAGACGCCACCGTTTTACTCTCAGAACACCGTGCTGGTCAGAATTTCTCTCTTCTGGGTTTGTGCCCTTAATGGAGGAGCTGGGAGGTGAGGCTCACTCTCAGGCTGAGGTGCCAAGGTGGCCACTAGTGGAAGCTGGCCTGGACAAGTCCAGCAGTCCCAGGGCAGTGCCAGGCCAGCCCGTGGTGCGTCTGGCCCCCAAAACCTCAGCCGTCTCCCGGCACCAGGCAGACCCTGGGGCAGCCCTGCTGCGTGGTCTCCAGGCTCCTGGGCAGACCTCGGCTCCCCGTGACTCCTGTCCAGCCTCTGAGCGAGGCGTCTCTGTGAGACTCCAGAGGTTTAGATCACGTCCCCTGAAGACCAGTGAGGGAGGCCTGGCCCCAGACCCTGGTGCTGCTGGAGGGGCCAGCCCGAGGAGGGGGCCGAGCAGGAAGTGAGGTCAGGCGCCCTTGGGAGGGCGGGGACCTGGCCCCCGGGCAGGAGCAGACTTTCTCCCCCAGGTGCCCCCTCCACAGGTCCACGGCCACAGGCCAGTCCACCAAGGACTCCACCAGAGTGAACCCTCAGCCCAAGCTGCTGACCTCAGTGTTGTCACAGAGCCCGGAGCCGACACTGTGGTCACCCCTCCAGC
>NW_026000026.1:1923586-1932576 GCF_001458135.2 Marmota marmota marmota
GGGGGGGGGGGCGCTCAGAGGCGGAGTGCTGGCCTCCCAAGGTCCTGGGTTGGATCCTCAGCACCACATGAAAATAAATAAACAAAACCCAGGTGTCGCGTCCACCTACAGCTAAACATTAAGACAAACAGTGGAACAGGGCGGTCTCTCAGCCCTGACTGTCCTCCATCAAGCTTGATAAGAAGCTGGGATGCGCGTGCGCCAGTGTGGCCAGCCTGCCCCCCTCTCCACCACTGGGCAGTGTCCCAGGGCCCCTGCCTGTCACATTGTCACACCTTGAGCCTGGCTTTTGCAGACAGGCACACTGCAGACAGCAGGTAGAGCTGGTAGCAGAAGGTGAGGACTCTCTGTCAATCTGGGTCAGGACCACTGTCCCCTTGTCCTAGCCCTTCCCCAGCATCCCAGGGACTGGCCTCTCTACCCTTGACCCTGGGGGCAGGGAGGCGGGGATTCTAGGGGGGGGACACTCCATGTCATCTTGGGTCAAACACAAGATTTCACCCCAGTCTCAGGGTATCTCAGGCAGAGCGACAAGGGACAGCCTGAGGTTTGTCTTGATGTCCAGCATGAAGAAAGGTGGACACTTGCTCCACAGAGCTCCTTCCTCCCACCTGCCCATCACTAACGCCCGGGCCATACTAGGACCCTTGATGGGAGATCTGGCCTGGGTTCCCATGTGGCTGGCCTGCCTCAGGGAAGGTGGAGTCCAGCCCAGGTGCAGGTGAGGGGCCCGGGGAAGGCCATCCAAGCTGCAGAACCAGCCACCTCAGGCTGCCCTCCTGCTCAGCTAGTGAGGCCCAGCCTGGGCCCCTGGCTCTCCATCCACCAAGGCCTCCTCCAGAGCACCCGGGAACATGCTGGGGGTCAGCATCTCACGCAGCCCGTCTACCTGCGAGGCGCCCCCTTCCTGTGGGCATGCTGGGCCAAACCCCTCAGCACCCCACGCCTCGTGCCCTCTGCTGAGGAGGGGCGCAGAGCTGGCCTGCCCCTTCCACCTGGTTTCCATGGCAGCCACATGGTCCTGAGTGCTTCCTGGGGGCAGTGAGGGTCCCTGGGGTGAGGAGAGCAGCCACAGCGGCTGTACCCCAAGATCTAGACACCCACTGGCTGTCGCCACGCAGGGTGTGTCCCTGGGACCACGCCCTGTCCTGAGCCCCTGCCCTGGGGCAGCAGGGGCCCTCAGCACTGAGGGGCGGGCGGCCCTGGCACTGCTCTGGGGCAGGTTCATGCCAGGTTCGTGCCCCCTGCTCCCTGCTGAGGTTACTTAGGTGAGCTTCCTGCTCGGGCCTAGATGGTGCCCTGGATCCTCTCGTGTGGGGAGAGCTGGCTCAGGGAGGGGCCGACACCCCGGCCAGCGAGCACCCCTGCGTCCTCACAGGGGGGTGGGCTCTACTCTGCTTGGTCTCCTTCCAGAGCGGGGAGGGCAGCTGCCCACTGTGGGAGGAGAGCAAATAGAAACTGCAGCCCGAGAGATGGACTTTCCTCCAGCCGACGCCTCCCTGGCCAGGGGCACCCGCGCTTCCCAGGCCAGGCTTAGTGGGTCAGCCCGCCAGGGCCCCTGGCTGCCCTCACTGCCCGAGCAGGTCTGAGGCCTGGAGCCTGTAGGGGGTGCCCAACCCCACCTGGTCAGAGGGTGGACTAGCTGCTCCCCCACGGGCCAGCTACACCTGTCCCCTAGATGGCGCTGCGTCCCCATCTGGCCCAGCAGGACACAGGAGGGCGCTGGGGGAGGAGCTCCGGGCTTCCAGCATTCCTCAGCACCATGAAGGGTGTCCTCCCTCTGCCCCCTGCTCCTCTCTCCCCTGGTGGCACAGTATGTGGGGCCCAGAGCCACCTGCTTCCTCTGGGCTGTGTGTCACCTGGGTCCCCGTGTCCTGGCCCACCCCAGTCTGACCCCTCAGGGGCTTGGTGGGTGCTTGATGGGTGGGCACTCCTGGCTGTGCTGCTGTGTCCCATGGACACTGTCCCTCTCCACTCTGCCCTCAGGGAGAGGTCAGCGCAGCGAGGGGTCGTGTGTGGGGGTGGAGAGCCCCAGAACCCTGGAGCCCTGGCTGGCCCTGCCCCCTGCAGCCCTGGTCTTGGCCTCTTGGAGGCAGCTGGTTGGACCACGTGCCTCTCACGTCAGCACTGCTCACAGGGCCCGCAGGACGGATTGGGGACGCAGTGCCACCCACCCACAAGGCCTGCGGAGTCCTGTGGAGGGTGCTGGGGAAGGGTGTCGGAAGCCTGCAGACCTTTGGGTGGCACAGGAGGCCAACAAGTCCTGCCAGGCCTGAGCCACGGGGCTCACCAGAGGGGACTCTGCGGTGGCTTGGTGCTCTGGGGGACTCCGGGGGGAGTGGAGCCTGTGCATCAGTGCCAACCCTGGAGGACAGTGTCCCTGTGCCTGGGCAGGGGTCCCCAGGCCAAGCTGAACAGGTGCACACGGGTTCACCCAGCAGACCCGACCAGCATGGCCACCCTCAACTGTTTCCCTCTCTGCAGATGGGCCACAGGGGTGTCCACTGTCCACTGTCATGCAGGGACGCACCTGCTCTGATCAAGGCCCACTCAGGCCTCGGCCAGGCAGGGCCGCTGCACACAGCTGCACATGGCCTCCACTCTCAGGGCATGTCCCTCACTCTCAGGGCAGCCTGTGCTGAACTGGAGCCCACGCTCCTCCCCAGGGCCCTTCCTGTGGAGCCTCTGGCCGCTCTCCTCCAAGGGGACCTAGCTGGGGGCCGCTGAGCCTCAGCTTCCTGTGTCGGGGCCATTCCATCCACGACCTGTCCAGCCCCTCCACCCATACAGGGCGAGGGAGAGACGCGTCAGCAGTGGCCAGCCAGCAATGGTCATCAGAGCTCTGCGGGCGCTGCGGTGGCCTCGGTACTCACTGTGCTCGTGGTGAATTCAGGGGGGTTGTCGTTCACGTCTGTCACCGTGATGATGGCCGTGGCCGTGTTTGAGAGCCCGTAGTTGAGGTTGCCTTCCATGTCGGTGGCCTGCACAATGACCGTGTACTGCTGCACTTTCTGGAGGGGAGGGTGCGAGGAGGAGAGGTCAGCCTGGTGTTGGTGGACAGGGTGCCCTTTCTGCTGGGGCTGGTGCAGAGGACCGAGGACAGCCCTCTCCAGAAGTCTGGGGCTGAAGCTGTCTGTGGGAACTGTCCCTTTCCCTTGGGGCAGTGACAGGTGACTGGAGGAGGTCGGCTCTGTCTCCATCTCAGGGCCCCTCAATGGACATGGGTCGCCTTTGGTGCCAGATGAAACAGTTGGCAAAGGGAGGCCCAGGCCAGGGCCACGGCCACGGGTCGGGGTGCCTCGCTGAAGTGCAGGCAGGACTCAGGCGGGAAGGAAGACGGGTGGGGAGGTCTGGGGCCCAGGTGTGGCTGTGGGAAGACGTGCCAGCCGGGCAGCTCCTGCACGTTCCCACGCAGCGGGCCTCGGCCGCTCGCTCCCGGCCCGTGGGAGTGCAGGATGCTGAGCCCCGTCAGCAGCGGTGGCCTGTGCACACCCCTTTCTGATAGAGGCCAAGGCTCTTGCAGGACAGCAGAGGCCCAGCCTGGTGGGCAGCTGTCTGTGGGACCTGCCCGTCTCTCACTGGCACCATGTGGGCAGCAAGGGTTCTGGGGACCAAGGCAGAAAGGGGCCCTCTACTTGCCCTCCAAGTGCTGCATGACCCTGACTCTTGCTCCTGCAGGATGTGAGCACAAGACCAGTGCCCAGCTACCCGGTTCACTGAGATGTGCCTGGGGAGTCCCAGCAGGCTGCGCCAGGTGCCTCTGCTGCCCAGGTAGCCTCTGCATGCAGGGTGGGCGTGTGCAGAGTCCAGTCTGTACCACTTGGACTGGCTGCCCTTGGCAGCAGCTCTGCTGGGCTCTGCCACGGAGGTTGGTGCAGGCTCATGTGACCGGGCACCGCCTCGCTGGCCTTGGGCACGGTGGCACTGCTCATGGCAGAGGGCCCTGTCTGAGGGGCCTCGGGCTCCCAGCACAAGGCTGTGCTCTCTGTCCATCCCCATGGAGACCCGCCCGCCCACGCCTGGCAGTGTCCCTCCCGCTGCGTCCTCCGTTTGCCAGTGGTGTTGGTGCTCCCAGAGGCGGGAAGGGCCTGGTGTTGTGGCACTGCGGGCTTGGCTTCCGGCGCTTGGCTTCCGGCTGGGACGCTGCAGAGATGGGCTGAGGCGGAGGCACCACATTGGCAGCAGGCTACAGAAGTGAGTCCAAGTATCGGGTGCCCCCGCCCCATCCCATCTTTGCCTCCCTGCCACGGGACGGGCAGCATCGTGCAGGCAGCCCTGTGGCTGGAGACAGAGGACGTCTGTCCGGGCAGCAGGCACCTCTTTGGAGACTTTCATTTCCACCGGTTTCTCTAGTTCTTTAAGAGTCTGAGTTTCTCCCCTGCCAAGGACAATTTGAGAACCTAAGCTGCATGGGGTTCTCAGCGCCTCTTTCTAAGGCTGGACAGGCACTGCAGGCCCCTCCGTGTGGCCCTGGCAGAAGGGGCCAGACCGAGAGCCTCGAGAACAACACAGGCCGAGGGCCGCAGGAGGGATAATCAGAGGACAGGAAGAAGGCCACGCCAGAGGACCCGTCTCCACACGCACCTTGGCAGGACGGCACCTCGGCCATGGCACAGCCTGTGCTGAGACCCACCTGGCTACTGCACGCGGAAGACACTGGGGAGTGAGACTTTAGAAGTGGCCACATGCACGTGCACCCACAGGTGTGTACGGTGTGTCTGAGGGCGTGCCTGTGCGTGCTGTGTGTGCATGTGCGTGGGCAGGCGAGTGCCGCGACTGCCACTAGAGGGCGGGCTGGGCTTGCTGCTGGGAGGCAGGACGGGGTGCTTGCCGGCCACCAGGGGCACAGCTCGCCCCCAGTAAGAAGGAAGAATTCCCGCAGGGACCCAGCTGACCCCTGGCAAGGTTGGCCTGGCCCGGGATCAATGGCATCCACAGGAGTGTGGGCAGAAGGCTCAGGCTCCTCTGTGGCTGGGGTCAGAGTGTCCTCCCAGGCCTAGCTGGGGTCACCTGCCCCTTCTGGATTTGTGGGCATGTGGGAGGCGGTGGGCAGCATCAAAGCTTCTGCCATGGAGCTGGGCCGCGAGGCCTTCCTGGAAATAGCCTCCTGAAGGTGTGTCTCATCTGTGTGGCGGGTGACTGCTGCGGGTTCAGGGTAGTCAGATGTGGGACTTTGTGCATCTCACCTTCTCATGATGCAGGGCAGGGACCTGGGAGGATGGCAGGCAGGACTCAGTTTTCTGGGGTCTCTGGCCCCACCTCGGCCCTGAGCGGTGAGCTTACCACATGTGTCCAGCCCTGTTCTCTGACCCCCATCTTTCCAATGGTCTATGTCTTCCTGGGGAGCTAGAGCTCCCCTGAGGTCAGGGCTGACCAGGGCATGTCCTGGAGTCCAGTGATCTGCCCTGCAGGCCCTGGGGGCCCTGAATATGCAGCCTCTGCTCACGATCGACCCTTCATGGAGATGAAAGGAAGTGACTGGGTGGGCAGTGTCCAGGGTGGCCCCCACTGTGAATGTCCTGGACAGGGCTTCCTGTTGGCCAGCCCAGGCAGACTCCCACTGGGCACAGAGAACAGGGGGACCCCTGGAGCCAGCCACACCGTGAGCAGAGGAGCTTTAGTGAATTCACTCAACAGTGATCTGACCATTTTCAATTTGAGAGCAGAGAAGAAACCACACCTCTGCACAGCTCAGCATGCAGATTCCGCAGGGCACCTGTCAATAATGCAGTGGCTGGCCTGACCTGGGGCCTCGAGGTCCTCCCCAGCAGGACGCACAGCCAACCAGGCCACTTGGGACAAGCCGGGCCAGCAGCAGGGACCCTGAAGTTACCCTTGGCACTGCCCCTCCCTGTGACGACCAGGGCCTGTTCTACCTGCGAGGCTGCCAGCATGACTCGCCCCACTCTGGGCTCTGTGCACCAAGCAGGTGGCCAGTATGGGGGTGAACCTAGGCCAAGAGCCAAGACCCCAGCACCCTTCCTCCCTGGGTGAGGCTGGAGCAGGGCAGGTGCTGCCCACCAACGCTCTGGAAGGGGCTGTGCAGCTCTGTGCCAGCTTCCTGTGGCCCTCTGTTGGGACTCACACCTCTGGGGCTCCCGGGTGGTCACAGCTGGAATCTCCTTCCCCTCTGTGCTGAGCAGTGGAGCAGGCTGGGGTGCACCTTCCCGTGTGGCTCAGCACCTGCCGCCTGCCCTTGTCTGCCCTGGGCATGAGTGTGTTCAGAGGATCCCTGGGTGGTTGCCGTGGAGAGGTGAGGCGGCACGGCGGACACCGTGGGCAGTTCAGCCCTCCTTACCACATGACCCGGGAACCCTGCTCCAGGGAACAGATCCAAGTGTGCTTCAGCAGCTCCCAGGAGCAGCATTTATACAGCCAACAGCCCAAGTGACCGCAGGGATCAGACACAGCCCATCTGCCCAGCGGTGACAGGAGGAGTACCGCTGCCCGCTGCCCACCCAGGAGCTCAGGCTGGGCAGGACAGCACACCCTGCGTGCCGCTGCTCCTGGGCAAGGTCCAACTGGGCAAGCCTGCAGAGGCAGGCAGGTCGGTGGCCGCCAGGGCTGGGGCGGTGGGGGATGGAGTGACGGTGAAGGGGTCTCCTTTGGGCGACGAACACATCCAGGAGTTACATGGAGGTGGTGGTGGTCACTCAATGCACACCCAAACCCAAATTGCACAGTATACAGAGTGGACAGTGTGGCGAGAGCTATATCCCAAGGTGTGGGCAGCAAAGCCCGAGGGGTCCTAGTGGGGCTGTGCACGGCTGGTGGCCCCAGGACAGACTCCGTGGGGCCTGCAGGATGTCCCCAGGTCACCGCAAGGCTGAGCCCTCCCCCAGCCCTAGCCCTCTCCTGCCAAAGTGGTCCACTTTATGCTTTGAAAACCGCCCTTGCTGCTCTGCCACTGAGACTTATTTTTTAAACGACCTTTCTTTCTCTCCTTTCCCTAATCTCAGGGGAGACAGGGTCACCTTTCTTCCCCACCCTAGGCAGAGTGACCACAGGAATGAAGTAATTCAGACTTGGGGATGGCACCAGAACATCTCAGAAATGACTACCTCCCAAATTAACAAAGGAATTACAACTTCAGACAGAGAACAGGTGGAACGTAGCCTTCGAATTGCCTCTTTAAAAACCTACGACTTCTGTTTATTCTGACAGTTAACATCACAGATACCAGAGCAGGGACTGCTTGGTTTAATGCTGTATACTGTCTGCATTGGGTGCCGTAGCTATCTGTCATAAACCCTGAGGCACGGGAAACTTCAGGGACACTCTAAGTCCACAGGGTAAAAACTTGACTGCCTCAGATCCACACTGTTAAATGGGGAGACACACCAACAACATGAAAAAGCAAGGGAACAAATTGCCCCAAACAAACCAAGATACCCCAATAACAGAGTCTATCAAGACCCCAGTGGAAGAAATGTCAGAGAAGGAGTTTAGAATGTACACAGTTAAACTGATCTGTGAGGTAAAGATGATGTAAGGAGTGATATCAGAGAGAAAATACAAGAAGTAAAATAAAGAGCAATTCTAAAAAAAAATCAAGTAGAAATATTTGAAATGAAGGAAACAATAAACCAAATTAAAAATTCACTTGAAAGCATCATGAACAGACTAGACCATTTAGAAGACCGAATTTCAGGCAATGAAGACAAAATATATAATTTTGAAAATAAAGTTGATCATGGAGAAAAAGATATTAAGAGACCATGAGCAGAACTTCCAAGAAATATGGGTTAACATGAAAAGACCAAACTTAAGATCTATCATGATAGATGAAAGGTTGAAGACACAAACCAAAGAAATGCACTATCTTTTCAATGAAATGATATCAGAAAATTTCCCAAACCTAAAGAACAAAATGGAAAATCAAATGTAGGAGACTTAGCAAATACAATATCACACAGGACCCTACATATACAGATACAGCAGATCCACACCAAGGCACATTATTATGAAAATGCCTAACATAGAGAATAAGGATAGAATTTTAAAAGCTGCTAGAGAAAAACTGCAAGTAACATCTTGTGAGAAACCAATCCAGATCTCAGCTGATTTCTCAACCCAGACCCCCCAAAGCTAAAAGGTCTTGGAATAATATACACCAAGCTCTGAGAGAAAATGGATGTCAGCCAAGAATACTATACCCAGCAAAATCAAGCTTTGGACAATGAAATTAAAACCTTCCATGACAAAAAAGTTAAAAGAATTCAAAACTAGAAAGACTGCACTACAAAACATATTCAATAAAATATTTCATGAAGAAAAAATGAAAAATAAAAGTGAAAACCAGCAAAGGGAAGAACTACACTAGAAGAACAGTCAGTCAAAGGAGAAACAAATTCAAATTAAAAATCAGAAATAAATAAAAATGCAGAGGATAAAAATCATTTCTCAATAATAACATTAAATGTAAATGGTCTAAACTCATCAATCAAAAGGTATAGATTGGCAGATTGAATCAAAAGATATATAGACTGGCAGATTGAGTTAAAAGACCAGACCCATTAATATGCTGTCTCCAAGAGACTCACCTCATGGGCAAAGACCTCCACAGAATGAAGATAAAAGGATGGGAGAAAAATATCATTCACATGGGTCTTGTAAATAAGCAGGGCTTTTTATCCTCACATCAGATAAAGTGGACTTCAAGCCAAAGTTAATTAGATGAGACCCACAAGGACATTTCATACTGCTTAAGGGAATTGCACATCAACAAGACATAACAATCATAAATATTTATACCCCAAACAGTATATTCAAAGAGTATATTGTTTCATTCATTAAAAGAATAGAAAGTCACCAAATAAATAACCAAACATTACATCTCAAAGCCCTAGAAAAAGAAGAACAAATCAACACCAACAGCAAAAGATGGGAAATAATTAAAATCAGAGCTGAAACCAATGAAATTGAAACAAGCCAAAAAAAAAAAAAAAAAAAAAAAAAAAAAAAAAAAAAAAAAAAAAAAAAAAAAAAAA
>NW_026000026.1:1932694-1941687 GCF_001458135.2 Marmota marmota marmota
AAAAAAAAAAAAAAAAAAAAAAAAGAAAGAAAAAAAGAAAAAAGAAAAAAAAAAGAAAAGCCGATAAGCCCTTAGTGTAGGCAATGAAGAGAAAGAGAAAACTCATGTTACTAAAATTCACAACGAAAAAGGAAATATCACAATGAACACTATTGAAATACAGAAGATAATTAAAAACTATTTTGAAAATTTATATTATAATTGAAAATCTTGAGGACATCAACAAATTTCTAGAGACATACGACCTCCCCACATTGAATCAGGAGGACTAGAAAATTTAAACAGATCAATTTCAAGCAATGAAATTGAAGGTGCCATCAAATGCCTACCAACAAGGGCTGGGGAAGTAGCTCAAGCGGTAGCGCGCTCGCCTGGCATGTGTGGGGTGCTGGGTTCGATCCTCAGCACCACATAAAAATAAAAAATAAAAGATGTTGTGTCCACCGAAAACTAAAAAATAAATATTAAAAAATTCTCTCTCTCTCTCTTTAAAAAAAAGCCTACCAACAAAGAGAAGCCCAGGAGCACAGGATTCTCAGCTGAGTCCTACCAGACTGCCAAGGAAGAGTCCACACCAACCCTCCTCCGATTATTCCATGAAACAGAAAAGGAGGAGACCCTCCCAAAATCATTCTATGAAGTAGTGTGACCTTGATGTCCCAAACAGAGAAGACAAATCAAGAAAGAAAACTTCATGAACATAGATAAAACATTCTTAATAAAATACTGGCAATATTTTGCATACAAAGACTTATTAAAAAGATTGTGCATCATGATCAAGTGGGGTTTATCCCAGGGACTCAAGGTTGGTTCAACATACAGAAATCAATAAACATGATTCATCACATCAACAGACTTAAAGACAAGAATCATACGATCATCTCAATAGATGGAAAGAGAGTGTTTGACAAAATACAGCACCCTTCATGTTCAAAACACTGTAAAACCAGGGATCTAGAAACATACTTCAACACTGTAAGAGTATCTACGCTAAACCCAATCATTCTCAATGGAGAAAAAAGAAAACATGCCTTCCAAGAACTGGAACAAGACAAGAGTGTCCTCTTTCACTACGTTTATTCAACATGGTCCCTGAAACTCTAGCCAGAGCAATTAGAAGAAAGAAATTAAAGGGATACAAATAGGAAAAGAAGAACTCAAACTGTCACTATTTGCTGATGACATGATTCTATATTTAAAGAAGATCCAAAAATTCCACCAGAAATGTTCTACAACTAATAAATGAATTCAGCAAAATAGCAGGAGATAAAATCAACACTCATGAGCCAAGTGCACTCCTATACATCAGTATGAATCCACTGAAAGAGAAATTAGGAAAACTACCCTATTCACAATAGCCTCAAAAAGAAAAAATGGGGACTCAATCTAACAAAGGAAGTAAAAGTCCTCTACGATGAAAACTGCAGAACACTAAAAGAAATGGATGCAAAGATCTCCCTTGCTCCTGGATAGGCAGAATTAACATTGTCAAAATAGCCATATTACCAAGAGTGTTATACAGATTCAATACAATTCCTATTAAAATCCCAAAGACATTCTTCATAGAAATAGAAAAAGCAATCTTGAAATTCATTTGGAAAAATAAGAGACCCAGAATAACCAAAGCAATCCTTAGTGGGAAGAGGGAAGCAGGTGGCATCACTACACCAGACCTTACACTGTACTACAGAGCTATAGTAACAAAATGGCATGGTATTGGCCCCCAAACAGACATGTAGACCAATGGTACAGAATAGAGGACACAGAGACTAACCCACATATATACAGTTATCTCAGACTAGACAAAGGTGCCGAAAACATTCACTGGAGAAAAGACAGTCTCTTCAACAAATGGTGCTGGGAAAACTGGAAATCCATAAGTAGTAAAATGAAACTAAACCCCTGTCTTTCACTGTGCACAAAACTCACCTCAAGGCGGATCAAGGACCTAGGCACTAGAACAGAGACCCTGTGCCTAATAGAAGAAAATGTAGGACCCACTCTCTATCATGTCAGAGCTGAATTCCTCAACAGGCTCCTAAAGCACAAGAAGTAAAATAAAAAATCAATAAATGGGATGGAATCAACTTAAAATCTTCTTCACAGCAAACAAAACAATAAATAATGTGAGGAGAGAGCCTGCAGAATGGGAGAAAATCTTTACCACATGCACCTCTGATAAAGCATTAGTCTCTGGGATATATAAAGAACTCAAAAAACTTAACACCAAAAACCCAAATAACCAATCAATAAATGGGCCAAGGAACTGAACAGACACTTCACAGAAGAAGAAATACAATTGAGCAACAAACATGAAAAAGTGTTCAACATCTCTAGCAATTAGAGAAATGCAAGTCAAAACTACACTAACATTTCATCTCCTGTCAGAATGACCATCATCAAGAATACAGGCAACAATAAATGTGGGTGAGGATGTGGGGGAAAGGCACCCTCATCATACATTGCTGGTGGGACTGCAAATTGGTGCAACCTCTATGGAAAGCAGTATGGAGACTCCTCAGAAAACTTGGAACGGAACCACCATTTGGCCCAGCTATCCCACTCCTTGGTTTATACTTAAAGGAATTAAAATGAGCATACTATAATGACACAGCCACATCAATGTTTATAGCAGCTCAATTCACAATAGCTAAACTATGGAACCAACAACCTAGGTATCCTTCAACAGATGAATGGATTAAGAAAATGTGGTATATATATATATATATATATATATATATATATATATATATATATATATATATCTCCAATGGAATATTATTCAGCTTTAAAGAAGAGTGAAGTTATGGCATTTGCCAGTAAATGGATGAAACTGGAGACTATCATGCTTAGTGAAATAAGCCGGTCCCAAATAACCAAAGGCTGAATGTTCTTTCTGATATGCGGGCGCTAACACACAATGTTGCGGGGAGAAAAGAATAGAAGTTCTTTGGATTAGACAAAGAGAAATGAAGGGAAGGGAGGGAGGTTGGGAATAGGAAAGACAGTAGAATGAACCAGGCATCCCTTTCCTATGTATATTTGAATATACAACAGGTGTGACTCCACATCATGTACGACCACAAGAAGGGGAAGTCACACCCCACATGTATCTGCTCTGTCAAATGCACTCTACTGTCATGCCTATCTGAAAGAACAGTGTCAACAACAAAATAAACCACTACTGAAAACCAAAACCAGATCCCAAACCAAAATCCCCTCTGTTCCCCTGGCTGGGCAGAATCACAGCCTCTGGGGCAGGAGTCCCCTGTGTTTCTACTTTGCTAGCAAAACAATAAGACTCTCCTCTTTCTCAAAACCATGTCCTCGTTATTGTTTTGGCACTGGGGACCAGGACCCAGCTTCCAGCAACTGAGCCTGCGGCCCTTCAGCTTCCAGCTTCCTGCCCTGAGCCTGCGGCCCTTCAGCTGGGCTGCATCCTGGTGTGGGGGAGGCCCTGCCCAGCACACATCCCACCTGGCCCAGGTGATCCTCAGGGGCACCCTGGCCCCAGAAACCGTGGCCACACAGGTGCCCTGTGCTCCGACTCTGAGGCTCTCCCCGGGGGTGGGCTGGGCATGCGTCCCCTCAGAGGGTGCCTCGGGACGGTTCTGAATGGGGGCCACCCCTGCCCTTGCCTGCCCAACACCTGCCAGCCCTCTGCAAACCCGCTCTGTCCAGCCCTGCCCTGGGACCTGGCTTCCTGGGGTCCTCACCCCCCGGGGAGGGGCCTCCTCACACCCCAGGAGGGTCCTGCCTGCTGCCCGGCTGCTGCGTCACAGCAAGCACCTGTCACTCCACCCTCCACCTTGCCCTCTGCCCACCCTGAGGGACCCCACCCCAGGGGCTTCAGGGCCATGGCCCAGCTGCCCCACCCATGACCCCGGGGGTCCCCTTCTGTCTGGGCCCAGGTGAGCTTTCTGGGGAGCGCAGCTGAGACAGCAGCTCCTCCGGGCCTGAGGCAGGGAGGCCGCGGAGGTCTCTGCTTCAGCCTGCAGCTGGACGGAGGTTCCGAGGCTCTCACATACTGTCTTTCTCTCCCCGTGGCCGTCTCGTCCCCCTCGCTGGCGCTGAGGGAAGGCTGCTGATGACCAGTGAGGGCTTCCTGGAGGGGGCGGTGGGTCTGGGTGCAGAGGTAGGGGAGTACCAGGGGTGGGAGGCTGGCGCACAGCCCCGGTGGTCCTGCCAGGGACCCCTGTGAGGAATGGACGCTGTCTATCTGTCCCAGCAGCCCATCTCCAGCTGTTCCCAAGGGCCCCTGCTTGTGACCAGCCCCTGGCTGTCCAGGGTCCCTCTGTGGCCTGGCCTGGGCAGTGTGCCCTCTCGCTGAGCCCCAGCGGGAACAGGCTGTGCCCCTGCAGAGCACTGTGACCCCGGCTGCTGCTCCAGGGTGGACGCGTGGCCAGCCCAGCACAGGACGGCGCTGCAGGGAAACCCGTGAGACGGGGGAAGAGCCGGTGTCAGTGCCTGGGCCTTGCTTGGTGGCTCTGGGGTGGCTGACGGCTTCGTCCCCTCAGAGGAGACAGGGCCTTCTGTGGTTCCTTTCACTGTCCTGTGGAGGGAGGTGCCGTGGGCTGCTTCTCTCGGCCTCTGTCTCCCGCGCTGGTGCCAGGGAGCGGCCGAGAGGACCGTGGCTGGGAGGAGGGTTCTGGAAACTTGGGGCTGGGCTGTGAGGCGCGTTCCTGGACCCGTCTGGATGTGCTGTGTCTGCTCGTGTCAAGGTTTCAGATGTCCCCGGGCTGCCTCACCTGGTCTGCACAGTTTGAGACACACGGGCACTTTCCACCCTGTCTGGACATTTCTGTGTATTTTGGGACGTTTCTGGGTGGTGGCTCCTGACCGAGCGTCCTCTGTAGCCTGCTCCACAGCTTTTCTGCTCTCACCTGAGATCCATTCTCGCAGAACCTCAGGTGACCAGGACTCTGTCCCTGAAGGGACTGGAGAGCAGCTCGATGGTCTTCCACAGACCTCCTCACCTCTTCCGGGAAGGCAGCCCTTGGACAGCAGAGGCTCCTGCAGTGGTTACACGGCCACCAGGGGGCATCCCCCGAGTCTCTGTGGGGACCTTCCCTGGGGCGGCCTTGGCAGGGTGGGAGCTACTTCCTTTGGCAGTCCTGTGGGGCCCAGCCCTCTGGCTGACCACTTCTGAAGGGGCCGGAGAGGAAATGCTCAGCTCGGGGGCTGGAGGGACGAGAGTCCACCTGTGGTCTCTGCCACCTGTTCAGTGTTTCTCCCCAACGATTTAAACCCAGCTCCCAGGCTGCCCAACCGCGGGTGGCCGGGTGGGAGGGGATCTGGGTGGTGGCCACGGCTTGGCAGCCCTGCTTTTGGTGGCTCCCTGGGGGTGTCCGATGGCTGCGGAGCCTGGTTAGTGGGGAAGCCGCTCACCCCGTGGAAACAGGGAGTCTGGTGGTGTTTCCAGAATGTGTGTTCAGCCTTCACTGGATTCAGGGTGGCCATTCTAACTGTAGCCCTTCCCTTCGCCCGGTCCAATTTTAAAACGAGCCAATCGCGTAGATTGCATCCCCAAGTCTCCAGTCAGGGCCCAGGGCCCAGGGCAGCACTGCATCAGGAATACAGACAGGTGCCCTGCTGCCCAGGGGCCTTGCCAGCCGGCTTCCAGAGGCCCTTCTGGCCCGAGTAAAGGCTCACCTTCCCACGGCCTCTGAGCACCTGTCTGATTTCTTGCAGCACCTCCGTGTTTCTGACAGTCCCTCCCCAGGCTCTGTGGAGGACGAGCCTCCTGCCCTGGCCTCCTCACAGCAGCCCTTTCTCTCCTGGCCACTTCTCACCCCATCACCATTTCCAGGTGGCCAGGCTGCCCGCGGAGTCTGCAAGTTCCCTGGAAAGTGGACTACAGAGTCCTGTAGAGCTCCGCCGTCCTTCTGGGTGGGTTTTCTTGGTGACCCTGGGTGAGAGGAGCAGACCCGGCCTGCACACCTCTGGGAGACGAGGCTGTGCACACCGGGCAGTAGGCCCACCCACGCACACCGGTGCACACTCAGAATGTGTGCACACAGGTGTGTCACACACACCTGCCTTTGTCCCTGGAGGGGAGTAGTCCCCGGTTGCTTGCTTGGGGGAACCCAGTGACCATGCAATAGCAAGGGAGGCAAGAGTCCTTCCAGGGTCTTGGAGCCTCATGTACTAGCCCAGAAGTCAGGATGCATCTTGATGACCTCCTGCACTGGCCGCTGGCCGGAGGGTGGTCACAAAGTGACCACTGCTCACACACACATGTGGCTGTGATTGCAGTCCTCCCTGTTCCCAGCGGGGACTCCTGCAGAAGTGTCGGGCCCTGTTCCTGCCAGCCCACTTCTAGGGACCTCTGAACAAAGGCGTCCAGAGGAGGCCGTGGCAGGGCAGGTGCAAAGGAGGGAACCCCAGAGGCCCTCGGCGTCTCCTCCAGGCAGGGCCCTTCTTGGCCGGGACTCGACGCGGGAGCAGGATGTGCAGGCGCTGGCTTCCTGGGTGTCCTCAGCCCTCGGGCCCCGTGTTACTCCTGGAGGCTGTGAGCCTGAACACGCCCGCTCTGTCCATCTGGGTCTCTGTGTCCTTCACGAGGACCTCATCGCCGCTCGGTCGTCCCATCCAGCCCTGTTCCCGGGCCTCGCAGTCTGTCTCTGCCCTGGGGGGCAGCCTGCAGGGCCCCATGGGGGCGGGCTGGATGGTGAGTGACAGGTAAAGCAGCCAACCAGTGCTCTTTCAGCTCTGGGGATGGGCCAGGAACTGCTCTCTCCGTTCACCCCGGTGGCCCTGTGAGCAGCTTCTCTGCGTCCTGCTCTGCCGAGGTCCACCGAGGTTTGAGTGCCTTGGTGACCCTCACTCACCTTGGCTCCGGGCCCTGCCGAGGTCACGGTGAATTCTCTTCTCTGTGGGTCTCCCCTCCTCAGGAAGGTGATGTAAAAGTGAGGGCCTCCCCCGACCCCCAGAAGCCTCAGAGACGTCCTCGTCTCCAGGGGGCTCCACAACAAATGGCCACACACACGGTGTGGCTTCAGACAGCCATCTGGGGACAGAGGTCTGAGGCCAAGGTCTGAGGCCTCCTCCAGGGTCTCCTGGGAGGACCCTCCCCGCCTCTTCCAGCTCCTGGTGACACCAGTGTCCCTTGGCTTGTGGCCACATCCCTCCAGTCTCTGCCTCCATGTGTGGCCATCTCCTCTGTGTCTGTCCCAGTGTCCCTCCACCTGTGACCATCTCCTCTGTGTCTCTCCCAGTGTCCCTCCACCTGTGTCTTATCAGGACGCTGGTCCGTGGATGGGGTCACCCTAACCCCAAAGACCTCTCCAGACCCTAACACTTTTCATATCTGCAAAGACCTTTTCCTAGACATGGTCACACTCAAGGCTCTGGGGGTCGGACCTGGACATGTGTTTTTGGGGCCTCCTCTCAAGCCAGTTTCTGGCTGATGAGACCAGCCCATGGCCAGGCGGCTCCCCAGGAATCTGGCCTCTGGACATGGGCTGACAGGCTGCTGCTCACTGGGTGCACAGGGGACAGATGCTGGCCATGGGGTCCCCCAGCACAGAGCCACACGTGTGCCGTGACAACACTGTGGCAGCTGTGAGCACGGCTGGGCGGGGACAGGTCTGAGGACAGGAGAGGGCAGGCTGGACTCAGGATGGCATGCCTCTGCCCCAGGTGCCCTCTTCTGCGTCCACCCCAGGAGGAGGTCTTGGGTGCCGAGCCCACGGGTGTTGCTGCAGAAGACAGCACGCGGCCCCTTGTGCCAGTGGCAGGGAGGGGCTGTGGCCGTAGGCGTGGGACACAGTGGACCATGCCTTGATTCCCCAGGCGTCACTCTGCTGCTGAGCAGAGGGGAGGCGCTGGTCTTGTCACCAGCAGTGTCTCTGTGTGACTTGAATAATGTGACCAGTCATGATGGAGACGAACCCCCAGCAGGGTGAGGAGGGGCAGTGCCACCTGACTCTGAAGTGTGAGGCTGAGGAGGTGACGCTGATGGCCATCTGCAGGAGGAGGGGCCGAGGGGTCTCTCACAGGGACATGGACTTCATCAGGCGCAGCTGGCGGGGTCGGAACAGGGCGGCCGGAGCTAATTACTTGGCGCAGCCTGGAGCAGTGCGCCGTCTCCAAGAACCCGCTCACCTCAGAACTGAGCTCGGGGCGCTCACCTTGGACGAGGCCATAAATATTCTAGTTAGGATCCGCTGGGGGGAGGGCAGGGAGCCTCCAGGAACCAGAGCCACCTGGAGTCTCTCCGAGGTTTGATCCGCAGGAGCGCTCAGTTCACGGCTCCCCCAATTAGACGGGGCTGGCGGGTCTCCCCTCGCAGAGGCCGCTCGCTGGGCCCAGGCGCTCCACCAGGACGCCAGGCTCCCCGTGCACTGCCTCCTGCGTGGTGTGGGGTGCAGGTGTCCTCGGGGGAAACCAGGAACTGTGGATGTGCTTTCCAGGTTTGTTGCGTCCGATACAACCCTGTGGGGTGTCCTGCAGCCGAGGCAGGACCAGGACCTCACGAGGAAGATGGTCATGTCTCCTTCGGGCCAAAGCTCAGGCCTGAGTTGGGAGAGCCCCTGGGGTCTGCAGCGGCAGGACGGTAGGGGACCCCCTGCACGTGCCTGGAGATGGGTCATCTTGACCCGGTTGCCGTCTTGCTGGCCACTGGTTTCCCAAGCCCGGGTCCATCGCAGGCAACCTTGCCCCAGAGACAGGAGCTCCTGTTCAGGCCGCCCGGGGAGAGAGGGAGCTCAAGGAAGCACAAGCCACCGGGAAGGACACTGGGCCTGGTCACCCCAGGGCTCCCCCAGCCGCTCCCCTTGCTTCCACTGGAGCCAAGAACCACCGTAGGGCAGAGGGTCCATGTGGTGGGGGAGGACAGGAGGGGACAGTGAATAAGGGGGGGAGAGGCAGGAGGGGAGGGACGGGGGAGGGAGAAAGTGGTGGGGGCAGGGGGAGGCCGGGGGGAGGAGCAGGAGGGTGGGGAGCAGGAGGGTGGGCTAGGGCAGAAGGGAAGGGTGGGGGGGAGGGGAGGG
>NW_026000026.1:1941710-1947973 GCF_001458135.2 Marmota marmota marmota
GTTGGGGGAGTGGGGGGGTGGTCCTGGCAGTACCGCTGTCTTGTGTTGTGCCAGGTCAGCCTCCTCCCCCGCCAGGGGGAGCAGCTCAAGTGACATGTCCTGTGGCTTCCCTGACAGCCGGGCCTTGCTGGATGAGCATGGAGCCTCTGTCCCCAGCACAGGGGCCGCCCAGAGCCAGCAAGGCCCAGGGAATGCGTGGAGGTCGACAAGGAGGTGCAGGAGGGACCTTGTGGATCACGAGGATCCTGGAGCCACCTAGGGCCACCCTCAGTCCCCAAGGCAATCTCCAGGTGCCCTTGGAGGGGCCAAGCCTGTTCAGAAGCTGGCCCAGGCCCTCAGGGCCTCGTCTGCTCATCTGTCAGGGGGGCGTCTGGGGCTGCTCTGAGCACCGCGAATGCAGCGGGCACCTGGGAGCTCGTGTCTGGGAGTCACCCTCCTGTCCCTCCCTTAGCTTTAGCTCTGCTCTCTGGTGGCGCAGACGTGATGGCCTCCCCACCACGGCCCTGAGCAGCCCAGCACCCCGCGCCCAGCACCCCTGCAGCGCGTGTCTCCTCCCCACCCCTCTCTCGCCCATCCCAGCCACTACAGGGAGCCATGTGAGGACAGACACCGTCCACCAGCTCCATGTCCACTGGGCACCACCCCTCGCCTCCACCAACAGGCTGAACAAGGAGAAGAACCGATGGGCATTGGCCTCTGCCTGGGGGTCTCTACCTCAGGCAGGGGCCCTTGGAGCAGGAAACCCTGCAGTCCCTCAGGCTCTCCTCCCACCCATGTGGGCTGCAGGTGGCCAGGCCCAGCTTGGGTCACTGCCACCTGCTGCACGAGCTGCTGACCAGGGGCCTGGGAGTGGAGGCAGCGTCCACCTCCCCTCACGTCCCTAGGCTCCCTCCCCATCTCTGCGCTTCCCTCCTTGTGGACCAGAAGCGCACAGCCTGTGGACCCCGGCAGCTCCAGGCAGAGCTCCTCCCTCCAGGGCCACCCTGGGGAGCAGTGTCCACGGCCTGACGCCCACTGTGCTCCCCTGCCCCTTCTCCAGGACGGCCGGGCTCCATGGCTCCTGGGCCCCTGTATGTGAGAGGAGTGCGCGTGCCACGCTGCCGCTATGGGTAGGGAGGTGTCCGGGGGGCCGCAGCCCGCAGAATTACCTGTGGCTCTTGGCTGCTCTGGTGGCCATGGGGCCTGGCCCCACCCAGGGCAGGTGGGGACCCTGAGCGGGCCATCTAGAGGGTCTGCTGGTTGGCTGACCTTGGGTGGGCCTTGCCCATGGCCCTCCCCACACTGTGTTGCTCTCAGTCCTTTGGGACCTCTCCCAGCTGAGGGACAGGAGAAGAGCCAGGGCCAGCCGCAACTGCGGGGCTTATCCAGGCCAAGCAGGCACGTCTTCTCCTCCCCTGGGGAGGGTGGCAGGGCCTGGATGGGTCCTCTAGGTAGGGTGGACGGTGCTGGGACTGGTCATGGCCCTGAGCCCCTGGCCCTCTGGCCCTCCATTGCCCAGTTCCACCAACGTCGCTGCGGGACACCTCAATCCTGCAGACAGGCCCTGTGTGCCCTCCGCGCCAGCCCTGCCCTGCCTGCCTCACAAGGCCCACTCCCGCTCCCAGAGCCCAGAGGACCCGTGACTGGGGCCCGCAGGACCTGGGACTGGGGCCCACAATTCCGCTGATGTGCCTGCGGTCACCTCACCTTCCCACCAAGCCACAGGCTGCAGAGTTGCCTTCCACGCCACCCTGGTGAGCCACCCAGTAAAACTCAGGATTTCCAAGAGAAGCACTTCATGTCCCTCAGGGCAGGGGCAGGAGGAGTTGTCCAGGTTGCAGAAGGCACTGGTGTGCAGGGTGGAGGAGCTGACCCGTGGCAGGGCACATCCTGGTGTCCAGTGCTGGCTGGACCCTGAGAACCACCAGGTTCTCTTGGGTTTCTCTTGAGTGGCCACCAGTCTCTGCCACCTGCACGGCAGGGCCTCGCTGGGGACCGGTCACGGTGCCAGCTCGGGGGCTGGTCCACAGCAGCTGCAGGTCCCCTCTGTTGCCCCTCTCCCTGCCCACGCAGGAGACAGTCCTCGGCACCCCTGGAGGGCCCTGCCCGGCCCCACAGCCCGTCTCACCTCTCGGTCCAGGCCTGCTGCCACTGTCACGATGTCCCCCGTCTCGCTGTTGATGGTGAACATGTTCTGGGATGGGCTCTGAGGGGTCTGGGTCACAATCCGGTACCGCACCATGCCGTTGGCTGTGGTGCTGTCATCCGCGTCATTGGCTGTGACCGTCATCACGTAGGTGCCTGTGAGGGGGGGAGAGCAGCTCAGGTGGGGTCTGCACCAGCTCTGTCCCCACCACACTCCAGGGGGACCTCGCCATTCACGCCAGGACGCTCAGGGCAACTGGGTGTGGCTTGTGCCCGTCACCTGCCAGGGCACCCAGGTGCCCATGAAAGTGAGCCCAGCCCTGCTGTGAGGGGTTCTCCTGAGCCGGGCGAGGCTCCCGCAGTGGGTGCCCTGACATCTCCCCCTCAGCGCAGGGTCCCAAGGCCTGGACAGGAGCGCCTCTCCAAGCCCTGCAGGGTGGGACATGCTCAGGTGGCCGGCAGCCCCCAGGTGTCCTGCCAGGAGCCTGCTTAGCTTCCAGGTTTACTGAGGGAAACACTCCACAGGGTGCATCTTAGGAGAGCAGGTCCAGCACAGGAAGAGGACGTGTATTTGCAGGTGCAGGGTCTACGGTCTCATCTCAGGCAGGTACATGGGACCACTGACCGGACTCAGCAGGCAGACGGCGGGTGTGGAGGTGGCAGGACGGCAAGGGAGGGTCCAGCGCCAGGGGCTGCCGGGTGCTGGGCAGCTGCTCCTCCATCACCAAGACACAGCTGCACTGAGGTGTGGTCCACACACCATGACGCTTGTCCTTTAAAGTACAGTTGCGTGGTTTCTGTGTCCCCGCAGGGTTGTGTGACTTCACACGGTCTAGTCCCAGGACGTTTCCCGTGGCCTTAGGGAGCTCGGCACCATGATCACTCACTCCCCGTTGTCCCTCCCCAGTCCTCTGGCTTCTGCTCTCTGGGTTCATCCTCCTGGAGACTTGGACAAGGAGCTATGTCACATGTGACTTTTGGCCTTTGGCTTCCTTCACCACACCCGAGGTCCCTTCCTTTTGAGGCTGAGCACTATTTCACTGTATGGGGACATTCACGCCATCACCGAAAGTGCACCTGCCACGTGTAGGGCCTTGGGCTCTGGGTAGCAGACAAACACTGTCCCTGTCCCTTACAGGCTGGTGTGGGAGGACCAGACCGACAGGTAAAGAGACTCATGATTGCAAATTGTGACAAGTGCGTGGCAGAGAGGAGAGACAGTATGCAGGGACCACTGCAGACGCAGGACAGCTGGGTGACAAGGTGGACTACAGAGGTCACAGCCAAGGCCTCGCTGAGAGACCGAGGGATGGGACCCTGCACAGAGGGGCAAACATTCTGGGCAGAGAGTCCTGCATGATAGGGACAGAGACGGGGAGGGCATCTGGGGTCAGGGCGGCTGGATCCATGCTGTCACTCCATCCTAAGATCCAAGGGAAGCCAGCAGTGGACGGTCACCAGGGGACTTAAGTGACAGCTTGGTGTTCCTAAGACAGAGAACAGACTGCAGGCGGCGGGGGGCGGGGGCTGGTGGAGAGCACAAGGCTCGTTCCGTCCCTGGGTGTTACAGACCAGTGATATCCAAGGGACATCTGCTCATTCCTTTGGCACTCCTCTCCATGTCTGCTGGGGAAAACACTGGAGAACTGTGTGTTTTGAAGTCCTAAGAAAAATCCACAAACAGACCTGCTGTATTTCGTGTGAGCAGTTGTGTGTAAACCTAATTATTATTAATTGATATATAGTTAATCATCAATAGAGTTCCGCCAAAGACACTGGATATTTAAAAAGAATCTGGAAAGTTTTGCGTTTAGCAAAGGTGAAGAATGTTTTCATCAATCTTCCTCTCAAGGAGAACTATAAAAGCTGGACAAAAAATAAGTAAATAAAATAAAGCAACCTGTTGGGAGGCCCTGGAGAGCGTTCAAGGGGCAGTGCTGGGAAAGGAGCTCCCAGGACCTCATCTCCCAAGGCCTTTCCTGATGGCAGAACCGGCCAGGGAAAGCCTGAGGAGCAGCACGGGCTCACAGAAACCCAATCGAAGACCCAACTTCAGTCTTGCCAAGGAGGTCGGGCCCTGGGAGGTCTCTGGTCTTTGTGTTGGACCTTGAGGTGCAGCACCCTAGAGAGAGTGAGTGATGTGGGAATAAATAGTCCTACCATAATAGCAATGATCCTCCAAGGAGAAAGCAGCAGCACACTTGGCCTCAAGTTATGGCTACAACCGTCTGTGTACAATGTGCAACATTTGATTACTAAGCATACAAGAAGACAAAACCTGACTGAAAACAAAGAGAGAAAACAGACATCAAACGCTCCAGGGGAGAGTCAGGTAATGAAGACGTCAGATGCAAACTTAAAAGAGAAACAGCTCACTATGCTCAGGGAGTTAAAAAGATAAGAGGAAATTTTGGCCAGAGAACTAGAAATCATTTAAAACAAATAGAGTGGGAAAACTATATCTGAAAAACAACTAAAATTAAGAACGTGAGTGGGCTTAACAGTAGATCAAATATTAATAAAGAGAGAGTTAACTGAAAGATATAGCCAAAGAAAATAAAGACCAAAACAAGCCAGAAAAGTTCAGAAGAACCATATGAAACTTTAGTAGATTCCCCAAATGTGTAACTGGAGCCCAGACGGCCAAAAAGAGATGACAGGGCAGGAGAAAGCTTAGGAGAGGAAATGGCTGAAAAGTTTCCAAAGCCAATAAGAAAACAAGTCATGGATTCAGGAAGCACTATACCCTAAGCAGGATGAATCAAAGCCAGTCACATTATGGCAAATGGCTAAAAGCCAAAGCCAAAGATAAGAAATTTTAAAGCAACTGGAGATTTTTTTTTAAAGGGATAAAGCCTTTAATGGAGCAATAAGACTTAAATGTGACTTCTCAATAGAAATTGCCAGAAACAATGGGATGAGAGAAAATAGCGAAAGAATAAACATTATTCTTTATTTGATGAAATCCCCAAACTTTCTAAAATGAAAGCACAATAAAGACACTAAAATGTAGACGATCAAAACAGGTGATTTGTCACCTGGACACCTACACTAAAGAAATACTGAGGGCTGAAGGAAAATGACCCTGGAGGAGGCCACAAATGCAGAGCTGGGGGGAGGGTGTCCCCACACTCAAACTGTTCACACAGAGAAGGGCGTGAGCTGGAGACCGTGGAACGCTTCAGGTGGCGATGATCATGCTGCTGACTGAGGTCCCCCAAGCCACCAGGCTGGACCTGCAGACCTTCACCCGCCAAGCGAATCCGAGCCTGAGTGCAGCTCTAGTCTTCCGCTAGTGGGAAGCTCAGCCCAGATCCAGGGAAGCCTGGGTTCTGTGTTGGGCAGTGTTTGGAACCGCCCAGCCGGGGAGCCAGGCCTGGACAGTGGGAGGGCTGGAAGTGACAGGATGGGGTCCTTCTGTCGGAAGCCCAGGGAGCAGCCACTGCAGCTTTCTGAGGCTGGAGGCTCCCTGTGCCCCACACTCCCTGTCTCACTGGTGAGTGTCCCCCTGTGAGGGCTCGCCTGGCAGGCAGGGGCTGTGCCACTATAGGGAGGGTGGCAGGCTGCCGGCACGGGCGAGGGAGCGGTGACGGGGAGCCAGGGCTGGGCGCACTGGCTGGGTTGTGAAGCATCAACACTTCTGGATAGATGGGGACTCAGACTCTTCTAAGCCCCTTGACTGGCTGCCCGCCCCATCACCGGGTCCTTCCATGAGCCCCGCCTGCCCAGTGCCCAGGAGCACCCACTCCTTACGAACAATCCTGGGTGGCTGCCTGCAAGTCCTGATGCCAAGCACACGCAGGGGCAGGAGCAGCCTTCCTGCTAAGCTCAGGAATCCTGATGCAGAACCAAATGACACACTGGATGGTTGGTTTCTGGTGACAGAAAAGAGGCATATGTCTGTGTCCTCTATGGTTCCCCCAAGAGCAAGTGTGGCTTGACATCAGAAAATAAAATGTCAGAGAGGGAGAGAGAGAGGGAGAGAGAGAGGGAGAGAGTGAGAGAGGGAGGGAGAGGGAGAGTGAGAGAGGGAGGGAGAGGGAGAGGAGGAGAGAGAGAGGAGAGGAGAGGAGAGAGGAGGAGAGGAGAGGAGGAGAGAGGAGAGAGGAGAGAGAGAGAGAGAGAGAGAGAGAGAGAGA
>NW_026000026.1:1949588-1957652 GCF_001458135.2 Marmota marmota marmota
GGGAGGGAGAGAGAGAGGGAGAGGGAGAGAGGGAGGGAGAGAGTGAGAGAGGGAGGGTGAGGGAGAGAGAGGGAGAGAGGGAGAGAGTGAGGGAGAGGGAGAGAGAAAGGAAGAGGGGGAGAGAGGGACAGAGGGAGAGAAGGAGAGAGAGAGGGAGAGGGAGAGAGGGGGAGAGAAGTGAGGTTACTGGGAAAAGGGGGGTTTTTAAAGCTCAAATCACAATTTGGTTTCTGTCAAAGAGAAATGGCAACCACCGGGCTGTGTCCGCAGTAGGCCCCGAGGACCTGGTGGAGGCCCTGAGGATGGGGTGGACATGGGCCTCCAGCTCCTGAGGTGATGGAGGGGACCAGCCTTGGGTTGCCATGGCAACGGTCTGAGGAACCGGGAGCAGGGACTCAGCAGTTTTCCTTCTTCCTAAATGACGCTTCGGCTGTGAGGGGAGCAGGAGGAAGGGCCTGGACAGACGCCCTGGGCTGGGGGCTCTGCTGTGTGACCAGGGGTGTCTAGGTCACCAGTCCTGGGATAGCCCCCCACCTGGGGCTTAAATTACAGTCATCCTCACTGGGGCCGGGGCAGAGTCCAGCAAGGCGTGGGCAGGAGCGCCCCCGGGGGCTCTGAGGATGCCACCGTCCTGGCGGCTCTGGTCTCGCGCCACGGGCTCCACTCTGCCTCTGTCCTCTGGCACGTAGCATGTCACTGTGTCTTTTCTCCTTCTTGTGAGGACACCAGCACTGGATTCAAGGTGCACCGTACCAACTTCATCTTGACCAACTCTGCCCACAAAGACCCCCTAGTAAAACAGGGCCACCTTCTGAGGTTCTGGGTGGACGTGAGTTTTGGGGACACTGTTCCACATACTACGGGGATTATGGTAAGCCTGAGAAGGACAGTGCCGGAGAGCCCCCGCTGACCACCCGCAGCACAGGAGGACCTGGACCTTTGGGCCACGGGTCTCGATGGTTTTGGGTGGCTTCAGAGTCCAGGTGGGGCTCTGTCTGCACAGGATTCTCAGCCCCGGACCCCGTCCCGCAGCGCCCTCCCAGGTGGGCTCTGCATCGCTGTCCCCTCCTTGCTGATCCTGGCTCCCCTTTGGGAAGCTGGATCTGAAGGTGGTGAAGCTGTGGGTCCCTCGGGGGGATCTGCCAAGGAGTGAACCGGGTTCAGTGGGCAGGACATCTGCTCTTGACACAGGGGCCAGTGTGGCCTTGCCTTTGTCCTCTGTCCTGAGCAGAGCTGGCTCCAAATGTCTGAGCAGGTGTGAATCTGGTGTCCAGCGTCCCCTGCTGGCCCCACGCCCAGCTGTGAGCTCCCAGTCGCCTACTCCTCGGAGTTGCAGGTCTGCAGAGGCCAGGCCATCAGGAAAAGATGCAGCCAGCAGGCCCCAGTTGTGCCCTCTGGGGAGTGCCCACGTTAGCCCCTGTGCTACCCAGGGTGCCTGATGGAGACCCAGCAGAAGCCATCTTTCCAGGGCCTTCTCTGGAGGCCGCCTGGGGTCCTCCCTGTCCTGAGTGACTGGACTCTGGTGGAAGTGAGCCTGTCCCCCACCTGGAAGGTGCAGGTCATCTCTTTAGGGACTGTGCGGGCAGATGGGGAGGCAGAGGACTCCCGGCTCGGCTGTCCCTTGGAACTCATGTGCCAGGCTGCCACGCACCTTAAAGGATTAATTTCACAAGCCTTAAATTGCAGTTTAATTTGAAAACTAATTCAGCCTCATAATTGGCTTTCTGCTCAAATCACTGAGGCTAAAGATTTAAGTTCTTAATATTCAGATGGCTTTCAAGTATCTGGTGCCACCTGGGCATTAGTCCGTGGCATCCATCTCAGGGGACTTCTACCAGCTACAAACAAAAACACACGCCGGGCCCCTAATAGAATGATCCTTGTCACCCGGGACCGTATCGACGAAGGCTGCTGACTCCATCGCAGCACGCAGGTTTCTCTGGTATTTAATGTTGGGAAGTGACATGGATTTCAGGATTGGCACCGCGGCCGGGGTGTGGGGGAGTCCCCTCAGGGCAGCTAGAACAGTCTCTGTCGAGCCCCCTTTTCCTGGGGAACTGAGAAGGCCCAGAGCCCACCCTGGGTGCCCCGGCCAGGGGACGCAGGAGAGATGCTGCTGGAAGGAGAGGTGCCGCCCAGGAGAGGCCCTGAGCTTGGTGCCCGAGGCCCCGAGTGACAAGCGGCAAGCAGGGGCCGGGCAGCTCTGTAGCTCAGGGACTAAGGGGACCAACAGCTGCCAGCTGTCCCCCCTCCCAGCCCAGGCTGAGCCTCAGGGCACTGAGCCCTGGGCCCCTTGGAGCCAGCACGGGGTGGACTGTGGGGTGGTCTACCCTCCCAAGCTGCCCGCCCCTGCTTGGGAACACGGGGTGAAGGAACAGGCGTGGTCTCTGTCCTGTGCAGTGGCAGCCTGGGGTGGAGACACAGACTGGATAAATGAGTCGCCAAGTGTCAGTGGGGAAGTGCAAGTGTGGAGAGGCTGCTCGGAATGGGGACCCGGCGGGGAAGATCTCTTTGCAGGAGCCATGTGGCCTGAGGAAGAACAGGGACCAGCCTTGGGTGGGGGATGCTTCAGGCCCAGCCTGTGCAAAGGCCCAGTGGCAGGGGACCTTTCCCACTCCTGACAGCCTGGGTCCTGGCTTCTCTGCCTTCTCCGGGTGTGTGCCTGGCGCCATTTGTCAGCAGATGCAGCTTGCACATTTCCTGAGTCACCACACAACCGGCTCCTTGAGGGTGGCTCTTCCTGTTTTCTCCTCCTGTCCCCCCAGCACCTAGCTCAGATGCCACCTCAGGTAAAGGCACAACCACACAGAACGTTTGGGCCCCTGCACGCAGCCCCTGTCCCCTCCTCCTCCTTCCTGCCTGGTGGTGTGATGCCTGCGGTGGCGCCACCTTGGCAGGGGGCCTGCCCTCAGGTGCGTCCCTTCCTGGAGGCACACGTGCCCGCCCAGCAAAGCCCGGCTCAGAGCAGGCAGTGTGGCTGCTGGACAGGTGCTGCGGGTCTGCAGGCAGTAGCAGCAGTGGCTTTTGGTCAGCTGTTTGCTCTTGTCAGAGAGCCAAGTTCAAAGGGGAAGGCCCTCGGGTGCCTCAGGGCCTGCGTGCTGAGTGCAGGTGGGCAGGCCCAGGGGGGCGGTGTCCACTGGGGTCAGAACCACCCATTTCTCCTGCAGGCCTTGGAGGGTCTTGCGGAGACTCCTGGTGAAATAAAGGCCAAGATCCTCCAGGAAACACGGCTTCGGGGTCTCACTCCAGGGAAAGTGGGGGCACGAGGCCTCCGTGGGGCAGCGTCGGCTTGCAGTGGCCCTGCAGGGCCTCACCAGGCACCCTGGTCAGACGGCCTTGACCACATCTGCCCACTGTGGTTTCTGGTGGCCTCTCCTCTCCATGCAGAGCGCGCCCTCAGGCTACCGTGCTCGGTGCTGGGCACAGTCAAGGAACCAGCAGCCTTGGCGGGCAGCTCTCCTGTCCTCGGTGCCTGGCAGGCTGAGGCGGGGCCTTCGCTGAGGTCCACCTCTCGTCCACTCCCCACACCCCAGACATCTCCCGGGGCCAAGAGGGTCCTCTGTAGGCGTCCTGCTCCCGACCTTCCTCACCAACGTGTCTGGGAGACCAGCCTCAGGGCGGCTCTGGTTGGCGCATCCTGGGCCGCCAGTCAGGCGTGGCTACAGGGAACTCAGGCACCTCGGGGCGTGGCTCCCACTCCAGGGCGTGCCCAGAAGAGCGGTCGGTGGTGCAGGGCTCGGGCACCTGGCTCGGGCTCTCTGGGGGTCTGGCACGCGGTAGAAGCGTGTCTGTTTTT
The DNA here is from genome assembly GCF_001458135.2 of Marmota marmota marmota. Lineage (NCBI taxonomy): Eukaryota > Metazoa > Chordata > Mammalia > Rodentia > Sciuridae > Marmota > Marmota marmota. The sequence continues at coordinate 1,953,385 of NW_026000026.1, forward strand.
AAATGCATCCCTGGTGGATTAAAGAGGTTCAGCTCAGTAAAGCAATTTGGCGGATCAGGAGGACAGACTGCTCTGAGTCAGGGTTCACAGCGACATTAATGGCCACTGCCCGTGAGGTCGGCACCGCGGCCAGCAGCCCGGGTGACGTCCTCCCCTCGGCCCCAGCTCCAGGAGGTGGTTAGGATTTTGCTGACCTGTCAGAGGCCGCAGGACACTGGCTTGCCAGGGCCACAGCATGGTCAAGCCACGGCAATGGGTGGCAGACCCGGATGCCAAGGTGCCACCCCTGGATGTGGGAAGAGTGACGGAGCAGGACACCATGAACCTGCAGATGCCGGGTTGTGGGCCCCGATCTGCCCCAGGGAAGGCGCGTGGGTGGAGGCCAGGTGTGCATGCGTGGACTCTGTCCATGCTGATTTCTGCAGTCATGAGGACAGCGTGGAGTGGGCAGGAGAGACACAAGGACAGGTGAAGTGGCACCGAGAACCCAGAGATGCACCCAAATGTGCCCATGTGCTTCTATTTATTTTTTAATATTTATTTTTTAGTTTTAGGTGGACACTACATTATTTATTTTAGTTTATGTGTTGAGGATTGAACCCAGTGCCTCATGCATGCTAGGCGAGCACTCTACCACTGACTGAGCCTCGGGGCTCTTGACCACTGAGCCACGTCCCCAGCCCTATCTTGTACTTTATTTAGAGACAGGGTCTCCCTGAGTTGCTTAGTGCCTTGCTGTTGCTGAGGCTAGCCTCAAACTTGCAATCCTCCTTCCTCAGCCTCCCAGGTGGCTGGGATTAGAGGGGTGTGATTTTTGACAGAGATATAAAGCAGAAACTGGAGGAGGGACGGTCTTTCAACAGGTTGCTGAGCCAGGAGTAAAATGGAGATAAGCAAAAAATGAACCTAGACATGAATCTCACCCATCACATTAAAATTGACTCAACATACATCATGGGCCACCTGTGAGCTGTGCAGCCACAGGGTGGGGACGTTTGGGCTGGGTGCGGTGCTCGTGCAGATGACACTGGCCCCACGCACAGGAGGGTCAGCGCCAGACTGGACTTCATCAAGTGTACAGACTTCTGCTTGCAAGAGACGGTGAGGAGGGTGAGAAGCCAGTCCGGGGGCCGGCCGGAGTGGGGGAGGAAATAGCTGCAAACTCCAGGCTGGCAAAGGGTGTGTCTTCAGCAGGCACCAAGGAGCTCAGAGCCACACGTGGTGACTGCTCCAAACAGGAGGGGGACACAAGACAGGAGCGGGTCCAGTGCGGGGGACAGATGGGAGGACACAGGCAAGCTGTGCTGCAGGGTTCGCGGCGAGGGAGACGTCTTGAGCCGGGGTGACCGATCACTACACGTCCAGCACAGCAGTGACCACCCCAGCGCCGGCTGGGCTGCAGAGGGGCCGGCCCCCCACATGGACGCAGCCCTGCCCGAGGGGCCTGGGGCCTTTCTCAGCCCACACCCCGTCTGGAGCGGCCCCGAGGCCCATGTGCTGAAGGCCCGATCCCAGCAGGGTGCTCCTGGGGGCAGGTGGAGGCCCAGCCCCGTGGGGGAAGTGAGGCCGCTGGGGCGTGCCCTGGAAGGATTGTGGCCCCCCACCGCTCCTCACCTGCCCCACGGGTGGGCAGCTTCCCTGCCACGTGCTCCTGCCACCATGCTCCACCTCAGCTCATCCCCCAGAGAAACAGGCCAGGCGACCGAGGACCCAGCCCTGAAACAGAGGAAAGGCAGACCTCTCTCCGTCCCTTAAGGATCGGTCACCGTGGGAAGCCCACTGAGGCCGGAGTGCAGGAACGGCCTCGGGGCCTTTGCTGCCGAGAAGTGAAGACGCACTGGAGCCATTCCACGCCAGGCCACTGTGCCGTCCTCTGCCAGGACACGGTGCCTGCCCCTCTGGGCCACGTTGCCGTCCCCTCCAGGCCGTGGTACTGACCCTCTGGGCCCTGAGCGGTGGGGTGCTGTCAGTAGCTCTGTTTACTCATCTTTTCTCACTTTGTTTTTTGGTCTTGAGGATCGAACTCGGGGACTCGTGCAGGCCAGGCCAGCCCTGTGCCCCTGGGCCCACCCCATCCACCAGCCTCTTGCAAGAGCCCAGCGCCCTCCTTGGATGGCAAGCTGAGGGAGGTCTGCGACCACAGCCTTCTGCTCTGCCGTGAAAGGACCGAGCTACGGACAGACAGCACCTGGATGAGCCCCCAGAGGACAACTGGGAAGGCCAGTCCCCAGCGGTCACTGTTACGACCCCATCTATTCAGCGCTCTTGAAACAAGCCACAGAGGTCAAGTGCAGATTAGGAGTGGCGGGGCTGAGGGGACGCAGGGGAGGAGGCCTGTGTGGCTACAGAAGGCGGCAGGCGGGGTCCCCGATGGGCCCTCCTGTGTCTTGATGGTGGTTCCTGCAGCGGCACGTGTGACAGACTGCGCAGAAGTGCAGGCACACAGCGGGTGCGCAGGGACGCTGGCAGGCCTACAGAGGCGGGGCGGTGCCGACTCCTGGGTGTGGCCAGGTGTCACAGCCCTGCAGCACCCCACGGGGGCAGGCCGAGGGGCTTGGCTCCACTTTTTTGGGAGCTGCATGTGATTCTATACTTTTCTCAAAATAGTTTTATAAAAGATGCTTCTTCCAGTGAAAGCCTTCCACCGTGGACCTGATGAAGATGGGTGCTCGGGGTGGTGGGAGGGACCCAAGCCCTGGCCACAGGCTCCTGCCCGAGACCTTCAGGGACCAGGCCCCGGGCACCCCTCCTCCAGGCCCTCCTGTGTCTCTCCAGCAGGACCTTCTCCTGGGAGCCCTGATTTGGGCCCCTCCTGGGGGACCTGGATTCCGGCACTTGTTTCTCTGGAAGGCATCTGGATCCCAGGTCAGTCGATGTCCCCAGGACACGCTCCCTCCTTACTCTGAGCTGATGGGGCGCAGGGTCAGTTTGGAGCAGGCAGGAAGCACAGGGGCATCGGGGCACACAGAAGGAGGACGTGCTCTTCCTGTGCCCCACGGGCTCAGCAGGGTTGGCGTCAGACCCAGGGGACCTTCCTGGACTTGGGTGGGACCTGGGAGGAGAGGGCGCCCTCTCCGGGGCCTGTGGTGGGGAGGCCACTGTGGCCCTGGAAGACTTCCCTGAGAGTGACCCATCAAGGCCGAGGAGAGGGCCAAGGAGTGGTGAGCAACAGTCTGGAAAGTTCCGTCTCCACCGTGGGAACAGGAAGAGCTGCCACCACCTCTGGACTCGATCCACGAGGGCCAAAGCGTGGCCATCCCACGGGGCCCTGAGGTGGCTCTGCCCTCTGCTTCCTGGGGAGATCTAAGCGTTGTGACCCGAGCCACAGTCTGTGCTGCTCTGCTGAAGAGGGTGGCACCGAGCACCAGGCCCCCGGCCCGCAGGAGCAGGCCAGCCGTGTCACAGAGGGCGTCAAGCAGTGAGGGGCCAGGCTGGGAAGGGAGGGTGATGCGGGCTCCTGGTGGCCCTGGGCCCAGGCCGCCACTGCTGTCCCCGGTGAACGCAGCGCTCTCAGCCTGTCAGTATTTAGTCTTCCCTCGGCTCCTTTCCCCGGGCACCTGAAGCCCTTCCTTGGTCTCGCCTCCAGAGCAGGTGGCTGACTCCTCACCCCAGATGCCATGAGCTCCCCATCACTGTCATCTACCGAGGCACAAGAGGAAGCTGCTGAGGCTGTTTCCAGGTCCTGGGGACCCGCGGGGAAGGCTGCCATGCTCTTTTGGACGCCTGGTCCTTGCCCTTGATGAGCTGATGGAGGAGAGGGCTGGCTCAGGGCGGCCAGACTGGGCACCAAACGGGTCCTTCCAGCACGGAGCCGGACTGTGTCCCTGGGGCTCTGACAGGGGCACTGACGCACAGTCCTGGAAAGGCTCAGGTCGGGGAGAGGAGGCACAGTGGAGGGATCAGGGCCCCGGGCAGGGCCAGCCCTCACAAGGCCCACCTGTCGGCCGGGGTCCCCAGACTCTTCAGGAGGCGAGGGAATCGCTGCGTTTGTAACCCTAATGGGCAAACCAGCCACACGTTGGGAAGACTTTCACTATTGATTTGTTTTAAAGTAAGATGTGGAAAATTGATTTGTGATAGAAGGGCCCAGAGAATCCCGCTGCCTTTCAACAGGCCTGGGCCAGGGACATGGCCCTGACCCCCACAGGAATGCACCCAGCTGTGCCCACCCTCTAGAGCTGCGCTTGCTGCCCTCGTGGCTTTCTGTGGAGGCCTGTCGATAATTTCCTCACCCATCACCTGTCCCTGCCTCTCTAGGGACTGCCGGG
>NW_026000026.1:1957981-1969741 GCF_001458135.2 Marmota marmota marmota
CTGCCGGGGGGGGGGGGCAGGATGCTGCAGAAACCGTGGCACAGCCGTTCCCTCTCTCCGGGGACACTGGGCTCACCGCCCTCACAGTCCCCAAGACAATCAATCGAGAATGCGATTCCTGTTGAAACTGTGGCCCCCGGGACAGAGACCTTCCTGCCCCAGCGACACCATGGGTCCTCCCTGGGACCCAGCTGAGCAGGTGGCTTCTGAAGCTGGCCCCGCCTGCTCTGCGCGCCCTGGATGCCATCGCAGAAGTGGCCTCCGTGTGCTTCCGCAGAGGCCAGAGCCGACCTGCCTGTGGGCCTGTGGAGAGCAGGGCTGGGGTGGCCGGCTGAGACGCAGGACACCAGTGAAACCCCAAGTTCAGCTCCACGGGGAACCTTCCAAATGTAAGTCTGTCCCCCAGTTGCTTGGACAGCTCGTGTGGCCGTGTCCCCTGTGTTTCCAGTTGTCCTGGGAGCCTTGTGCTTCAGTGGCCACCTCCAGCAACCCTCGCAGAGGCCTTCTTAGTGACCTCATCGGCCCCTGCCCAACACAAGCGGGCAGTGCTGTTCTCACGGAGGACCCTCCCGCCCAGGAGGGAGCAGAGTGGGGGCTGGTCTTTCCACACAGAATGGGGTGTTGTTAACCCCCCCCCCCCCCGGCCAGAGCGCCTGCTGCAGGTCTGAACCAGCAGGTGGACTGGCTGAGACCACCTCCAGCAAGTTCCCTGGGGCCGCTGCCACCCGTGGGCCACACCACCGGTGGGCCACACAGCGGCAAACAGGGCCGCCAGCTGCTGACTGCTTCCCTGTGCTCCACCCCGCTGGCTGTGAGGCTCCACACTGCGGACGGGGAGAGGACGCCCACTTCCTGGTAGTCACAGGGACACCTGCTTAGTAAGGGCCTGTGGCACATGACCCAGCCGTCACCATCAGCTGTGCTACAGGGGAGCCTGAGGAGGGACAGGCCCTTGGGTCAGCTCTGAGGGGACAGGGGGCCCTGCTCATGGGCCCCCTCCTGGAGCTGGGGGAGCCTGGGCTGTTTCCTATTGTGTGTGGAGCCCAACCCCAAGTGGAGCCCAGGAGACCTCGGATGGCAGGTGTTGGCCTCCGGCTCCTTTCCTGCCCAAGGCCCTGCAGGAGCTCCCCGTCCCCGGCTCACCTGCAGCTGACCTCAGACCCCTGCTGGGTGCTGCTCCTCCCCAGGCTCCAGTCCCCAGCCCACAGGATCCCTGAAGAGGGGCCTTCCCGGTTGACAGTGTCCCCCTGACTCTACGCCCGGTTTCCTCCCACGCCCACGTCGCTGCGGTTCACGGTGCTGTCACCCCTTGGTCTGCACCCCGCTGCACCCTGAGGCCCGTGAGCCTGTCTGGTGCGCCCTGTCGGTGGGTGAGACCGTGGCACCCGCACAGTGGGAGGCCCTGAAGACCCGCCCCTGCCCGGCAGAGCCTGAGGGTCCCGTGCCGGCGGCTGTGTCTGAGCGGCGGCCCACCTGGCTTGGAGCCTTCATCCACGGAGCCGTTGTAGACCTGGTTCAGGAACTCGGGGCGGTTGTCATTCATGTCGATGACGTAGATGTACAGGTCGATGGGGTTCTCCACCTTGTTGCCGTTCATGTCCACGGCGTGGGCCCGGAGCTGGGGGCAACAGACACGTCAGAGCCACAGCCACCTCAGGGTACCCCGGCCCCGCCTGGGACGGTTCCCTGGGGACGGCCGCACTAGGGAGGCCTGACAGCAGAGGCAGCTGGGCAAGGGACGGAGGGCTTTGGTACATCCAGAAACTCCTCTGACTCTCAGTTCTCACCTCTGTGCAAATGTGGCCCAGAGCAGGAGCCGGGCTGCCTTCTGGAGTCTCTACTGGCCGAGACTTCCAGGGCCTCCTGGCTCTTCTCAGACTGTCCCCAGATGCCTGGGGTAGGTAGGGACCCCTTAGTGGGAGTTATGTCCCCACAGTGGCCACAGGAGGCCATTTATGCACAATAGAGTAAGGGGCTTAATGCCTGTTCCCGGGAGTCGGCCCTGGGTGGAGGCTGGGGAGAGGCACGGGACAGAGAGGACCCAGCCAAGTGAGGCTGGTTTGGGCGTCCACTGTAGGTCAGCCTAGACGGCTCACCCTGTCTGCTCCTGCTTGCATGTCGGTTCTAGGGCCTGGCCAGCACAGAAGTGGGAGACCAGAGCCGGCCCGGGGAGGGCTGGCTGGGAAGGTGCCTCTGCCGGGGAGATGCCCCAGGGGGCTTCTGCGGGAACTGTCTGGGAGGAAGAAAGGGAGGTCACCTGGACTTGGGCCGGAAGGCTGGGGGGCTGCTCAGACCCACACCTCGAGGTTTGGACCTGTTCATCCACTGGCTCAGTGAATTCCTGGACCTGGCTGGACCTTAGATTATTATGTCCGGGGTCTTCAGGCAGGAGAGGGGCTGGTGGGGCCATCAGGGACCTGGGATTTTAGGGGAGCACCAACACTTGGGCAGCAGAAGGGGTCAGCCCATCCATCTCGACACCAGAGCCACAATGGTCACACTGTGGTGACGCGACTCACATCTCTGCTGAAAGCAAGTCACCCCGCAATTGGACAGAGACTGGACAGAGAAGCACAGAAGTGCCCGTGGGGTTCTCCCCAGACCCCAGGACCAGGAGGAGGTGTGTCCCATGCCTGTGAAGGGGAGCACCACAGCTGACGGTGACGTGTGGGCGTCTGCGTTCGGTGCGGGTTCCGAGAGCCAGGAATGGATTTCACCTCTGAACTGTGTGTTCCAGGGGAGTCCAGAGCCTGGTTTTACCAGGAGCAGGCGTGTGTCCTAGGAGACGTGTCAGGGACGCGTCCCCGGAGCCTGCAGGCAGCCCTGCCAGGGGGGCTGGGCACACGCCAGGCCAGCTCCGCGTGGTCTTGGAAATCTTGGAATGCCACTTGGTCACGTTAGTTGCTGTCCCGGGGGCCACGGGCAGCCCACCCGCGTCATGCCCAGCAGGAGAAGGCTTCCCACAGTGCCTGGGCTCCTTTTGTCCCACTGGCCACGCAGTGTGCGCAGAGCAAAGGTACTTCTCCCGACCAAAGCCGCCTTCAGCTTCAGGAGCGCCCAGGAAAGCTCAGGAGCCAGCACAGTCCTCACCTCCCTGTCGGAGGCCCCTGGCTGTGGCTTCTCCTGGTCTGTCCTGAGGCGGGGTCACCCAGGGCTCGGGCTGGCCGTGCCTCCTGGGCAGGAGGGGGGACGACAAACATCCAGAGGAGCGGCCCAGCTTCCTGTCACTTGCAAACCCGGACATCGTGTGCAAGCAGAGTCTCCCAGGGCAGGCTGAGGAGGCCACTTTCCTGTCCCCAGTGGAGGTGACACTGGTGAATGCCGATGTGTAGGCTTGGTCACGCTGGAGAGGGAACGTGCCTGGGGACCGTGACGCCTGCTGACCCATGGCCTCGCAGCTGTCCCCACAGTGCTCTCCCCTTCTGGTCGTCCTCTCTTCTCCAAATCTGACCAGGGGTGAGCTTCCTCGGGGGCCACAGAACCCCAATGGCCCACGGCAGGTCGGGGCTCCTTGGAGACTCTTCCCCTTCAGCAGGTGCCTCAGCTCACCTCCCCGCCCACAGGCTTCCACAGGGCGGGCATGACTGCCATCCCTGTTCCGCAGGGGGAGGCCAGGCCAGGAGTGTAGGAACCCGCCAAGGTGACAGTGTGTGCCAGATTGAGTGTGTCTTCCTTATGGGGTCCTCAAATGAATCAGCTGGTCATTTTGCAAAACAAACATCTGAATGTTTACGTCCTGGTTTGCTGAGGTGACAGGTGTCCACAAGTGGCCAGCACATTCTCCAACTAGGGATCCAGTCACTTGTCCCTTGTCAGCTGAAGGGCCCAGGTGGCAATGGACAGGGTTCAAGGGCTCTGGGAGGTAGAGACTGCAGGGTGGCTTCATGAATGTCAGCTGCTGGTCCCAGAGGGGATTATGACGCCATCCCGCCTGGGGGTTGGGTTATGTCCTTGGCACAGTTGACCTGGAGGCAGGGTGGCCTGACCCACCCTCCACATGGGTCTTCTCAGCTGACCTGGTAGCGTGGGGGGACAGTGGTGGAGGCTTTGCTCCCTGTTGCTGTGCGGAAGCTTAGGCCCTTCAGGCCAAGCAAGGCAGGGGCCCTTGGAGGTGAGAGTGGCCCAGGTGGAGAGCCAGCAAGGACGTGGGGACATGGGTCCTGTGAGCCCAGGACTGGGAGTTTGCTGCTGGAGCCCTGAAGCCTGGAAGGCCCCAGGAGCGTCCAGGCCAGCTGGCACACTGACTTTGGCCTCATGAGACTCGAAGCAGGACCCTGGCCAGGCCCACCCCGCGTCTCACTACGTTTTAGGCACCAGGTTGGTGCTAATGTGTGGTGCAGCACAGAGACCGGCACCCCTCCTGCCTGCCTGCTCGGAGCTCTGATGGGCCACCAGGCCCTCGGGGGTGGAATCCTCAGGGTGGACTGGCATCCACAAGGAGGGCCACGCCAGCAGCAGGCTCCTTCGCTGTGAGATGCAGGGTCTGGGCAAAAAGGGACACCAGGTTTCAATCCAGAATTTGGCAAATGGTCCTAGGTGTTCCATTGTGGGCCGTGGTTCCCGCTGACCTGCTGACCCAGTGGGCCGAGGAGGATGGGCTCTGCGGCCAGAGCAGCCCTGCTTGACCTGTTTTCCTCACCTTGAAGGCGGGAAGAGAGGCGAAGGTGACGTCTGGGAGGCTTGGCCCTGTGCAGGAGGCTGCGTGCACGCTCGCAGGGGGCTTTGCTGCCATAAACCCTAAACCTCAGGGCAGTGGGAGGAGGCAGAGGGGACGTGTGTGTGACAGTGTCTGGCAGCGGCCCAGACACAGAGCCTACTGTGGGCAGCCTTCTTAGGCTTAGGGTGACCATTTCCTGCAGCTCAGCTGGTGGCATGTCACAGCCGGTGGACTGTCACCCTGGTTCTGTGGACGAGCCGGGCCACCACCATGGGGAGCACCCAGGGCCCTAGGCTACCGAGGCCAGGTCTCCTCCAGCCTGGCCCAGGGGGGTGTGGAGGCGCTCTCTGTGCATGTCGAGCTGTGCCAGGCCATGTAGGCCTCCGGACAGGCCAAGGGAGCAGAAGACCCTCAGGGGGTCACAGACTCCATCAGTCACCCTTGTCCCTTGGGGCCCACAAGTCGACTTCCAGGAGGTCCACTCTATGAAAATAGGGTCTTCAGTCCTTGGTGCCCTTGGTGGAGGATGGGCACAAGGGATGGCTCCAGACTGCTCTTGACCCAGAGTGGCCCATGGAGTGCCCAGGAGCCTGGCCCCTCTCCTCTCCCGGCAGGAGCAGAGGCCTGCAGGTTCTCAAGTCCTGCTCCGTGAGGTGACACCATCCTAATGCCACCTGAATGAGTATGGGCATGCAGAGCCAGCGTCACGCCCAAGACCTGAGACCACACGACTCTCCTGCTCAAAGGGCCCTGTGGGAGGCTCAGCACGACACTCTGATCTCACCCTCCTGAGATTCTTGATAGGTTCTGGACGAGGGGCCCTGCCTTTCGCTTTGTGCCAGGACATGGAATTCTGAAGCTGTCCTGGACACAGGAGGAGCAGAGTAGGATCCCTCCCTGCTCACCACTGTGGCCACACCAGGAGAGGCTGGAGGTTCCGAGGCCGGCCTCGCCTTGTGGGGAGGCTTTCTTTCAGTGGAAATTTCTCGGGATGTAGAGGGTAGGCTGAGAAGAGCCCAGGCTGCAGCTGGACGTCTGTAGCAGGAACACCGGCCTCACCAGGGCCCTGCCAAGGGCTACACCTCCTAGAGCAACTGAAGCAATTTTGCAGACACGTGACTGACAAGAACCACATTTCAGGGAGAAATCAAAGGGCCGCGGTGGAGGCCTGGGGTCAAGGCCTCCGGGAGAAGAGGAAGTTGGGGACTCTCTTGGCTGGACCTTCTTAGAGACCTCAGTGACTAAAATCAACCTGCTAATCCTGGAAAAGGTGAACTGAGTCAGAGTGGCCTCTTCATTGGCCTGTGTGGGACAAAGTGCTGTGACCAGGCTTCGGAGGTGACTGCTAGCCGGGGAGAGATGGCGGGCAGGCAGAGGGCTGAGCCACTGTGGGTGGTGGGGCTGTGCAGGGACCCGCAGTCCTGCTCACTGGGGGCAGGGGCCTGATTTCTCCCCACTCAGTGAAGGTCATAGGGCCCCCACGCCTAGTGGGACACCCTCTAGCCTGGGCACAGACCCTGGGTGCATTCTGGGGGCCTGTGTGCATGTGGGGGTGGAGGGCAGCAGGAGAGGATGGCTGGGGGTGGAGCATGGGCTGCATCCTCCTGAGCATGTCCATGGGGGCGTGTGGTGTTGAGAACAGCCAGGAGATTGGCGCTCCTCTTCTCCGGGTGACTTCACAGAGGGGCCCTGGGCCTCAGCAGTGAGCAGAGTCTTCCCTCTTGTTCCAAAGGGACACGGTGGCTTTCCTCCAGATGCCCTGGATTCCCAGGGAAATCTCTTTCTCCATCAGCTGATAAGACTGTCTTTCCCCTTCACCTCCTGTCCCTGACGAGAGGCAGAATCCAGACCATGTGCCTCCTGGGGCAGGTGCAGAGTTCCGCCTGGGAACTCTGGGGCACCATCTTTCTTAGGGGCTCTAGGCCAAGAAGGATTTGGGGCCTCTTCATCTCAGCCTAAGTAAGCTCCCCACAGCGGGACCACATCTATGCTGTTCATGTCTCCATGCCCGGCACCTGACCCAGGGCCAGTGCAGGACCTGACCCAGGGCTGGCACAGGGTCAGCGCTTGAGAAATGAGACCTGAATGGGTGGATTGGTGGGTGGATGGGGCATGGACGGGTGGATGGGGCATGGATGGGTGGATGGGGGATGGATGGTGGGGGATGGATGGATGGATGGGGGATGGGTGGTGGGGTATGGACGGGTGGATGGGAAATGGATGGACGGGTGGATGGACGTTTGGAGGAGTGGATGGGTGGTATATACATGGATATTTAGGCAGATGGGTGGATGGGCGAGTGGACAGGTAGCTGTGTGTGTGTGTAAATGAAGAGACAGGAGAGCTGAAGTGGGTAGATGGGAGGCAAAGTTGGAAGTTCGGAAGCTGCTGTCTGGGTCCAGTGAACTGGAGGGCGGCTCTCAGGTGCTGTGAGTGCGATGCTGACCACCCCCTCCCTGGACACTCACGTGGTAAGAGGCTCGCTCCTCCCGGTCCATGGGCCTCGTGACGTACATGCGTCCAGACATGGAGTCGATGCTGAAGACCTCCATGGGGGGCTGGTCGGCGCCCACGCCCGTGATGCTATACCGAATGGGAATGTCGTTGTCTTTGTCAGACCGGATCTGAGAGGGAGGACACAGGAAGGGTCAGCCTGCTGTGGGGACCGGGCTTCCCAGACACAGCCACCCTACCAGAGTGACTCGATGAATTTTAAGATACACCAGGGACCGCGGCTGATTTTCCATCTGCTCTGGGGACAGGAAGGACAGTCAGTGGTTAGTGTGTCCCATGGCCAGTCAGGTAATGGGAGGGTACAGCGTCTGGATGGGGAGTGTGGGATGCCTGGTGGAGAGCCACTCCTCAGATTGATTCCAACACCCCGAGGAGACCAGGCCGGGCACAGAGCAGGCGGAGGCCTGGGGAGAGGGTGTGTGGAGGCCGGGGGAGAGCCCCCTTGCTCCACAGAGGAGGCCCTGGGAGAGGGTCCTGGGAGGTGCCTCACAGTAGGACCTTGGTCACAGAGGGGTGACAGAAGGTGGTGGCCGAGCAGTGCTTGGCCAGGAACTGAGCGCTGACAGCCCTTGTCACTGTGATTACAGAGCTAAGTCAGCACAAAACCTTCCTCGGAGAAGCTGTGTTGTGTTGAAAAGCAGCCCAATGGGGCCTGGCCCCAATGCCAAGGTGAGACGGGGAGGAGAGCGTTGGGGCGGGGCCAGGGCCTGCGTTGGCACGGGGCACGGCCGTTTTATTTGAGACCAAATCGTTGGGCGAACAGAGACCTTTGGGAAGCAGAAAGGACAATGCAGAATTAAGAATTGTGTGTCTCTCACCAGTGACAGCAAATGTCTGTGAGGGCCGAGGGACGCGGGGACATGGCGCCATGGGCAGGAGTGCATCACCGCTAAGGGAGGTGCCTTGCTGGGGCTGTGAAAGCCGAGGTCCAGGGGGCGGCACCCCCAGGCTTGTGTTCAAGTTTGGCGACACCTTTGGAAAGCACCGCTCCTCAGGACCTCCAGGCTCAAGGGACCACGACAGCGTTCTGTGACCAGATGGACCTGAGGGACAATGTCGAAATGTTCCACAGAACAAATTGACCATGACTTTTTGCTGAAGCATTAAAATGAAAATTTAGTGGTAAAACTTAAAAAGAAGAACTTTTGTTCTGGAATAGCCACTCGGTCAAGTAGGACTCACAAGTGCTGTTTAAAAATATCCACGAAGCTCAGTCACAACTGGGAGACTCTCGCAGGGTGGAAGTCCGAGACGGCGTCCAGCCATGGCGCTCGCCCCAACGCACCCACACTCAGAAGAGAGCTACAGCAGGAGAAGGAAGGGACCACCTGGCTGCAGGAGGAAGGGACCTGGGGCGGGAGGCCGGAGCCCCACTGATGGTGGGCACCGTGGTGTCTGGGCCTGAAGAGCAGCAGGCCAGGAGCCAGCCGCGGGGCTTCTCAGGAAACTAACGCACATTTGCAACTTTATCTGGGTACCAGGGGCTGGACTTAGGGGTGCTTAACCACTCTGCCTCCACCCAGCCTTTTATTCTGAGACAAGGCCTAACTGAGTTGTGAGGCTGGCTCCACACTGAGGCCCCTCCGGCCTTAGCCTCCCAAGTCACTAGGATCACAGGTGAGCGTCATCAAGCCTGCCACCTCTGGTACCTTTACGAGGAAACCAAAGAGACTTTTAACACCCTGTTTTTTATATGTCACACAAGCACAACTGAGAAGCCTGATGACATTGACATGTTTTGAGACAATAGAAACAGACCCGGAGCCGTGAAGGGGGCGACAGACCTCATGTCGGCAGGAGGCTCCAGCCTGCGGGGCAGGGGCTTTCCCAGAGCAGAGAGAGAAGAGCAGCCTCTGGGTGTCACAGAGCCTGAGAGCCAGGACGTGCTGTCCCTCTGGGGCAGGGAGCCGGGCTGCGGGCCAACCCCAGGAGTGGTGGGAGGGGCCCCGACAGGCCCTGGAGCCCCTCACCTCCCGGGAGCAGGTCGGTCCCAGACGCACCTCTGCAGGGGAGACAGGCAAGGGCCGCAGCGGAGGCTGCAGAGGAATGTGATGACCATTCTTTCCTGTTCAAAGTGTTCCCCACACCGCAAGCCACACCCCAGGAAGCCCCCGCTCTTCGGAGGCAGACCCTGCAGGACCAGCTCTCCCTGTAGCTGTACCAGAGCCCTCCACTATGGGTAGAGGTGCCCCTGCCACCTGCCACCCCCCTCCACCCTGGAGGGCACCAGTCATGGCGACAGGAAGCAGAAGTCTTCACCTGGGAGTGAAAGGAGGCGGGTTCTGATGCTGGTCACGGTGAGTCTGCGGAGGAGGCGGCTGGGACACAGGGGCTGTGTGTGTGCTGTCATGGCATTTGCCCTCTGGTGTGTGCCCACCACCGGGCTTTGTGCCCACCAGCCTGGGCAGCACAAGCTCCAGCTGGGTCTGAATTGACCCCCTCCTCTGCAGGAGGCCACAGGGTAGTGTCCCCTCAGAGCCAGCCCGGCTGAGGCAGGGTGTTCTCCCCCTGTCCTCTGTGGGCGAGGCCCTAGGGAGTTTCACAAAGCTTTGGCCACCAGGCCACACAGGGCGAGTCTCGCCTGTGCCCGACTGTCCCTCTGTGGTGGGAGAGGGGAGCAGGAGGCTGTGACCCCCCAGGCAGGGCCTGTGGGCTGGTGTGTGTGACTGGGTTAGGATGAGGGCACAGAGGGCCTTGAGTGCTGCCGCCAGGTCACCCTGGACCCCAGGGACACGCGGAGCCAGGGGAACCTCGGAGGCAGGCAGGGCGCGCAGGAGGCCACCAGCCAGGGAAGACGGCGCTGCTCGCGGAGCTGCCACTGCCACGTCTTCAGGCCGAGCCCCGCCTTTCACGGGAAATTTAATCATACAACTGCTGAAAAGGACCTGCCACAACTTAAACAAGATTGTTTTGCACAGAAATCTCATTATGTTCTGACCACTGGGCCGCATTTGCTGAGTTCTTCAGGGCCGCTCGGCGCTGCCTTGTGACACACGAGGGCAGTGGGCCACGGTGGGCCGGCGTCTGCCCGGGTCTTGGCAAGGGCTCTCAAGTGCCCAGAATTCTCCCGCGGTTTTCCACGTGAGGAAGAAACACTGTGATGATTCACCGGATCAGGGGAGAGTGGTTTCCCCCTTGGTTTGTGTCTGGAAAGTGAGAAAAACATCACAGCAGTGTGCGGGGGCGGGGGCGCCAGGAAGGAGGAGCGCAGCCGGCGTTCCCATCACACTCCGGGCTTTATGGTGCCACCGAGAATCGCCCTCTTTTGCATTTGTTATTAAAGGACAGAACAGATGGCGAAAGGTTGGTTTAAAGTGATGTCTGCATTAAAATAACGTATGGCGGCCTGTGATCATGCCCGCCCAGGGCGCCTGTGAGGCCGGCTCTGTCCTTGGGAAAGGCTGGTGGAGGGGTTCCGGCAGGACCAGCTGAGCAGGAGCGGGTGCTGGATCCCACAGGAGGCCGAAGCTGACAAGACCCCCGTGTGTGGCCCTGCACCTGGTGTCCACCAGAGACCTCACCTGTCGGGGGAGACCCTCGGCCTTGAGCAGGCAGTCAGCAACTGCCCCATGCAGGGCCAGAGGGGCTGCAGGACCACACGGCCTGCCTGGCAGGTCACCTGCTACAGGCTACAGCTGTCTACCAAAGGGACACCCCTAGTGACAAACATGCAGACCGTGTGAGGGACGGGGCCTGGAGCACCTTGGAGGAGGTCAGGTCCACCCTGAGCCATTTGCTCATGTTCACTGCCTTGCACAGTTCCTGGGCCCACAGAAGCATGCACACACACACACACACACACACACGCAGTCCAACAGAAGCACACACAAATGTACACAAACCCAACACATGCGCACACATAAACATGCACACACACAGCAAATAAAGAATACAACACACACACTTCACAGAAACACGCAAACACAAACATGCCCACATGAACACACACAGACACCTAACACAGCACAAAGACTCCCACAAACACACAGGTACACACCCACACGTGTGTGCCCACCGTGGCTCCCCCTCCCTGGGCTGCCTCCTGGAGGAGGGCTGGCCTGCGGTTCTGCCACCGTGGTCCCCCCTGGTCCCCCCTGCATTTCCAAAGGTGCCTTCACACTCCTGCTCAGGTCTCCCGCCAGGACCTTGTTCTGAGGACTTTGTCTTAAGCCCGAGGCTTTCTCCTTGCACCATGTTAAACCCTGAGGTCCCAGGGAGACAGTGCACAGCTCTCCTTTCTGTCACCTGTCGATTCTTGGGTGGCCTGCAGCAGAGCCTCCTCTCCTCCTGCTCCAGGTGCAGGCTGCGGGCGCTGGCTCTCCTTCCTCCCTCCTGGCCGGGCCGAGAGGGGCGATTTTGTCTTAAGCCCTGACTCTGCTGGAGCCCAGAGGCAAGGCTCAGCCAGGTCTCACGGTGACGGTCGCTCCTGGTCTTGGCTCTCATGCTGCCAGGGCACCAGGTTTTCCAGGGTTCTGTGACTGTGCTCCTGCTCTGCAGGGACGGCTCCCTCCCTGCCTCCCTCCTCCTGCCTCCCTCCTCCTGCCTCCCTTCCCCACCTCCCTTCCCCACCTCCTGTCTCTTATACACAT
>NW_026000026.1:1970739-1973853 GCF_001458135.2 Marmota marmota marmota
CCTGCCTCCCTCCTCCTGCCTCCCTTTCCTGCCTCCCTCCTCCTTCCTCCCTTCCCCACCTCCCTTCCCCACCTCCCTCCTCCTGCCTCTCTCGGCCTCTCCGCCCACCTTCCCTTCATTTCTGAGCTCTGAGGTTGCCCTGAGGCCACTCTGGGCCCTGGACACACAACAGGGTGATCTGTCCCAAGAGTGGCTTGCCCAGGCCTGACACCGAGCGCTTGGCCGGTGCCCAATAACTACTGGATGAACAAATGAAATAAGGAGGCCGGGTCCACGGACAGGGTGGACAGACAGCCACCAGGTCACCAGTGTGGTGCGGGCAGAGGGAGGGTTTGGAGGAGCCACCACCTTGAGACCCGGAGGATGAGAAGGGGCAGGGGTGGGGCGTCTCTGAGTGGGTAGCCCGTGTGGGGCAAGGACAGTGAGCCTAGGAGAGGGGAGGGAGCGGGCAGTGGAGGGGGCTGGCTGAGAATGCCCGGAGCAGAGGAGGAGGGGCCACGCCAAGGCTGGGCGGCTTCTGGAGCCGCCTCCTGTCCCCTCTCCCTCCTTGGTCCTGGGGTCCTTGGTTCCAGGTGCAGTTAGTTTCCAGCGACCCGTCCTCATCTGGCCCCAGCAGCCCAGCCACGTGCTCTGGCCCAGCGAGGAGGTCCTAATAGGAGAGGCCAGGAGTCTGTCCCTCTGCCCTGGAGCTGCTCACTGGACCACTAACATCCCAGAGTGTCAGCCCCACGGCCACCGCGCCCAGCCCACTGTGCGGACGGAGACTCCGAGGCCCGAGAGTAAGCCTGAGGTTTTCACAGCTACGAGGGACCAAGGGCCCTGTTCCCTTGGTGGTCATCTTGGCTGCCCAGGGGCCTCTTAAAGCAGAAAGGACAGCTTACTGTTCCATGGGAAGACAGCCTGGTCCCGGGGTCTCCTCGGGGTCTCTCTCACTCCAGCCAGCTCTGCAGGACAGGCCTGGGGCATGCCTGCCGCGAGTTTGGAAGCCCAGTTTGCAGTCACCTAACTCCATCTACATTTCTGGGTAGAGCCTCACTTTAATTGCTTTTTGAGAGTGATCATGAAACGGTGACCCTGCTTTAAGCGAGACACTTGGGAGTTGGCTGCAAAGCTTAATTTAAAAGCCCTCTGCCACAGTGCTGGGCTAGCAGCGAGATTCAGCGGTGTTAAAACTGTTCTCGTAAAATTAATGGGATGAACTTAGGCAAAGTAAGTATTTTTACTTTTTTTTTTTAACTCTTCCTGAATTATGGAACATTACTTGCAGGGGCAGAAAGATGCTTGTATTTCTTGCATTTTATGAAATATTTTCCAAGCATGATGAAGTTCAGTCTTCAATTATTTTCAATTAGGTTCTTGGAATGAGCAGAACCCTGGAACGGGCCGTGAACAGCCTTGTTGTGTATCTCTCACACCATCCTACATCACGGCGGCTCTCAACGACTTTGCGTTTTATAAATTAGGAAAAAGTCCTCAAAGTCATGTGAATACCAATGGAGCCAGGAGTGACATCTGCCTGGTGGGCAGGCATGAGCTAGCCACCTCTCCAGGTGCCTTGGCTGGGCCGTTGACAAGCTGGGCCCTACTAGGTGTCTGCTGTGGGGTTACAGCTGACCTGACCACAGAACGGCTGGGTGGCGGTGTCCCTGCCTGCCCTGCTGGGAGCAAGGGACAAATTTCCTTTTGGGGGGTCACTGATGCCCATCTCAAGGCAGTCTGGGGGACACGGGAAACTGCCTGCCCTCCCCAAGCCATTGGGCTGACAGCGTCTGTCTCAAGGTGGCCCCTGGTCATGGCAAGTGGCCAATGGCTTCCCTGCTGGTGGCAGGTAAGAGGGCATGGGGAAGGACAGGACAGGTGGAAGACCGTCACCCCAGACCTTGCACACCTGAAGCCCTCCTGTAAGGGGCAGACGCTGGGCGACCTGAGGGGAATGCAACCCGAGGGAAGGTCCCTTTAGGACAGAGGTTGGGTGCACTTCTCCTTTTAATTGAAATTTCCCTCACCTTTCCCCGCTTTGAAGGGCCTTGCACGACGCTGGCTGTCTGTGCAGTGTCCTGGTCTGTGGGCATCCCCGTCCCTGTCCCCCAGGCTTGGGGGTGTTCAGCTGCAGCTGGGCCAACCCTCCGCAGCACACAGTAGGTACCCAAGAAATGCCTGTGGCACACGGGGGCCCAGGCTCCTCACCGGACTCTCGCGTCTCAGTCCCACCCTCCCTGGAGTTACTGGCCGTCCCCTCCTGGGGTCTGAGACCTGAGACTCCAACTCCTGAATCGAGGCCAAGCTAACAGCAGGGTCCTGGCTCCCAGGTGGTCCTGAGGGATCCACAGGCCTTCCACTCGGGCCAGAGCCGCTCCACCTTGGCACGCTGGCGTCGTGCACTGGGTGATCCTCTGTCACACTGGTGGCGTGCACTGGGTGACCCTCTGCAGGGTCACCTGGAGCACTGTCAGGTTTTAGCAGTCTCCCTGGCCTCGGCCTGCCAGGTGCCCGCACACCCCATTGCCAGCTGTGACAGCCAAACTCTGTCCTGGTACAGAGCTTCCTGGTTGGGAACCTCTGATTTAGCATTTACCCCAGTGCCCTGTCTTCCCGGGGTGTCCTGACCCTTGCTGTCTTGGCTCTGTCTGAAGGGGACCAGGGCCCAGCAGTGCCTCCTCTTGTCCACCTGGGACCTGATGAGAAAGAAGGCTCGTTCCTTACCAGAGAAGCGGAGGCCGGGCGGGGGCAGCGCTTCCTGCCTGGGGCTTGCTGACCGTGTCTTGGCTCCACTCCACGCAGCCCAGCCTGCCCAGAGGCCAGCAGGGAGCCCTGCCCTTGCCCACTGCACCATCTGGCCACGTGCAAGGCCCCTTACGTCCCGAGCTCACGGGGCCTGAGTTCTTCCTGCCAGCACCTCATTCACAACGGAACATGTCCACTTATGTTTCTCTCCACTCTTCTGCCCATGGTCTCTACTTTAGGGGAGGCAATTTTGCGGTTCAGGGAGGATTTAATTTGCTCAGGTCAAGAAAAAGCAAATGTCTAGCCGTTGCCAGGCTCTGGCTCCTGGGGGAGGTGGACGGCTACGGTGCATGGAGCTCAGCTCACAGGAAGCTGCCCCCCCCCCCCCCC
>NW_026000026.1:1973872-2102661 GCF_001458135.2 Marmota marmota marmota
CCCCGCCAAGGAGGACACCTTCCCTGGGGCCACTGAAAGCAAAGACACTGCTGCTAATTCACGCTCTGGTCAAGTCCCAAATGTCCCTCAGGAGGACTTAGGGTGACTTCCTAAATACCCCCTTCTGTGGGTCATCTGTAGGTCTGCGTAGCAGCTCCCGTGACTGCAGAGGGGGGGCGATGGCCCCGGTGCTATGAACCCGCAGGCGAGTGTGTAAAGCTCGACCCCCTGAACTCCGTGCAGATCCCTAATGAGAAGGGCCGACTGCCCAGAACTCCTGGTGGCCAATGGTTGAGAATCCTGGGTCATTTCTGAGGTACACGGCTGCATCTGCTAGGTGTAGGGGTGGGGGAGACAGTCAGGACCAGGACACCTGGGCACCCTGCCACTTGTTCCTGTCACTAGTGGCATCACCAAGCAGTGTCAAGAAAATCCAACTTGGGGAACCTCCATATCTCCTCCTGGGCCAAGAACTCCTCAGATCTGTCCCCTCATGAAGGGGTGGTGGTGACGATGGTGACGATGAGGGTGTTGATGGGACAAGAGGTGGTTGTGATGGTGGGGGTGATGATGATAGCCGAGGTCTTGGTGGTTGTGTGGTGATGTGATGGTGGAGGTGAGGGGTGATGATGACGTTGGCAGTGGTTGACATCTAACACCTCACCGCATGCCGGGTCCTTGCCAACCACCTTCCTCTCATGATCTCACTTATCCTCACAGGCTCACTATGAGGCAGGTGGAAACCGTCGCTCTGACTCTTGGATGAGGAAGAAGAGGCCCAGCTAGGCTGAGGGCCTGGCAGAAGGGGCACAGGGACCGGGAGCTGGCCAGGCCAACATGGCTCCTGAGTGGGCCACCAGCAAAGGAACGGAAGCCCCTGGGAGCACTGTGTCCTGGCCGCCCCAGGGATCAGAGCAGGAGTGGACTCCACAGAGGCCTGCCTGCAGGCTGTGACTCTTCTCTGACTTCCTTGGACCTAGAGATTCCTTTTGACTCTCTGTCCTATCACAATTTGTGTTGGAAAAAAAAAAAAAAAAAAACCAAACATAGATCATTGGTCCCGCTGGGCATCCCCAGGCCTGGGTTCCGATGGCTCATCTCTATGAGGAGCCACCGGGGTGAGTTCACCCATCTCCCTTCTCTGTGGTTCTTGAGTGACAACGAGATCTAGGGGCTCGGTCAGGATCTGTTGTGATTACGGAGGAAAATACTTCATGGGTGGTGCCGGCTGGGTGCTCCCATTCACAGCAGATAATGCCTGGGTCTGTCTCTCTTTTATTGATCACTTTTCTTGGGAGCTAGTAGCCACTGATGGTGACAGTCTGGGTCCCTTATTTCATCAGGGACTGAAAAATAGGAACACTTCATCCCTTCTACTTCACTGATGAGGTGTGAAGATTCCATAAAGCACAACTTACTTGCATGTTACACTGAGGTATGGGCCATACAGGACTGTCAGGAAAAACGCCTAGTTCTTTTGCTTTATTTTCTAGCGTTTAGAATAATGAGTTGGCTACCTAGCTGCCTCAGGTGACTATGAAGTTGATTTATATTTAGAGTGTCATTATGAGTTAACGAACTTACTCTAAGGAGCATTTCAATCTGCTGCAATTGCCACACTAAGTGGCTCCAGTAGGCCAACTAGGACAGCGAGGAGCACCTTCAAGTTGACCAGCATGCCCTCTTGGCATTTCCTGCAGTCCTTGAGTGCCTCTTAACTCAGCTGTGACAAGGTATGCTGGGCTCATCTTGTACATTTCCTGCTCTAGACCTGGAATTAGAATTTCTCAGAAAAGCCCTGACTCTTTTCAGTAGGAAATGCTCTTTAGAGACCATAGTCTGGGGGCCAGGGGTGCTCAGAGATGTTGGGCTGGGCTGTTATTTCTTTATATTAGAACTAGGAAATACATTTTAAAAAAAGATGTGATGTATTAGGAGTTCATTCTGATACCTCAAGCCAATTCAGGTCTACAGGTTTCTACTGAGCATCACTGGTTTTACATTTATGTCTGCTTTCTCCCAAACCAACAACCCTGGTTCTCAATATCTACTCATTTCATTTGTACCTAAGACACAAACAACCACCTCAAAATACAATAGCAATACCATCACAAACCCTGTGATTACTGAAATCAGATCAAAGCTTTTCTTTTTGGTCTTAGAGTATATCCCACCAAGGGCATAGAGTAAAATTGTCACGTCTTTAGGTCACTTAAAATAATTCCCACCTGTGTAGCAATGTCAACAACTTGATAGATTCATTAATTTCACTTTACTTTTGATTTTAGGGATTTCTTCTACAAATGTAATTTTGAAAATAACATTGTAAAAAAATCTTTGAGGTCAAACCTAGCAAGGAACATTCAACCAAGTCCAGCTTCTCATCCTGGCCCTCGCCCTGGGCCGAGCCCCTCCTCCCCACAGCAGCATGTGTTAGTTGTCTGTCTGGGGACCCACACGGGGGCTCTCTTCTCAGGTAAATGCTCATGGCCAGTACTTCGAGTCCGCTTTGTTGATGCTTTTCTTGACCACCCTGGTTCTCAGACTCCTTTATCCTCAGTCTCCCTGTAGGCAGGGCAACTTAAGGACTAGAAGGGCCAAGAACAGGGGTGGGAGGACATGGGTGAGTGAGGATGGTGGCCTGCTCAGGCCAGGTGCATCTCAGGTGTCGGGGGGGGGGCTTCCTGATGCTGGTGGGTTTTGATGTCTCACAGGGCCCAGCTCACCCTCTGTGCCAGTAGGTGGGGACTGATAATGATTAAGAACAAGTCTTAGAATAAGGAAGTGTGTGGGTGTGTGTGTTGGGGATTGAGCCCAGGCTACATGCATGCGAGGCAAGTTCTTGGCCACTAAGCTGCATCCTCAGTCCTTGGGGGTCAGGAGGTCCCGGCCAGAGCACTCCCTTTGGGAACACAGACCAGAATGACTGTGTCGAGTTTCCACCTGTGTTCACCTCTGGACACTCACCATTACCCTGTTCTGCATGTGTTCCCTGGGGCACCAGGGGCAGGAGCCGTTGTCCTCAAAGACACAGCGTAGATAAGGGCTTCACCAAAACCTTCTCTGATAAGGTGACACCAGGGCTGAGGCCTGGACAGAGTGAGGAGACAGCCACATGGACGTTGGGGGAAGTGTTCCAGCCAGGGACAACTAGGATAAGCTGCCGCGGGAAGACACGCAGAGCTGGGAGCTTGGCTGTCCAAGGTGGCTGGTGGGTGGGCATGGGAGAGAGCAGAGCAGGAGGTGGGTGAAGACCTCCCCAGGACGCTGACCTCTCCCCGGCCAGGAGGGACTGTGCCATTGAGGAGGGCTGGGAGAGGTGGGTGCTGGTCTTGCCTGCCATGGATGGTGGGGGAGTGCAGGGCAGGAGCAGGGAGGCCGTGCAGAGGGACGACATGGCCTGCTGCGGGTCCTGGGGGTGGTCTTTTCTATACCTGCCTTGAAGGTACAGCTCTAAGGTCTGGAGAGGGACTGGATAGGATTCGGGCAGACAAGATCCCAGGCACGGGGAGGATGGAGCTGTTGCTAACTGCAGAAGCCCCTGGGAAGTGTGGGCTCATGTCTGAGGGGTCCAGGGCTCCGCTGGACATGCTGAGTTTGCCATATTGGAGCTGCCTCAGTGCACCGTGGGCAGGAGTCCACTCTGGGCTCAGCTGCCCAGATGCAAGTCCTGGTTCTACTCTTCTGCCTGTGAGTGTGGGCGAGTTGCTTAGCTTCCCCTTTGCCTGAGTTTGCTCACTGCTGAAGCCAGGGGGAAAGCTGTGCCTACCTCTACAGATGAGGTGTGTGGCAGGTGGGTGAGGGCAGGTGCAGCCCTCGGGCAGGGCCCGGGCCATGCCTGGGCCCATGATCCTGGGGTTCGGGATCTTGGTGAAGATGGCCTAAACATCACGGGTGAAGGGGTGATGGAGAGGACAGACGGGGAACATCAGATCCACAACCCGTTGTCTCGGGAGAGCAGTAGCTCTGAGCCCTCGGCCAGGACATTGTGGCTGAGGCCACAGGACCAGGGACACGGCCTCGGGCCACAGGAGACCCCTCCTTAAACACTGTCTGCGCAGCACCCCGTGTGAGGGCTGCCTGTGCTCAGGGTGTCGCTGCATCTCGCGGCCTGCGGGGGGGGTCAGCCTGTTCAGCGCAGCTCTCACTGCCCCGGCCCAGCGCCAGCTCTCGGCCGAATGGCAGCTCTGTAGAAGGCTGGAAGAAGGTTCCAGATGAAAGAGGCCTTCAATGAAAGGATTCCCTCTCTTCTAAATATCACTACTCTGGGGACCTTGACCGGCCTCCCGTCTGGTACCAGCTTACGATTTCTTATCAAAAGACTTCTTTTCTCCCAAGTTTTCCTGCTGGTTAATTCTAGACAAATTAACGAGGCAAGTGCTGGGAATGGGAGCACGTGCAGACAGCGCCTATCAGCAGTTCAGTATGGGGTGAAAGCCACGCCAGCTTGGCGGTCCTGTGTGAGGCCTGTGGCCCCCAAATGACGCTTCCCAGGGGCCCCTCCCTTCCTTCCTGCCTGCCTCTACCATCAGGGATGCACCCAATTTGCTTCTCAGCCTGGAAGGGAGAGCACGTTTTCTGCATTCTTACCCATCTTTGTAGGGTGCAAGCGTCTCATCTTGGCCATACCAGTTACCTGCAAGTCCCCTCCAGCACTGCAGTGGAAAAGGTGCACTGGGGACCATTCAGTACGATGCAGGATGGGGGACGCTGAGCTCTGGAGGAAGCCCGTGAGGCCCAGAGCTGCCACCTGCAAGCTGTGAGGACAGTGAGATGCTCTCGAGGAACCTTGCTCCAACAGCTGGTGCAAAACAGCAGTGCAAGAGCCACACCCATGTGCTGAGTGCTCCCTAGCACTGCTTGCTCCAGCAGTGCCTCCCCCACCCAAGACAGCATTTCTCTGCCTTCTCAATAAAACACAGAGAGGGAGCCACCCCCGTGTGGGTGTTCAGCATGGCATCTCTCGATAGGCCGCCTTTGACAGTAAGTTTACTTAGCAGAGAATAGCAGGTCTTATTTTCTAAAGCCTGCACATGAGACTGGGACCATAAATGTGATATATACAGAACTCCTATGCTGCCAACTGTGTAGGTGGTCACCAAGGACCTAGCTGTTCAAATGGGCACAATACACACAGATTCATTGGAAAGATAACCTGTCAACATTTTCAAGCATGTTTGGAATGCAAATAGTTCTGGGTTCATTTCCTCATCTGATCACTTATTAGTGTATCTTTGGACAAGTTTGACTTTCTTAATTTTTAGTCTGTTCTTCCATTAAGTGGAAAGTGACACCTAATACATTAAAACTGCCAGTAAAATTAAAAGCAAGATATTTGTAACTTAAAGACTCAAAGAAAGTAGTCAAGAGATACTGGTTACAATTTTTACATCTTCTACCACCATCAGCATCAGCATCAGCATCACCACCATCACCACCACCTTCACATCATCTCTATCATCACCACCATCACCACCATTATCATCACCATCATTACCACCACCATTATCATCACCATCATTACCACCACCATTATCATCACCATCATTACCACCACCATTATTATCACCATCACCATCACCACCATCACCATCACCATCATAACCATCACTACCATCACCACCACCATCACTATCACCACCACACCATCATCACCATCATCACCATCACCATCACCATCACCATCACCATCACCACCACCATTATTGTCATCACCACCACCATCATCTTTACCACCATCACCATCATCACCATTATTACACTATTACTATCACCATTACTACCATCATCACAACCACAATCACCATCACCACCACTATCACCATCACCGCTATCATCATTACCACCATCACCACCATTATTATCATCACCATCATCATCATAATTACTGTAATTACTACTGTCATGTTTATTCACATTATCACTAGTACCATTGCCACCACCATCACCACCACCATCTTTGTCCACATGGTCACTAGTATTATCTCCTTCATCACCATCATCTTGAGTATCCCCAGCACCACCGTCATCGTCACTGTGTGAGGGGGCTCCTTTGCCCAGAAGGAGGGAGAACATGGTCTAGAACAAGTGCGTTACCTACCCACACTGAAAACTCAGGAATCCCAAAGACAGATGCATCTTGGCCCCGGGGCTTTGGGCTGAACAGTCCCCAACACGCTCTCCTGCCTCCCCAGCCCTGCTTGAGTGATGATGCAGACACAACCCCGCGGAGTGGAGTGGGCTGCGTCTCAGCGGCCAGCGTGCCTTCCTGAGGCAGGAGGAGTTTTCCTGCTGGCTTCATTTCTCCTGGAGTCCAAGAGCCTGGCTCACAGGAGTGGCCTGGCCTTGGTGCCTGGCTCCCTGCTCTGCTTATGTGCAGAGACTCAGTCCCTCTGGAGTGGGGGGAAGGTCACAGGCAGGGATGAGAGAAGCAGGACGGCAGGTGCCCTGAGGATGGTGGGGCCTCCCAGTCTAGTTAGCAGAACTCAAAGATAGATTTCACACAGGAATCCAGATTTCTGGGTCCTCATGAAAATTTAGGACACCTGGCTCAGGATGATAATCCAGGGTTGCTGGACAGCTGCTCATGGGGTGCATGCCCCTGTGTCCCTGGGCTCCCTGCAGGCCTCTCTCCCTTACTGTCCCATGCCCAGCCCGGCCTCAGGCACAACATGATGCTCCTGGAGACCTCCGATCCATGGTGCCATCACCGGGCCCAGGTTCCCACGGGGGAAGCAGGCCTGAGGGTCCTGTCGGACGTGCTGACCCCAGCTCCTGGGCCAGCTGAGAACCCCTCCACATGGTGACCAGGCCACCCCTCCTTGCTCTGCTCTCAGGCCCTGGACTCTCAGGTCTGAGCTCCAGGCAAACCTGGAAGGGCCAGACCTTTCCCCCTGGAGTCTCAGCCACGAGGGACCTGCACCCCCGACGGAGGCAGAGAGCCGCTGGGCTGCAGGGAGGTCTGCTGCCCGACCTGCCGCCTGGCTCCACACTCCTGGACAGTGCAAGGGTGGCCTCTTGGCCTGATTTATGTGTGTCGGGATGGACAGGCCAGGCCTGGAGACAAGCCTTCCCTTCTGTGGACAGCTCTGGTCTGCAGCACCCTCGTTTTCACCCTGCTCCCCGACAGCCTGTTGTGGGGCGGTGGTCCTGTGACCCCAAGTCCCCTTCTGCATCCACAAAGTCCTCTTCCCAACAAGCACGGGGTGTCCGGAGGCCTGGGCCAGGGTGGCGAGGGAAACAGAAACCAGGACTCGGAAGAGGCTGTGACCTCCATCCTGGCCTGGGAACCTCGCTTCCTGAGATGCAGGGCGGGGGGCATGCTGTGGTGGGGGCCAAGGCGGGCAGGCGGTCCCCTCGGTCAGGGAGGAGGAGACGGGCGGCCTCACTTGGGCAGACCTGTGGCTGTTGGCAGGCCTTCTCCCACCACAGCCCTGCCAAGCCCAGAAGGGCCATTGTGTCCGGCACTTTGGCTCCTGGGGGGTGCTGTGCACAAAGGAGGCACCACTGCATACCTTGCCACTGGTGTAGGAGTGGCACCCCTGCCTCAGAGACACAGGAACGACTGTGTGTCCCCTACTGCCACCTGCCATTTCAGCACCACAGTAACAGTCCTGGTGATCTCAACACGGCGACAGCTCTGCTCCATGAAAACGCTGCCCGCCCCTGACAGGAGGCGTGAGGGTCCCATGCACAACTCGAGGTGACGTGGCCTTGTGTTGGGATGAATGAACGGCAGGGGCTTCATTCCGGGAGCGAGGCTCCAGGCACCGGGGGTGGACACCCAGGGGTGGACACCAGGTCAGCAGCACACCCAGCCTGGGCTGCGGCGCTGCCGGCTGTCGCTGCCAAGCAGTTGTTACCAAGGTGACGTCCAGCAGAGAAGCACAAGGCCACCGTCCTCCTGAAGGAGGGAGGAGAAGCACCCAGGGGCTGTCGACAACCACGTCAAGACCCTCCTGGCTGGACGGAGCGTCCTCCAAGAGCCAGGATCCTGTCCACACTGGACATGAGGAAGTGGAAGGACCCCACTCGTGGAGAAGGTGGGTGAGAGTGGCCGGCCCCACAGTCTGAGGGGTCCCTCCTTCCCTCTGCCTTCCCTGCAGAGGCTGGGCCAACCTCGGCTCTCACAGCCTCCCTGGGAGCCCAGGGGGCGCTGGCCCACCTCTGGCCCAGCCCAGCCCAGGGGGCCTTGTGACCAATCTCTGAATGGTGACCCACAGGGAAATTCCATGAGAAGGGCCGGAGAAGTTTTTGCTTTCCCGATGACAAGCATTAAAAAAGATCATTAGGGATGGGGATGAGGCTCACCTGCACAGGCCCTGGGTTCAATCCCCAGCCCCCCAAACACACACACAAAGACCATTACTACGCGGCTCCTCGAGGTGGACATGAAGACTCAGTGCCAACAGCCGAGTGTGGAGCTGGAGACAGGACTCGAGGTCTCCGTGGCATGACTGGGCTCAGGAAACCCCAGCAGCTTCGACTCTCTTTATGTCTCCTGCATGAGACCAAGAACGCCCAGGCCGTGGAGGGCACGTGTGTCTCAGCTCCTCATCTGGGAAGCAGTCTCGGGGAGGCAGGAGGGACAGGTTGTCCTTCGGGAGGCTGAGGGCTCTTAGCAGGATGGCCGATTAACCACAGGGAGGGCTTCTCAGTGGCCAGGTCCCTGGGTCTCCTCCTGTTGGAAAACTAGGATTGACGGCAAGGAGCAGAGTGAGGGTCGGCCCTTTTCTTGGGGTGGGATTCCAGGTACTCTGAGACTTGGGGTGCTCAGACTTGGGGGTGCTGCCAGGGTCTCCACTGCAACCCAATGCCGACCCTATAGGCCAGCAGGGCCGTGCTGCCAGGACTTGTGCTGGGCCCTGCTGTCACCGTGTGTGCGACGCCAGCAGCTGATGGTTCCTTGAAAGAAACTGGAAACAGTCAGGGGGTCGGGATGCCGGTCTCGGTTTCCAGGGGTTCTCAAGCGTGGCGCAGATTGTTGGGAGGGTGGCTTTGCTCACCGAGCTGAGGCGGGGCGCCTGGCCCACCCCTGGTCCTTCCCCCCCAGCGTCTGCACATCAGCATCAGCCAGGCCCCAAACGTGTCCCCACAGCGAGTGTTACAGTGGGGTGCTGTCCCAGGCACGTTCACATCATGACCTCACAGCCCCCTCTGTCACCCCTCAAGGGAAGGGATGTCCCCATGGCTGTGCCTGCCTGACCAAGGTAGGAACGGAGGCCACACTGAGCAGGACAGCACAGGGACCATTGCTCCCCAGGGGGCATGCACACATGCAAGGCCAGGGGCTCCACAGTCTCCCAGATCCTGGTCTCATGTCCCCTTCCTCAGTCACCAATGAGACCTTTGGGCTCACTGAACTGTCCTGTAAGTGGCATTACTCACATCGGCCAGTAGGGGGACCCAGGAGCCCACCAGTGGACAGATAGACCCATGTCCGTCCACGCAAGAGAGTGTGATTCAGCCTGGAAAAGGAAGCGGTTCTGAGCCCGGCCACCGCACAGCAAAGCTGGCAGCAGGACTGACGGCAGGTTCCAGTACGAGGTTCAGCTGTGGAGACAGAGTGCAGCAGTGGCTTCAGGGGCTGGGGACGTCCCAGTGGGGAAGACGTGGCATTCTGGGGACGATGTGGTGTTCTGGGGACGGCGGTGGCTGCACAGAGCTGTGCACCTAGGCTTCCTTCCGATGGCGACTTCTACCTCATGTTATTTTACACAATGAAATGCCAACTTCACTTCTCCCCGTCCACCCTTTTCAGTGGGCCCAGGGGGAGTGCAGCCTTGGTCTGGGGCGGCGTCAGCTGCTGGCCATGGGCTGACCCATGGAGTCCCTGGGGCCGGTGCTGTGGTGCACCCGTGTGCACAGGTGACCATGGCTTTATCCACTTTCGAGTGACGCTCATGGCCCACCTCACTGGGGGCTCCGTGACCCGTCAGGCAGGTGCCTGGAAACCGTTTGGGAAGCGGAACTGAACTACACTGCTTGGGTTCTCCTCCCTGGGCTCCTCCATTCAAAGCAAAGTCATCCTCAATAAATCCCAGATGGACCACCCAGTGGGTCACTCAGGCAGTGCGGGGCCACACCTCAGGGACACAGAAGGGCAGGGCTCCGTCACACCTCCCTACAACACTGGATCTGCCTCAGAGGGACCCCCTGGCAGGCCCTTCCTGAGGGGGCCCCCACGGCAGGGCCCTCCTGAGGGGAACCCCCACAGCAGGGCCTTCTTGGGGGACCCTCCACAGCAGAGGCCTCCCAAGGACCAGGGAGGGGGTGGGCCTGCCTCCTCTTTGCTGGTCTCTGGTGATCTCTGCCCTGGCCTCCTGGAGCCGGGTGGTCTGTCCAGGTCTGTTCTGAGCCCAGAGCTCTGAGGGCCATTCCAGAACTTGGCCTGACGGTCTTGGCTCCCACCTGAGTGTCTTGCTTTGCCAAACGAAGGGGCGTCCTGGGCAGGAGGGTGTGCCCTCCCTGCCCTGGCCACCCTGAACTGGCCTGGGCCACTTGGCTGGTCGGCAGCAGAAGCAGGGCCTGAGCTTAGGTCTGTCCAGGCAGGTGGGTGTGCAGTTCAGAGACCCCTCCCCGCCTTCCCCCTGCGTCGCCGCTGGGCTGGTCCAGTCCCGGGAACCAGGCCTGCCACGCAGTGAGGGCGCCGTAGCCGAGCCCCCCATGAATATGCATCTCATCAGCACAACTGAGCTAGCTGCTGTGACACGTCTCCTCCGCGGCGCACAGAGCCCGAAAAGGCTTGTCATCATGTGCCTCCCCGGTTGCCCCCGCCCGGCGGGAGGCTCGGAGCCATCACACAAACGATACCAATCAGCAGCAGAGGAGAGGACCCGCCCGGCCATCACAGGTGAAGCCTCCTTCTAACCGAGGTGCCTGAGTGCTACGGCGTGCCAACCGTGCTGGGGGCTGGCACCGCAGAGCCAGTGCTGGGCTCCAGCCGGCCGCTTCCATAAACGCACATGATCACCCTAATGATGTATGTGGGGAGACGTGATAGATCAGAGTCGCGGGAGGCTGCGGAATACAAATGCGCTTCACGCGTTCCTGGGAGGAGAGGACGGCGTGAGGAGCGCCGGGAAGCCAGGTACCCACGCAGACGTCCGTGCGCTCTCTCTGTCCTGTGGTCCTAGGGTCCCGGTCTCTCTCGGACGGGACAGTTTGTAGCCTCTGGTGCTCTCATGTCTGCTTAGTTGGTCCGCACTGGCCTGTCCCCAGAGCTGTGTGTGGAGGTTGGGGTGGGAAAGGGGAGAACCCAAAGGACCAGGTTCCTCCCTCTGATGAGGAGATCCGGGGACGTCTGGGCACAGTCACATGGCTCTTGCCACCATGCCCACCTCACAGAGGTCCAACAGCCGCAGCAGCTCCACCTGCTCATCCCCGTCAGCCGGGACTGGAAGAAGGACCAGGGGAAGGACCCAGTGCTGATTTGTGACATGAACTAGGTTGAACCGCAAGGCTCCTGCCTGGATCATCAGAGAAGTGGCCCAGAAAGCCAAGTGGCACCCTCTCCTCCACAGCCCTGGAGCCCAGGCCCCCCGAAGGCCCCCCAGCAGGCCCCTTCCTGATTCTGGAATGTGGGCCTGGAGCTGGGCCCAGGCAGTTTGGGGCTGGACGTGCTAATCTCAGCCCAAGCAGGTGCCTTGAGGGCTGTGCCTGGGCCGGCAGGGCCACTCCCTCTCCACCATCGGAGCTTGGGAAATACGTGAAAGTGAGAGTGTGTGTGCACAGGGACCGGCTTAGGCGGCAGGCTGCAACCCAGTCAGCCCCATGTCCTGGGGCCACGGGTAGTCTGAGAGTCCGCTCAGTGTGCGTCTTGCTGCAGAGGACCCGGCTGGCTCCCGTGGCCTGTGGGCCGTTGTCCAGGCAACCGCAGCTCCCAGTATCCGCCGCCCAGTTCCCGTTCAAGCCCCCACTCTCGGCCGTCTGCTGCCGAGAATGGCCGAGCTGACCGACTGTCAGCGGGGGCAGAAGGGCTGATGTCCAGCATGCCAGGGGGACAATCGTGGTGTGAACGGGGACCCGGGGGGTTCACTGTCCATGCAGGAGAAAGCAAGCGTCGGTGGGACCTCAGGAGAGAGAGCTCGGGCGGGCACCACAGCTGGAGCCAGCAGGCCCAACGGAGGGCTGGCCAGGGTCCTCCTGGCCCGGGGAGGGCGGGTCTGGGGTCTGAAGTCCAGAAGAAGCCACCTCCACGGCTTGGAGGGCAGCGAGCTCAGTGCCTCCCGGATCGTGTGCAAGGGGAAGGGCCTAGCACAAAGAGGTGGTGGGCACACACGCAGGGCCCTGCTGGGGGTCCGGATTTGCTCCTCCAGAATGCACTGTGGGAGTCAGGGTTGGCCCCGAGTCAGGCTGCACTCCTCTCCTATCTGCTGTGACAGAGTGGGGCTGGGAACAGACACAGAACACCCTGAGAGCCCCACTGCCTGCTGGCCACAGAGGAGGTGGCAGACTCGAGGAAGGCCGCGGGCAGGGTCAGCTGCCCTGGCCAGGTGTCCTCTTGGGGAGTGGGCGCTGCTGCACAGCCAGGACCGGCAGGTCTGCCACCTCTGCCCTGTGGGCACACTGTGACAGTCCTGCTGTCCTGCGGTTCCTCCAGACCCCACTGGACGTCATCCTGTCTCCACCGGCCTCTTCTCCCAGGAAGCCAACAGGACGGGCCCTGGCTCCGGGGGGTCCTTCGGGTCCTTCTGCACCCCTGAGCGGAGGGAGAAGTCTCGATCTGTGGCAGGCGGTACTTGAGACGATGTCGCCTGGTAGACAGATGGCCTGCGTCACCCTAAGAAAGGACATCTCGAGTGATGAAGAGAACAGCCCGGGTTGAGGGAGGGGGGTCCCTGGACTCTGCCACCGGGAACACCGCGTCTCTGCTGAGAAAATCAGGCAGCAACTGAGGCCTCGCTTTGATCTTGCTGGGCATTGTGTCCCATGGACATTGGGGACATATTTTTAGGCCATGGAGATGAAACGTGAGAACGTTAGGTGGGGTTTAGGTGGGGAGGGACGGCCGAGCCTCCTGGAGCTGGCCTCCCTGTTCTCCCCCAGCCCCGTCTTCCTGAGGCTCCCAAGAGGCAGACTTTCAGGTCACAGACTCAGGCCTCCCAGCTCCCTTCCTGGGACATTTCCTCGAGCTGCACCCGCCAGAGCCCGGGAGCCGCCCAGGAAGGCTCTCGGCTGTCGTCTGAATCTGAGGTGCCTACGCTGTGCGGGTTTTAGGCGACTTTAAGCTCCTCTGTGCCAAGGCCAAGTGAAATTGCTTCTTAAAACCTTCTTTTGTAAATTGGAGAAGTGGAAGCTTTAACAAATAAGTAGGGGCACTGCTGATCTCCAGGCAGCCGGGTGACCAAGGACAGATAACCAGGTCCTGGTTCCAAACCTCACTAGTGTGAGCTTTTCATTTTGGGCTGGGGCACATTTTGCATTTGATAATCTAGGATTAGCAGTTTCAAAGATGTAGAATAAGGACACCAGTATTCCATTTGCTTCTTTTAATTCTGACTTGGAGTTGCTGTAGCTGGGGCTCCGGGGCCTGAGGACACAAGCTCTGAGCCTGCGGAAGGTTCCCCTGTCCCTTTGCTGACAGGGGACCCCAGAGAAGTCCCTTTCCTATTTGGGAGGTTCCCTTGGGCTGTCTTCAGCACACGGAGGTGAGATGAGATGCCTTTCACTGACATTCTGTGGATCCTCCATGGGACAAGCATGGCCAAGGGTCCAGTCCAGGCTGGGAGTTGGAATGGCTGCAGGAACAGCCGTCCTCCCAGCCCCGCCAGCTGAGTGGAGCGGGAGTTGCTGGGGTCCTCACTGAGCCTGGATAACACTTCATGCCACAAGACCTCCGACGCCCAGCTCTGAGACCTCCCAGGCAGTGACCCCCTGGGCCCTGTGGTGCCTTTCCTGGTGGAAATGTGAGACCTGGAGTCCTGGCGCCCTCTGGGCATAGACCATGCTCCCCCAACACATTAAGGCAAGCCCACGTTCTCCAGGGCAGAATTTTCAAACATCCTATCCAACACTTTTAGAGCTCCTGGGCCGGGTGTAAGGACTGGAAGGAATTGACTTGAGGCGCCACCTCCCAGGTCTACCCTGGCTGCACACAGGAACCTGCACGCTCAGCACTCAGAGCCCAGGGCAGATGGGATTCCTGCTGTGGGGCCGGGATGTGGAGGATTACCCCTCACGAAGAAGTGCTAGAACCCATACGGTCCCCTAGTACCATGAGGAAACGGTCCTTAAAAATTGCTCAACAGCTGGGTGCGGTGGTACTCATCTGTAAGCTCCCTAGGCAGTAGGGAGCTCTAGGGAGGCTGAGGCAGGAGGATCGCAAGTTCAAAGCCAGCCTCAGCAACTTAGTGAGACTCTGTTTCAAAATAAAAAGAATTAAAAGGGCTGGGGATGTAGCTCAGTGGTTAAACACACCGGGTTAAACACCCAGGACCCCTTCTTCCCCCCCCCAAAAAAATCTCAGTAGCACATCCTGGCAGTGGGGGCCTCCAGAGCCACTGTGCCTCACGGCCTGCTCAGCACGGCATCAGGAATCCGGGGGGCATTGCAGACGCTCCAGCGCCTCAGAGGCCGGCTGGTGGGTGCAGCCCGTTAGCAGGGCTCACGTTCACATCTCTGCAAGGCAGGGTCTAACTGCAGCTCTGAACCGCTCTGGGCCCAGGAGCTCCGCCTCTATCTCTCGGTGACTCTGCAGGTCATTAGGGAGCCTGCAAACCTGGCGTGGGAGGGCAGGTGTGGTCATCTGCTCAGGAGAGGGCACAGGCTGGTGGGTCCTCTCGCCCTGGCCCTAGAGAGGGGTTTCCCTGGGGCAGCTAGTTCTGCCGGGCGGCCTGGATCCCTGTCCTAGCCCTGGATGGCTCTGCACCACTCCAGAATGGGTGACCGCCCGCAGTACTGAGGTGGCTCCCGAGACCTTCCCCTAGTGTCGGTCCTCGGACCCTGAGGTCATAGCTGCTTTCCTCTTCGCACAGGGTGGGGCTTGCAGGGGCCACCGACACCTACCAGGAGCTGGGGCCTGGATTGATGCTGACCCCTGTCCTGCCCTCAGGGCTGTGGCCCTGGCCCTGTGGGGGTGAGGGCTCAGTGTGGGCTGGGGGCCTGCAGTCCTGCAGACAGAGCTGCCTCTAACCTCCCCCTGTTTGCTCAGATTCTGGGTTTTCAGGCAAAGCCCTGGTGGACCCCGGAGCTCTGGTCTGCATCTCCTGGGACTGTGACAGCCTGGGAGCCACCCTCATCACTGAGCCTGCTGGGAGCCAGGCTGGGAACCCCTGTGAGCAGGATGGGGCAGGCCCAGGACAAGGGGCCCACACACTGGAGCACCTCTGGGTGTGGTCTGCATGGAAAGGGTGAGCCAGGGAGCCGTGGGGCCCTGGGCAGCCAGCCATGAGCCGCCCCCAGCAAGGGTCCCCGCCAAGGACCAGGCAAACAAGAGGAAACAGGCAAAAAGCCACAAAGAAGGAGTGGGAGGCCGAGAGAAGCCATCCTGCCTGTGAGTCGAGCCCTACCAGGCCACCCACTGCAGGTCTCTGAAGCTCCCAGGGCTTGGAGCCCAGGCCTGGCCCTGCAGTGTGACCCTGGGCTGCAGCGGCCTCTGACCTCACCCAGGGAAGTCGGCCCTGGGGTGCAGGCCCAGCGGAGGGGATGGATGGCACAGCCCTACGTGCCTAGCCAAGGGCCCGACAGTGTCACCAACTGAGTCCCGGAGAAACCGCGAGGCCAGCTGGGGGTGCAGAGAAGCCCTGCTCCAGGCTGGCGGGGCGAAGCCGGGAGCAGGAGGGCCGAAGAGCGGAGGGAGCTCCGCCCTGAGCAGGGAACTCCTGCCATCTTGTTTACGCTGCTAATTCTTAGAACCAAAAGGCTTTGCCGAGGACGTTAGGAATTCTGTTTGAAACTGTGGCAGGAATAATTTAAGCCCTCTCTCCCTGCTGGAAGGGAAGGCAGCAGGGTTGGCCTGTGGCTGCGCTGGCCTCTTGCCGTCCGGTTCCCTGTGGGCTCTCCTCCCTGGTCAGTCCCTGGGGGCTCTCCTCCCTGGTCAGTCCCATTGGTTAGCAGATGGGCTAAGTCACTGTGAGGGCTGTGTGTGCCCTGGGGACACAGGGAGCATGCTAAGGCGATGGGCGCTCCCCCAGAGCCACAGAGGTGGCCCCAGGCCAGAAGTCTCATGGCCAGGCGGACACAGCAGGCTGCCAGGGACGGGCTCCAGGGGCTGTGGCTGGTGTGCTCTGTGTCCCCGAGTCCCGCGGACCTGCTGGATGGAGGAGCAGCGTTTTTTGGTTTCTGTTTTCTGGCTGGTTTTATCTGTTCTGCTCTTGGCTCTACAGCGAGCCGCTGCCCATCCAAAGGCACAGACACGGAAGACATATTGGTCGGTCCTGCTCAGGTCACCGGTTGATCTTCACTGCAGGGGGCAGGGTCACCTCGCTGCCGAGCTCTGGCATTTAGTCCACAGCCCCGAGGAGGGTGGTGGGGCCTCCTTCCAGAGGGAGCCATTCCCAGGCCGCTGTCCTCCCGCGGGTCCCACTGCCACCTGGGTACCCCTGCAGCACAGGTGGCAGCTCTTTTCTCCCTAGGAGCTTGGGAATGTGTGTGGTTTCTAAGGGCGGTTGCTGTCGTGTTTCTGGGGCAGCATGCCTGACGGGCAGCCATCGGGGCCGCAGGGGGCCGGCTGTCAGTGTGAGGCCGTTAGTCCTGCAGGGCAAAAGGCCCCCAGGTTACGTGATCGGCCCCTCTCTAGACCCTGTGGTAAGACCCCGTGGCATGATTTGCCAAGTACAGTGATGCTAGGACCAGCACTGGCCCTCCGTTCTGGCCACGTCCAGAGAGCTGGGAGGAGGCGGAGGCTCTCTGCAGGTGTCGCGGCCCAGACCTCTGGGGTCCTGGGAAGTGCTTGGGGACTGAGGACCCCACTTGTTCTGCCCAGCCACCAGACCCATGGACAGCAGCTGCAGGACACCAGCCTCTGGAGGTGAGATGGGGAGCAGGCATGGGGAGGGGGAGCGGGGACGTGCAGACCCTTGTCCCCCAGGTCTCCTGCAGGGTGTGGCTCACTCGTTACGGTTTCTGACAAAGTCGCCTCTCCTCCTCGCCATGGGCCACAACTTGGTGGGGGTCTGAGAAACAGGTCAGGTCCATGCCTGGGTGGGTGGAGGCTGTTTTACTGGAAAGAGCCAGGGTAAGCTGCTGAGGAAGACCACCTTGGGCAGGGGACCAGCAACTAGGTCCTCTGAAGGCCGATTCTTCCCATACCCAAAGTCCACACCAACAGCAGGTCCTTCCCTGGGGTCAGCCAGGAGGAGGACGGTGTGGCTGGCCTTGACCCCGCACCTCTCCTCTCTGCTTTTGCAGTGAGAACAATCCTGGGCTGAGCCACTTTGGCGGAGACCGTCTGAGCAACATCAGTCCACTCCTGGATGGTGGGCGTGGTGTGTGGTGAGGGGCAGGAGGACTCGGCAGCCATATGACCCAGGACCTCCAATGTGCACCCCAGACCCTCGCCCTCCCCTGATCAAGCCCTCAGCCTGCCCCTCACCCACCTGAGAGCCAGGTCCACACAGCTCATGTGGCCCGTGGACTTCATTGAGGTCGTGGAGAAACCCTGGTCTCCCAGGACACTGGCCGGGTCCCAGGTATGCACAGGCTGTGACATTGGCACACAGGAAGGTTCTGATTTTGTCCAGTGGAAAACACCTCCCTGGTTAGCAAAGGCTTGCTCTCTGGCCCTCCCCAGGGGTTCCAACCCCGCCGCCAGCTCTGGCTTCCTCCCTCACCTGCTAGCCCAGGACCAGACGGACCTCCAGGCTGGGAGCCCACATTGCCCTCTTCCCTCCCAGCAGGGACATTGGCTCAGGCCTCAGCCATCTGCCGTCACTGGACTTGGGTCTTTAACCAGGGCTCTCGTGTCCAGGTCAGGGACGGGGAATCCTGTGGGCACGCAGATCTGCAGGTGCAGCTGCCCTTCCTCCTGGGCTGCCTGAGATTTGCCCCCGCACCTCCCTGCCCAGAGCAACTCGATTCCTGTGCCTCCGACCCGGCCCACCCACCTCAGAACCCCGACTGGTTGACAGCCCACGATTCTGGACCGTCTGAGCGGTGGACGGGGAGGGAAACCCCCATGTGTCCAGCTCCCAGGCAGGCTTGCTGAAGTTCAGGCCAAGCCCAGGCCCCCTGACCATGGCCCTGACAGAGAGCGTTTCCTGAGTAGGGCAGGCGTCTCCTTACAGGACATGGATGACGTTCCCTGGCAGGCCGAGACACTCTGACTCTAACAATGACGCTGTGTTGTGCTCAGGGAGTCCTCGTTACACGGTGGTGGGCTTTGCTGACGATGGTGGTCACACTCGTGGTCTAACCTGCTCAGGGTGTGGCAAAGTGACATCAGAGTCCCTTGAGTCCCTCGAGCCCCTCGCGGGCAGTGCCTTGACAACATCAGTCTGCCCAGCGGAGGCCTGGGTGGAGGTGGAGACCGTGGCCTCTGCCCTCGGGGACTGACGGGGTGTGGGTGAGCACACACTGAGAGGGCAGGGCAGTCCGGACGGCCAGGCGGGAGCTGGCGCACAGCAGGGCCGCACAGGGCTGCACTTGTGGTTCAGCCGCGGGAGGAATGACACCTGCATGTGTTTCCCTTAGTGTTCGGTGGGAGCAAGATCTAAGAGGGGCCAGGCCCGCCTGGGAGAGAGGCCCTACACAGCTCTAAGACCCAGAGTCCACCCTCGAGGCGCCACGGACTCACCGAGGTCTGAGTGGAGGCGCTTCCTCTCCCCACCGGGGTGGGGTGGCAAAGTCCGCCTCCCGCAGAGGAGGGGCCTGGGGGCACCGCCGTGCTCTGCGCCCACGCTGCTCCGTTTTAACAAGCCTGAGAAAACCCACTGTGTCTCTGGGTTTGAAATCCCAGTGGGATTCGGAAAGTGGGGATTTCCCAGTGTCCCTGAGACATGGTTCCCTTAACCCAGGGCTTCAGCTGGCGCGAGAGCCCTCCCAGCCCGGCCTCGCCTCCTGCCCCTTGCCAGGACCTTGGTCACCACAGCTCTGCGCCTACAGCCATGCCACGCATCCAGGGCCTGGCTGAAGGCAGTTTGTGTGCTTCTTCAATATGGCGGGAGAGTCTCTGACCCCATGTGATGGCCCCTGTCTGGGATGATGCTGTGCTGGTCACTTCCATAGCTGGACATGTGTCCAAGCATCCTGGCTGCTTCCGCAGTGGTGGTGGTGCCCAGCCTGGCCAGCCCTGCTCGGGTCACACTGTGCCTGCAACCCGGCTGCACACACAGCCGCCGCAGAGCGAATGTTGTCTGTCTCAGGGACAGTGATGTGGCTGGCCACCTTGGGGCTAACAGGTCCTTGTGCAGACATCGCCAATCACTTCCCCTCTTGGGCCTCATGGTCCCCAGCTGGACTCACAGGACGTCTCCCCATCAGGTTGCCCAGCACACCGAGTCTGGTTGTGCCCCTGGTTTCTCAGCTGGTCTTGACGGCTTCTCCCAACCGCTGCCTGTCCATCACCATGGAGTGGCCTCACCAAAGCACCACAGCAGGAAAGAGCTGCCCCAGCTGCCCTCCTCCCATGGGGACAGAACCGCCAAACCTCAGATGGGGACAACAGGTCACAGTTCCCTGTCCGGGTGGAGACCGAGCAGACGGACATTCTGGATCCTTCTATGAATTTAACTCTAATGGCCTCAAATTCAGACTCAGAGGGCTTGTGCCTCCTGTCACCAGGTGCTGAGGACAACAGCCCCACCTCAGATCACGCTCTCCAACATCTGCCACCCTGTGGCTCACCCAAAGTCACCAGCTGGCCAGGGCAGGTAGGCCCACGCCCTCTCCAGCATCTCAGGCTTCCTGCCCAGGACGGTGCCCTTCACAGACCCCCAGGCCCCCACCCTCCTGCAGTGACTGCAGCCTGGGGGCAGGCGGGGTGCAGGTCGGACAGGGCCCAGGCCCTGCAACTCTCAGGTCAGGACGGCGGCAGCTTCTGAGCCGCCCGTTGGTGGAGGGCCTCATGGAGACGGGGCTGTGGTTTCGAGAGCCAGCTCTTCTCTGATCCTGCAGCAGAGAAGCCCCCAGGAACGGGGCATGTAACCCTGTCCTGGGGCTGCGCTGCTCCTGAGCCCTGCCTGGGGACAGGAGCAGGTGCCCGGGTGCCGCGGCTTTCCCTCAGCCCATGCCCATTAGGTGGGTGTCACTGCAGTCTCTGCTGAACACAGTCCCCTCCTTCCTCCCCACACTGGACCCCAGGACCCACCACCAGTGGCCAAGGCGTGGCTTCTCCAGCAGCCCCAGTCTGAGTGGCGTGCGGATGAATGGCCTGGACCCCCCCACACGCTGACCCCTCCGCTCTGAGCGTGTGTGCATGTGCCCATGTGTGTGCCTGTGTGCCTTTCCCTGGGGAGCAGGCAGGAATGCTCCTCGGGTTCGGGTTTCAGTGGGTATGAAACGGCCTCCACCCCCCATATCCCCTGTGGCACTTAACCCCAGGGCACGCCGCAGTGTGGGTCTCCGGCGGCCCCTTCCCAGGAGCAGCGAGTGCTCCCAGGGGTCTAACTGCGGCAGGCAGGGTGCCCGGTCTTCCTGGGCGTGCCTGGGCTCCGGGGAAGCTCCTTCTTCATCTCTTCACTGGGCATCCAGGGCACTGTCCTGGGGCCTCTGAAGCACACAGGCCACTAGGTCAGGGGCCCAGCACCAGGCCAGGACATGTGTGTCCTCTTGTCCCTCACAGGAACATGTCCCAGGGTCACAGTTGTGGATATGGGTGCATGAACTGTTGGCCCCAGGGAGGTTTTCTTTTATGATTGAGCTGCGTCCCAGAAAATGTTGCCCAAGAGGTTTGAGGCTTCTTTTCTGCCTCCCTGTGAGCTCGCTGGTCTGTCGTGCTGTGTGGGTTGGGCCAGGCTCGGCCCTAGCCACAGCCTGCTGGACCAGCACCAGTGATCAGAGCCCTGACCCTGCATAAAGGCCACAGGAGACCAGGCGTGCAGGGAGCTGGCCCCCGGGGGTCTGCATCTTCCAACCGGGGGCCACTGTGGCTGGATGGCGTGTGGGGCTCTGCTCCCCAACCTGGCTGCACATCTGAAGAGCCCTGTGCTCAGGCCTGAGAGCAGGGCCGGGGCCAGGGCACCGAGAGCCTTCCCTGTGGCTGAGCCAGAGCCCTGCCTGGGACCCCGTGGGATCTGTTGGAACTCGTAGGCAGCCTGGCCCCACAGGGGTCCCTCCGATCCAGTCCCAACCACTGTGAGCCTCACTCCCTACCCTGGTGCCCACCCAGCAGCACCTGCTGAATGTCACCCCACCACCCACACACCCCCCTTTGGTGGCATTTTTTAGAACTGCTGGTCCCTCTGCCCAGGGGATTCTGTCCTGCCTGGCCCCTCCTCCTGGGACACTGTCCCTCCTTCAATCTCTGCCAACGTCACATCCTCCTGTATTAAGGTCCTCTATTCCCACTTCTCTGCTTGTTTCTATTAACTTTCTTGAGTGGAGCAGTTTACAGACCCAAACCAGTGCAGGTGCCCACAGCCAAGCTGGCCCCACACGTGGGCAGGACCCTCTGTGCTCGGCCACTACCCCGTGAAGAAAGCCTTCCCACCAAGGCCATGAGGCCTGACGGCAAGAGCAGCGCAGGGCGTCCCCCGTCGCCCCTGCACGCAGGTGGCAGGAACTGCCCTCCTGGCCGCACTCGGGTGAGCTGGGTGGCGCTGCTCACAGCCTGCAGGGCTGTGGCGCTCGGCTCTGTTGTCTGGGAATGTTCCAGGCCCTTTTCACTCCTAAGAGGTCCCCTCAGTGCTGCAGAGCAGCATGGAATACGGTCACGGAATACGGTCATCGTGTGGGATCGTTTCACCAAACCACGGCCCCTGCACCCTTCAATGCCCCAGTCACCAGGCTCACCTGGGGTACACAGCAGCCCGGGGATGCCCTGCAGGAGGCGTCCTTCTTCCCCTCTCTCAGGTGCCAGCCCCACCCCAGGGCGCTGTGCTGGCCATCCTGGTGCACAGGTGACTGAGCCTCTGGGCATTTGCCTACATAACCAGCAACTGCTGGGCAAGAAAGATACACCTTTTGGTTTTTCCTGTTTACCACCCAATTGCTTTCCAGGTGGTGGGGCCGATTCCTGCACCCACTGAGGGCTGGACCACCCCAATTCCTCACCAGCCAGGCGATGGCACCTCCTTGGGTCTGTTTCCAGGGTGACCAGTGAGCTCCTCCCCACCTGCTCATAGCCCTGGCCGTGGGAATTCTGCACAACGCTTGCCACCCAGAGGTGGTGGCTCCCTGGGGGTTCCAAGGCACAGGGCCTGAGACCTGGAGGTTGTTCCCACATGTGCACACGTGCTGGGCTTTCCTGGCTGGACTATGAGCATCTGAGGCTGGGCATGGTGGCCTGGGAAGACGACAGGGCCTGGCAGGTGACCCCGTCCTCACTGACCTACCCGCTTGTGTGAAGTCCAGGTGCAGCTTTGCCAGACAGGCCAGAGGATGCTGCCCAGCCCAGCCTCAGATGGCATCCTGACCACCTTGGAGGGCAGGTCTGTCTGCTTTGCTTGTCCTGTGCACCCCTCTTCTTTTTCTGGGGGGAGGTACCCCAATATTCCTCAGGGAGCTGGTTCTCAACTCTGTTCAAGGGGTTTGGCAGGAATGATGCTCAGGAGGTCACATGACCTGGGACTGGCCACTCAAAGCTTTAGCCTTCTAAGCACAGTCCTAGCTTCCTGCTGGACATAGGAGCCAAGCAGAGCCAACTAGGGTCCTTCCCCAGAAGTTTGCTGGAACCGATGGAGGAAAGAACCTCTCTCCACAGCTTGGAGTGGGGGTCATGAGCTTGGGGTCAGCTCAGGGCCTGTGTTGGAGGTTCTGCTGAGATGGGGGCTAACTTCAAGGACAGATCCACGCGATGAGGAGGAGGCTACCTAGTGACATTCATGTCACCCGAGCTCCTAGATCTGGCTGTGCCTGGAGCAGGTACAGCTCTATAAGGTTCACTGACACATGCTAGAAGTCTGGCCCGCATTTTGGGCTCTGCCTTTGAGAGGTGGCTTTTGCAGTGAAGGAACCCTGATGTCCCCTGCAGACCGCTGAGCCACTGTTTGCTCCTGGGTCTCCTGGCCACACCCTGATGTCTTCCACATGGGCACCCTGCCCAGGATGCCCTGAGCCTCCAAGACTCAAGTCGCTCTCTTCTCTACCAGATCCCACTCTGGGGCACCCCTGCAGCTGCAGCCCCGCACACCCAGAGCCAAACGTACCATCAGGGAGGGGTGAGTCCAGGAGGGGCAGGGAGGGGCTCAGCAGGGCTGCTCAGTGGGGCGGAGGCAGGGCTGGGCTCAGGAGGAAGGGGCACAGGTGAGAGCTGAGCAAGCACTAGGGGACTGGCGGCAGGCCAGTGGGGGGACGGAGGTGAAGGGAGGCCGGGACAGCTCTGTGCCACCTGTCCCTCTGGGCCTTGTGCCTGTTTCCTCACCTGCGCCATGTGGCCCGAGACACCTGCCTCCTGACGTCTTGGGTCAAGTAGAACCACTCATGGGAGCGTCTGCATGGAGCCTGGCCCAAGAGCCCTCCACTGAGGACGGATCTCCATTCCCACCTGCTGCCCTGCAGCTCTGGTGGCCCTCAGGCCACTTGGGTGGCTGGACATTTCCTGCCTGAAGTGTCCCCTGTGGGAAGCACACATTGGGAGGCGGAGCCGCGCTGCCTCGGGTGCTGCCCCATCAGCCTGCGAGCCCCGGCCCCCACCTGGCCGGCTCCTGCACGGGCCGCAGAACCGAGTTCCTAACTTGGGTGGATTCCATCCACAGGAGGGAAACTCGGAGGAGCCAGAGATTTCGGCTATAATCCCCAGCCAAAGCTACCTTAACGGGTAATCAAGTTACTGTTTCATATTTCCAAATCAAGTTGAACAGTTGAACTAAAAGATCTCATTTGGGAACCGAACTTAAATTTAAATACTGCCTGCCTCACGGTATTAGGGATTTTTAGACTTTCAAATACCGAGCCCGGGGAAATTGGTTTGGACAGGCTCTCTGTGGCACTGTTAATTGCCAGCTTGGACGGATCGTACCAAGCATACCAAGTACCCGGCCGGTGCCGCGTGATCTGAAAGCAGCCAGAAGATGTCGGAACCGTCCAGGCCACCCAGAGGGGACCTGCGGCACTTCAAGGCCACGTGGCAGCAGCAGAGGCACTGTCAGGTCACCTTAAGTTGTCCTTTAAAGCAAAACTCCACAGGAAACATTCATGTCTTCGTAACTCCCTCAGAGATGGAGAAAAGAGCAACAGGACCCTGGAAACGGGGTGCTCTGGGCCCCCGCCCACTTTCCTAGCGTGACCGCCTCCTCCCCATTGCACACAGCAGGGTGGCTGCCGGTGGGAGCAGCGGTCTGACTTTTGGGATTCAGAGCCCAGTTCCACCTTGAGTGGCCGTGGGCGAGACTCTGGCCTCACTGAGCCTGTGACCCACGGGCGCTGCCTGATCAGGGTGCATTGCCTACCTCAGGGCTGAGCCAGGCAGGGAGGGGCACCGGGTCCCAGCAAGTGCACCACGCATGCCCCCCGCACAGCCTCTCTATTGACCACAGGGAAGGGGCTGAGGGGCACCCAGGACCCAGGCAGGAAGTCTGCGTCCCTGAGGAGGAGGGGTTGGTGTGTCTTGGGGGCTGTGCGTCCCTCCACCTCCCAAGCCACCAAGGGCCCCAGGTCCAACAGTGGAAGCAGAGCAGGCTTCTGGTGCAGGGAGGGGAGGTTAAAGCTCCTGTGGAGACTGCAAACCTGAGGCCCGGAGCGTCCACACAGGAGCTTACAGCTGGCACTCAGTCCTGGGCATCCCTGGGGATGTTAGAACAGCCCTCCACGGGATGAGACGCATTTGATCTGTTCCCCCTCTGGAGTGTAAAGGCTGGGTGTCAGCCTCCCCGACACGTACACCAGCCAGATTCAGGGACTGCCTCTGTAAAACCCCCAGTTTATGGCTATTTAAATATAATTCAGTTTATTTAAGCTACTCAAATATTATCTGATTATTTAGAAATATTGGTAGGGGCTAACTTTAAGTAACAGTTGATCAGAAGCATAGCAGCTATAAAATTAACCCTCCATCACCATGGCTCTGGCAAGTGGCTGTATTTATGTAACACACATGAAAACCTTTTTAAATCTGCGTTAAGAGAGCCTTGAGCTTGGTGAAGTCTCAGGGGACTCGGGTTGTGATACAGTTGCTGTCACCTCTGCCCTCGGTGTAGAAGGAGGCCGGGTCAGCGGAGGCTCATTTTCACCGACTGCAGCTTTCACAGGGAGCACAGAGCAAGCTGGTGAGAGGAAGGGCCAGCGCTGCAGTGGCCAGGCCTGCGACACAGGCCACAGAGGGTCCTTGCTTCTCCTGTGGCTGGGAGGTGCAGCCACGGGCCCTGTGGCCCTGTGTGGCGGCTCACCTGCGTCCCAGGTCAGGGAGTGGCTGAGGAGTGGCACTTCATGGTGCCCTGGATTGGGGCTTGCCACTTCCAGCCCAGGGACAGGGACAGGGGGCCCAGAGCCTTGCTGCAGCTGTGCCTTTCACTCTGCCTCCCTGGCTTAACCCAGGAGCAGGCACCCTCTGCAGCCGGGGCTGGAGGTGCCCAAGGTGCCCGAGGCTCCTGGCGTGATGTCTGTGTCCTGTGTCTAGGCCCTCACCTGAGGCTGTGGAAGGGGCCACTCCTGGCCCCGCCTTCTCTACCAGAACCCTGGGGGTG
Organism: Marmota marmota marmota; assembly: GCF_001458135.2. NCBI lineage: Eukaryota > Metazoa > Chordata > Mammalia > Rodentia > Sciuridae > Marmota > Marmota marmota. The sequence goes on from NW_026000026.1 coordinate 1,999,591, forward strand.
GGCTGGCACCTCTGTGAGCCCCGGGGGTGGGCTGGCACCCAGGAGGGTTTCGTTTTCTTCTGCTGTAGCCTCAGCTTGCCTGGGCCAGACCTGCTTCATCTTGAAACCTGGACCTGTGAGGAATAGGCTCTGACTTGGGGCCAGATGTCCCTCCCCGGGGCCAGCAGCACCTGGGCACCCATGCCGGCTTCCCTACCTTCACAGTGGAGGCCCCCGGTTGGGGCTCCTTTGGCTTGAAGATGACAGGAGCGGGAGGGGCTCGTGTCCACGCAGGCTTCAGTGTGGCCCAGCTGCTCCTGTCCTTGGCCTTAGAGGACAGCCTGCAGCCTTCTGGGCCTGGCTGGGCCCTTTCCCTTCCACCCAGAGAGAGGGTGGCTGGCCCTGGCCCCCTCCGGGGGACAGTGTGCTCTGCTGGAGCAGGCACGTGCTGTCACCATCCAGAGAGCAGCGTGAAACTGAGTTGATTCTGGGTGCAGCAGAGCCCTCCCACCGTCCCGGAGCCCTGGGAGCGGCCTCGGCTCTGCGCTGCCCCTCCCTCCCCCTGCTCCCCTCCCTCCCCCACTTCCGCGCCCTCTGTTCCCGCAGCTGGGATTCCATGATTCAGAGCCTGGCCGCGGCCTCCCGCTGCAGAGCCAGCCTGGCCCATGGCCAACCTGCCTGGGGCTGGAGACCCCTGAGGAGAGGCCCCTGCTGGGCTCCTCTGCCCCGCTCCCAGGCCAGGGTGGGTCAGGGCTGCCTCTCCACAGGGCAGCCACAAAGTGTCTTTCAGGGGACAATCTCAGACTCCCCTGACAGCCATCCTGTCGCGGCCTGCCCTGGTTTCAGAGTGGTTTTGGAACTGCCTTGGCTAATAGGAACGCCTGGGCACTCTGTGTGACCCTCCCAGGCTGCCTGCACTGTAGAGGGCATGGTGGTGACAGTCCCGGCATCTGCTGGAGGCCTCCTGCAGTTCCACACCTGCCCTGTAGGAGGTGCTCCCACCCAACGGCTCCACGTGCTGACTGTGTCACACTCCATCAACACACTTGGCTTTGCTGTGTGCTGTTTTGGCTGTCAGAGGAGCCACTAGATCCTGCCAGAAGTGGACACAGGTCACCAAGTGCGCTGCCACCTGCCAGTCCACATGTGCTGAAAGCCCTCCCCTGGTCCACAGACAGGATGCACAGGACACCTTCTGTCCTACCTTCCGTAAAGGCCGGGCTGAGGTGTGGGAGGAGGCTGGTTCCAGATAGCCAGGGACCTTCTCAAGAGGCCTGGCCCAGGCAAGCTGAGAGTCTCAGGCCTGAGGCCCCTGCTGGGCCAGCCTCTCCAGCTTTTGACCAAACCGGCAGCCTGTCTGTTCCGAGAGCCTTGCAGGCCCTGTGCACAGTGCCTGGGCCTCCTCTGCGGGGGTGCAGACAGAAGGCAAAGCCCTGGGTGACAATGGTCTCTGTGATGGAGCCCGATATCCACAGCCCAGCATGTCCCTGCCCTGGGGCGGGACTGCAGGAGGCTGTGGGCTCCTACCTTGTGCTGACGGAGCAGTGTGCCCTGTGTGAGTGCCGCCTGTCCGGTGCTCAGCTCTGCAGCTTGGAGTTTTACTCCTTGCATGACGTGTCTGTCACAGGGAGGGTGGACTGGTTGGCAGAGGCACCACCTGGACTCGCTTCCAGAGAGGTGGGAGCTCTGGTGTCATGGGCAAGAGTCCCGAGGGACACTGAGGACATCCTGGGACAGGCAGCACCTCTCTCAGCCTGGGCACACTTCCGCGATGGCCTCTCTCGCCCTGTCAGTGTTTTCTGGGTGCAGGCAGCAGATCTGTGTGGCCACGTGGGGCTGGGCATGAGGGGGAGAGGAAGTGTGAGGAGGGGCAAAGCCTGGGCGAGCCCAGGTTCCCTTTGTGGCCTCCAGAGAGAGTGACCCGGAGGGAACATGGCCCCAGAGTCCAGGGCTTTCCTTGGAGAGAGGGTCGGGTCTGGGGAGGGGATGCCAGCCCCAAGCCCCACCTCTTGCCCCTGGCCCAGCCTCCCTCTCCTCTCAGTCCACTCCCCTGGCCATGCCTCTTGCACCTTCCAGACACAAAACAGCTGCACGTTCAGGTGGCCTGCTGACCTCTCTGCTGTGTGTCCGACACCCTCCTGCTTTGGGTTGTAGATGCCTCCCTGTGCTTTTCTCTGCTCATGCCTCCCCCCAAGCCCAAGGCGTCCTCCCCAGGGGCTTCTAGTGTCACTCTGAGAGTCACATTTACCCCACTATGATGTAACTTGTTCCTTCACCTGCCTCAGACATCCTTAAAAGCAGGGTCTGCAACCCATTCATAGCATTCATCCTGTCCCTGGTGCCCAGCACAGTGACTGGCAGATGGGGCTCAGGTGCCTGGTATTGATGACAAGTGCCAAAGGTTCTCCTCATCATTATGACCACATCCCCATCTTCGCCAGCACCATCACTGTGCCAGTAACCACATCCCCATCCCCATTATCATTATCACCATCACCATATCCCCACCGTCCCCACCGTCCCCACCATCCCCATCTCCATCACCATCACCATATCACCACCATCCCCATCCTCATTATCATTATCACCATCCCCATCACCATCCTCATCACCACCATCCCATCACTATTATCACCATCCCCATCACCATATCCCCACCGTCCCCACCTCCATCAACATCACCTTCACCATTATCATTATCACCACCCCCATCCCCATCACCATCACCATCACATATCATCACCATCACCACCACCCTAACACCATTATCATCACCACCATCACCACCATCCCCACCTCCATCATCATCCCCATCACCACCATCCTCACCATCACCATCTCCATCCCCATCACCATTATCATTATCACCATTTCCCACCCCATCATCATCACCATCACATATCATCACCATCACCACCATCATCACCATCACATATCATCACCATGATCACCACCACCCTAACACCATTATCATCACCACCATCCCCACCACCCCATCACCATTATCATTACCACCATCCCCACCACCATCCTCATCACCACCATCCCCATCACCCCTATGACCACCATCACCATATCATCACCACCATCACCACCACCGCATCACCATTATCATTGTCATCATCCCCATCCCCATCACCATCACCATGACCACCATCCCCATCACCATCACCACCAGCACCATTATCATTATCATCCCCTCCTCCTCCTCATCATCACCATTCCCATGACCACCATCCCCACCATCCCCACTATCACCATATCACCACCATCCCAATGACCACCATACCCATGACCACCATCCCCATGGCCACCATCACCATGACCACCATCCCTATCCCCACCCCCATGACCACCACCCCCATGACCACCATCCTCCATCCCCACCCCCATCATCACCATCACCACCACTGTCATCACCACCATCACTCTGCCACTACCCACTGCCATCACCATGTAAGTAACCACCATCCCCATCACTGACATCAAAGCATCACCGTCTCCCCGTCACCCATCATTGCCATCACCAGTACCTCCATCATCATCACTGCTATCGTCACCGTTATCACAGCCATCAGCGCTGGTCGGCCAGCAGCAGGGACAGGCAATCCGCAGCCAGGGAGCTTGGATGCACACATGTTTGGCTCACATTGGGAGCAGAGCCCCCTCCTGTGAGGTGGACTTACCGTTCCGAGGACGCCCCCTGCCTTGCCCCAGCTGGGCTCCTCCAGGGCAGAAGGGGCTGGGTGGGGTGGATGGCCACGGCCTGCTCTTTGGAGCCACAGCCTCAGAGGGAGGGAGGACCCAAGGATCTTTTAAGTCTCAGGGCGTCGGCTCCCAGATCTTGAATTTTGCCACACAAACTTAAAGAATAAAAGGATTTATGGGGGTTTCCAGCCTTTATTTTAATTAAACAAGATATTCTTCCCTTGATCCTTGCTGTCTCTGGACAGGGGTCCTGTGGACCCCGTCCCCCCATTAGCCTCCTCCTGTGACTCTTGTCACTGCCATCTGACTCACTTGCAGCAGCATGGGGGCGGTGCTTGATAGCCACATCAGGTCCCTTCGAGTCTCAAAGTAAAATGCTGAGTCCTCCCACAGCCACCCGCCCCGGTGACCTGGCCCTGACTCTCTGAGCTCATCTCTCTCACCCTCTCCCTGGGCATGGCTGTCTGTCACTCTGACCTCCTGGCTCTTTCTCGGGACCCTGAGCCTCTCTAGAGGCTCCTGCCCCCAGTCAGCACAGTTCTACCGCCACTGCCCTGGGTTCCCTCCTCAGAGGTGGCTCAGTTACCTACCTGAGAGAGCGTGCTGGCACCCATGTCCTCTGGTCCTCCACCCCGCCCACCAGCTTCCTCCACAGCCCCCTCCCAGAGGGCAAGCTGGCTCAGCAGGTGAGGACTCAGCTGTCCCCTGGTGTCATCAAGGACATACTCATGGTCCCCCAAGAGGGCCACCGCTCTAGAGTGAAGGCTACCCCGGAACAACAAGGGATGGGCCACCTTGCCCCAACATCCCGAGAAGACTCCCCACTGACTGCATCTGGCTCTCAGGGTGCTGCACCCTGAATCACCTGGACCCCACTACCCTGTACCCGGCCCACACCTGGTCTGCGTCCTGCCCAGCCACACGAGGCCTATGGCCACTGCTGGACTTGGAGTGCCCCTGCTGGAGCCCTCACCCTGGACACCCGCCACAGGGCACTGCAGTCAGTGACTGCAGTAAATCCCCAAATATTAAATTGATGATGGAGATCTAAAATATTAATGTATTCTAATTGAATATTCTCTGATAAATTATCCGAGCATTTGCAGCAATTTGATTTTACTTTCATTTCTTAAGAAACTTTCAGCTGCATAAATACAGCCATTAAAGCAATTCAAGCCGGGGGACACAGGGCTGCACGTTCCCTTCCCATGACTGATCAAACCACAGAACCAGGCACCAGGTCCTTGGACGACCGCTTTCTCCACGTCCCTTGGGCTTTAGCCAGGACGGTATGAACTCCCAGTAGGACAGTGAGATGTGTGGTCACGGGGAGGCTTGGGGCAGCTGGGGACAGCCCAACCTGCTGCGCTGGAACCACTGGGCGGCACTGGCCAGGCCCCAGGTGTACCGCCCCCACCTGGGGTGGGAAGAGGCAGCCCCTGCAGGTGACGGGCAGGGCCAAGGGCCACCTTATTTCTGCATTAGGGCTTCTCCACAGGCCTCTCCTTGGGGCTGAGCTGATGGCCCAGGGGTGGCTCCCACAGTCAATCTTAGGTAGTCTCCCCATCCAGTCATGGTCACTGCGTCTGAACAGAGGGAAGGTGCCACATTGTCACCATCTGTTTATTGGGGAGAAAAGCCAACGCGACTGGATTCTGGGAACATGTTGGCTCCTTCCCAGGGACAGTCGCTCCTTTATGCCCTGCTCACCATGGACTCTCTGGCCCCAGAAAACGCGCTCGTCAGGGATGGGAGGTCAGCAGACTCTGCTCCGCGGGGACTCAGCTAACGCTCCAACCTGTACCTCTGTAGGACATTCTTCTAATTCCAGGCATCCCAACAAGAAAAGTCTGGAGCCCCCAGAGCCGATACCGAGCCGTTATCAGAAACAGGGAGATGCACACTGCAGGCTTCAGCCCCCTGGTCTTTGTCTGGCTGATTGTCATCTTGCTGTCATGTGTCATCTACACAAGTCATACAGCCCCACGCTTCAACCCTCCGGCTTCACTTAGTGAGAAATTAAGGGAAGGTCACTGTCTTCCCAGTGGCCCAGAGAGCCTCTTCCTGTGTCTCCGTCCCTTCCTGTGGGTCTGAAATCTGGGCTGATGTCACTGGTTTTCAGCTGAAGAACGTCCTTCACGTTTCCTGTAAGTGTGCTGGTGACATGTTCCCTCAGTTTGCATATCAGGAACGACTTTTCTTCATTCCACCTTTTGGAAGACATTCTGTCTGGGTGTGGAATTCTGGTCATCCCATTGGCCCGTGGCTGCCATCTTCCTCTGTGCGGCCATCGGTGGGTACTGCTCCCCTCTGCTCGGGAGGCTTCTCGTTATTGCTGAATTTCAGCAGTTTGAGTGTAAGGAACGGCTTTGTTTGATTTATCCTGTCCGGATTCATTAAGTTTTTTGGATCTGTATGTTTGTTTCTCTACCAAATTTGGGGAAAATTCAACCTTTATTTCTTTGATGAATTTTCTCAATATCCCTTTTGTCTTTCTCTGGGTCCCTTGTCATAGTCCCACTGAAACTGTATGTTTCTGTCCTCCCACCAGCCATTCTTCAAATGCGATAATCTTATTGATCTATCTGCAAATGCACTGACCCTTTCCTCTGCCTTCTACAACCTATTTCTCAGCGAGGTTTTCATTAGAAAGGACGTACTCTTCAGGTCTGCCATTTCCATTTGGTTATATTTTTAAATATTCCATTTTCTGCTGTTTATTCCCCATCTCTTCATTCATTCTGACTACATTTTCTTTAAATCTTTATGTTCAGAAGATATATTTGAAGTTCCTGGCTGCTTGTTTTAGTAAGCCTTTTCCCGGCCCCTTCTCCATCCTAAACACAGCCCAGTCCTGTGCATCCAGAGGGACAAGGGACAGAGCGACTCATCAGCACCAAGAACAGGACGCCCCTCTCCACACTCTGGGGGCTGATTTCCAAAGAGAGGGACGAGGCCTTTCCACCGAGGATTGGAATCATCGAACAGAATCTCACCATCGTTTTATCAAATTACAGCTCAGACTGGGTTGTGATTTTCTTCAAGGGGAAGAAGAAAATGCTGGCCGATGGGTGACCGTCTTGACCATAGAAACACAGACCCCCAGCGGCGGCTGCTGGGGGCTTGGAGGCACACAAGCAGCAGGTGGCACCCTGCCCAATGCAAGACGCTGGCTTTCTGTGCCAGGACGACGGCACAGAGGTGCCACCAGGCCGCTTGGAAAGACGCGCGGCTGGCTGGACCACAGTGTGTCAGAGGTCACAGGCCGACTCCGTGTCCCTGCCCCACCTGCTTCCACACGAGACAGCCTTCAAAAGTAACCCAGAGAGCATCGGCCACCACCAAGAAGGCCCCTGCCCTGGGCCCCGCCTCCCTCCCTGCTGGCCTCTGCTCTGCACCGCGCAGGCCTCCAGGGACGAGGGCAGCCTCGGCCTTCCTGACACCGTGGGCAGAGCCTGCCTGGCTCTCGGCCGCACCCCACGACCCCCATGCCGAGCAGGAAGGGCCCCACTCACCCTCACGAGCTGCTGCGGGAAGGGCCCGCGCGAGTTCTCCGGCACGTTGATGGGGGGGATGACCCAGTCTCGCTTCTGCCGCCTCAGCCCCCCGGAGCGCTGGTGCGGAGGCCAGGGCAGCAGCATGTCCCTTGGGGGCTGGGAGGGGTCCAGGGTCACGTCTTTCTTCTTTCCTCTCTGCAGCGTTGAGTGGAGGGAGAGAAGAGTCAGGGGAATCTGGTTAAGTTTTGCACCAAGGAGAAGCATGTCTGTTACGAGAACCTGCCGCTCTTGGTAGAGGAAAGCTGGTGAACTTTGGGAACTCTGGGCAGAGTCAGGAAGACATCGGGCAAGACCCTCATCGATACTCGGGGCTGGGTCACAGGATTAGAGGGGGAGAGGCAGCTCAAGAGGGGCACAGCCACCAACAATGTCACCAGCAGGTGGACAAGGGCTCCTGTTACTTATTTGTGATTTGGTGCTGGTGACTGAACCCAGGAGTTCATGCTTGCTAAGCACACGATCCACCATGGAGCTATATTCCAGTTCAGTAAGGGCTTTGTAAACCCCAAATAATGGAGGAAAGCATGGAAGACCGACACATTTTAATTTTAAACTCCTGTTTATAAAAATAGTCCCACAAAGCAAATGAAAAGTTTGGAAAATATAATGTATAACCAATTCGATGAGTGTTAATAGCCTCTATAGAAAGAGCTCTTACAAATCAATAAGAAATAACGAAGTATTTTTTCATAACAGGAAAAGGACATAAAAACATAGCAAAATAAATATTAATGGCTAATAAACTTGTGAAAATGTCCACATCTTCCAGCAATAAAAAATGCAATTTAGAGTGGTGTGTCCTGTCCACCTGTCCAACTGACAAGACCAAGCAGAAGTAACGCCCAACACGGGGAGCCCGTTGTGACTCAGGCTGTGAGTGGGGGCGATGGCAGGGGTGTGGGGTTTGGGTTCAGCAGATGAGAGCCTGATGTTCCTGGGCATCACTAGAGCGAGTCCCTGGGTTCTCCACACCCACCTCCTCTTTCTGAACTGGGCATGGTGGCGAGAGCTCTGGGTCAGATGACGATGAGGCATGTGGCCGTCACCTGTGTGAGCCTGCGTGTGCTGCCACTGCGGCTCCCAGAGCTGCTGGGCCCTGCGACCAGCACAGCCTTCCCCACCAGGGTGCCAGCAGCCAACCAGAGCTGCAGCAGCCCTGCCTGGGGACAGCAGCTCCGCAGCTGGAAATGCGTCCTGAGAGCCTGGGTGGACGAGGGCGTCCAGGGAGATGTGTTCACGGTAGTAAAATCACCAGGAAAACCCTGAATGCCTGGGCAAGCCCTCAGTACAGCCACATCTGGGACGCTACTGACACTGCGTGCCACTCTGGGGTCTTGTTCTGTGCTGTTGCTTTGCCCCTCTACTTGCAGGCTCCCTGGATGTCAGAGCTCACATGGCGTCCCAGGGCAGCAGGCACCCACACGGTGCGCGGGTGACACATTTGTGTCCTAGTCTCTTCACAGCAAGCTCGGCCCTGCCCGGGTCCATGCTCACCTTAGTCTGAGTCTCCAGGAGCCAGAGGAGGCAGCGTCCGGTCAGCACAGCCCAAGACAGAGGGCCATGCTGGCTGGGGCACCTGACCGAGGCTGCCCTCCAGCCAAGGGCCCTCTGCGGAGCCCAGGACCCAGGCAAGGACACCTGTTGTGCTCAGCATGGTTCTGTGGGCTACCCCTGCCTTGTGCTAAAAGACGGCGTGGAAATAAGGCTGGCACACAGAGCGGCTGCCTGTCTGGTGCAGAACCATCCTGGCACCTGCCCCTGCTCACCACCAGTGCCACAGTCCACCTGGACGAGGGCACCAGGGGCCCCTGGGCCTTCCTCCCATCGGGCCTGCATTCAAGAGTCTTCGGCTATTAAAAACCCAAAGTGTCCCCTGGCTCCCCCGTCCCTCGTCAGAATGAGGGAAGTGTGACGTTGTTTAATGTCAGATAAACTGGAGCCTTGTTCTGACACTTAGGTTCCAGGCTCTGGCCAAACACTGTTCCTTGCACTCTCCCCCAGAATCCTCCTATCAGCACTTCAGTGGGAGGCTCATCCCTCCACTTTGCTAGGGAAGAAGCAGGGGGACCTTGGAGAGGCCACACAGCACCCAAGGCAGAGGAGGGCCCGACCAACCCCAAGGACAGGGCACCGGCCCCGTGCCCCCTTCCAGGGCCTGGCTGTCCGTGGACTAGCATCGCTTGGCCTGTCCTCACGGGAGGTGTGTAGTGGGCAGGGCAGAAATGGATATTCCTGCCAAGAGGTGGGGGGCGGGCCGAGGGTGCCCCCTGCCCTCGGGGCCCCCTTTAAACCGAGGGGCTGGGAGACTCTCATCTCTCAGGCGGTCCTGGGTCAGTGGCTGGCACCAGGTGCTCGTCAGGAGCATGCCTTCTTGGCTGTGGGGGGCAGCAGCTGGCACTCTCTGGGCCGCAGGGTGACTAACGGAGCTCTGCAGATGCGCCCTGCCCAGGTCCCCGGCCCACAGGAACGAGGCTCATCTGTCCCCAGGTACCTGCCTCAGGAGAAGGGATGGGCCACTTCTGTTCTGCAGCCCATATGGAGGACAGACTGGCCAAGTGCGACTCTGCCCTGGGGCGAGGGGAGGGGCCTGGCCTGACGCACCACCCCTGAGAGGAGGGTCTGCAGCTGAGGCCCTCCCCTCCCAGCGTGGGGCAGAGACAGCCAGGCTCTGCAGGAGATGCTTCCACCCCAGCAGGGCTGCTGGGACCCGCACCCAGACCCCGCCTCGCACAGGTTCTGACACAGCTGGCCTCCACCTGCTCGGTCTCCATTTGCTACGGAGGAGCTGGCGTGCCGTTAATTTCCCTAGTGTTGTTTAAATAAATTGCACATATTTGCTACTATTTTAAAGCTGTGAGACAAATGTAATAACAAAATCTGGTGAAAATCAATGCCAGACCTGCACAGGCTTCTGCCTGGAAGATGCACCCACTTCTTTGGAAGAAAACCATCGATGACAATTAGCAGTTACCCTGTTGCAATAGCATGTTCTTTTGAACATGCGATAATCTGGGGCCTTTCAGACATGGCAGATAAACGCTGAGGCATAATCACAGTAGTTATCACTAATGCTCCCAGTTCCTCTTAAAACACTTCCTAGCAGTTGTCACCGCCGTTCCTCTTCATTCTGCATTTCTGAGTGAATGGTGACAGCGTGTTGGGTAAGGACTGAATGTGACCTCTGCTCTTAATCAATATTACAGAGCACGTCTACATGGGTGTGCACGCAGGCACTCTGCACACACACACGTGGGGTAGGTTTGTGTAGGCACCTGTGCCTGCATGTGCAGATGTGTGGACTTGCACTAATGTAAACGTGTGCACACGCATGTGACAATGCTCATGCACTATACATCTGCATGTGTGTGTTTGTGTATTCTAGGTTGTGCACGTCCTCAGGTATGGAACATCACAGGTTTCTCAAAACCAGCAGCCCAGCAGCCCACCAGCAGGAGGAGCTAGCCAGAGCCATGAGCTAGTGGTCCTGTAACCGTGGGTCCTGGAGGGTCTCGCTGGCCAGCTGGTCTTTGGTCCTGTGGATCTGCAGAACGAGGAGGACCCAGGAAGTCACCAGCTCTGGGGTGGTGTGACACTGAGAAGGTGTGGTTAGGAGGGTAACTTGTAGGAGCTGCTGTTATCTTGCAGGATTATTTTAGGAGAATTTTCCATGGAGCCCCAGCTTTGGCAAGACCAGGTCTGGGCTCTCTTCCCACAGCGGTCCCCATCTGGGCTGCACCGGTCCTCTGCCCCACAGAGTGGGCCCCCGACTCTGCTCCCCAGGCTCTTGGATTCTGCCCGGGTTCAGACCCTGTTCCCACCCATACCAGCTGCCCACCCACAATGCCCTGCCTCTGGCCTCTGGTCTAGGAAGCCCAGCTCCCCCCCAGACCCTCCGGCCCGTGCCAGGCAGCCCCTGCCTCCCCAGCCCAGGTGGCTCCCCCTTCCTCTGTCCACACTTAGCCTGACCTGGAGGACAGCACTGCATCACAGAGAAAGCTCTGCCCAGGGCCACCCATGTCTCCTTAGCCCACAGCTTAGGGAGGGGCCCCCACCCAGGCGGGTCAGCAGGGTCCTGCTAGTCATCATCTAACAGCAAACTCGATGGACAGAAGAACTGCTGAGTTCCCCACCAGTTCCAGGGACCAGCCTCCAGCCAGGAGAAGGAGGAGACATGGCCTGTGGCCCTGCCCTGGGTGCTCACGGTGGCGGTGGCGGCCCAGCAACCTGACCACAGAGCTGCCCTCAGGGCTGGGCTGCATGACTTTGCAGGCGCTCGCTCATTCAGGCCTCAGTACGGCCTGCAGGGCCTCCAGGGGAGGGTCGCGCTCAAGACTGAGGGCAAGGGCCGGAGCTCAGGCCCCTGACCTGGGGTCCTGGTCCAGATGGTCCAGCCCACCTCCTCTCCCCTGTGCTAACAGTACAGAGCCAGGGTCAGGAAGGAGAGCAGGGCCAGGCAGCAGGGCTATAAGCAGTCTGGCCAACGGGAGGGGAACAGACGCTGGGGGGCATCACATAGGGGCAGGGCGCTGCAGGTGAGCAGGAGTGTGTGCGGGAGAACTGGCCAGGAGGGGGAGCGTGGGCTGACACAGAGCAGGACTGTGTGGACACCTCCAGGACAGAGTGGACAGCATGACATGAAAGGGATGTTGGAGCCAGAGGGAAAGTGGGGAGGGATGGCGTCGCGGGCTGCAGAGCAGAGCTGGTCCCTGCCCTCGCCTGTAGGGGGCAACCAGGGGGTCTCCTGCCTGGGGTGGGGCAGCATCTAAGGAGTATTTGCAGATGGTTGGGCTTCAACCATTGTCAGAAGGAGAAGGCTCAGTGACCCCGACCTGGACACCCGGAAGGGGAGTCCTCCTGCAGCCTGCCTGCTCTGGGAGCACCAAGGGTCTGAAGGGCAGCAGGAGACGGTGTGGAGGGGTCGTTCACTGGACGCCGGGGGACAGGCGAGGCGGGTCTGTGGGCAGCCTCAGCTCGGCCCTGGGGTCCATCGGGAGGGACGTGGGCGGGCCTCCTGGTGCAGCCACGAGCTGGTCTCCCCGACGGCAGCTGCCCTGGTACAAGGGGGCTGTCGGTCTGGCGGTCCCACTGCTGCAAGGGTGCTGGGCCAGAAGGAGGGGCAGGAGGAGCCCTGGAGAGGGCTGCAGATGGCGTGTCCAGGGACAGAGGCCAGGCCTGAACAGAGAAGGATGAGGGACAGACACAGAGCTGTCCAGGCAGCACCCAACACCTGCAGGGAGCCAGGGCATTCAAGGAGGCTCAGGGCTGGGGGCCAGGGAGAGAGGGGACACACGGAGGGGTCAGAAAGGTGGGAGGTGGGTGATCCATGCAGCCTGGGGGCCAGGCCCAGGAGCCACAGCCCCCAGGGGCCCGTGAGTGGGGGCACTGGCAGGGATTCTACCCTGCACATCTTGGACCCCAGGCTGGGGCAAGAGAGCCTGTCCTTCCAGCTGACCTAGGAAAGTCCTCTGCTGGGGTCCCCTGTCCTGCCTAGGTGGAGTGCCACCCCTCAGGCCCGCCCGTCCTCCTTGGAGGAGACCAAGGCCAGGACCTGGGTGCTGGACCTCTTCCCAGTTCTCTGGGCGCCCCCAGGAAGGAGTCTGGGCCCACATCCCCCCTGGAGGGCCCGTGGGCCGGGTCAGGAAGCCCATGTGCTCAGTCCTGCCCTCGCCCCTGCCCTCATCCCAGGATACCCCCCAAACCCTGCTCCCAGGCTCTGGGGCAGAAAGAACCTGGTTTCTGGGCAGCCCCTGATGGCAGGCAAATCAGGTGAACTCTCCCATCTCCCTGTGCCCCAGGTGTCCCCTGTCTCCGCCCTCCCCTGTGAGATGCCATCACTGGCTTTCATTACCCAAGCGATTGACTCCTTAGGAAGGTCTCTGTGTGACCCAGTTTCTCTGATTGTCACCACAGACTGTGACCTAGACCTGGAGGCTGCAGCTCTGACTTGTGCCAGAGATAACAAGAGTCCCTCGCGTGGCCAGCGTCAAGCAGAGGAGTGCCGGGGGCAAAGAGGAAATGGTGTTTTTCAAACCCCGGTTCCCTGCTCTCCTGGTCTCCAGGGCAGGGCAGCGTGAGCTGAGTGTCCTGTCAAGGACAAGAGGGAAGGTGCTGTGACAGCCGCTGCGGGAACCTGTCTTCCCCCTTCACCACCAGGTGCCCTCTACGCCAGGCAGGAACAGAGTCCCTCCTGTCAAGACCAGGTTGGGAGTGACGAGTGCCTCCAGAAGGAAGTGTGGATAGCAGGGTGTTGCCCGTGGCTGTGGTGTGGACACAGGTTGCCCAGGAAGACCGAGATCAAAGAGAAAGTTCTGGATGGGCAGAGATGCTGCGGATCAGGCCACATCAGGTCAGTCCCCCCAACTGCGGATTTTGTTCCCTTCTATGGCTGCAGAGTGGTGGGGGACTACAGCAGGCCAGGAGATGCCACCAGACACCCTCACTCAGACTCAGAGGGTGTCATCTGTGACAGGGGAGGCCAAGGAGGACAGTGGAGCAGGTGGACCCCTTCCAGCCAGGCGAATGCCCCAGCAGAGCCGCATGGACCCCTGGACGGTACCCCTGCCTGGCTGGCTGTAAGCCCCAGCCTTGCCCCTGCCCGTCATTGCAGGACCATCTATTTGCACAGCTGGGCAGTGGGCAGCTCGTGGATCTTTCGGGCATCTGAGCTTCATGTGGAGGGCAGCCTGCCATCTGTGGACACAGGAAGAGGTGCTCCCCGCGGAGCAAGGGCTGGGAGCCAAAGCCCCACATTAGTCCTGTGGCCCTGACGACATTGTCCACAATAAGCTGCCCCTCACCTCCCACTGCACCCAGAGGTGCCAGCCACTCCCAGCTCCTCTTTCCTGGTTCCACCTGCCTTTGCCGGGGTCCAGCCTCTGGCTCCCAGGGCCCTTCTCAGGCAGCAGGGAGCACAGAGCAGGGGCTTCAGCTGGTCCTGCAGCTCCTGCTGGCCCAGATGCTCTAGTGTCCGGGGCAATGTGCCCCCAGTCCCAGCACACAGACAGCTCAGTCTCAGGGTCCTGAGGTGTGAGGTCACTGATTGCACAGGATCAGCAGTCAGAGGGAAACACGTGGAAAGGGACATGCCATCTCTGCATTATGAATGAGCGTGACTGGGGAGGGGACAGGGACACGTCACTGCTGTTGACGGCTCTTCTGCTGTGGCTTCTTCAGAGCTCTGGGCTAAACAGCTTCCATAAAGGAAGCAATGCCCTGTCCCCACCCCCGTGTCCTCCTGCACTGATTTTAACGGAGGATGATCAGATTTCTTAAAAAGGGGGGTCACTCGGATCTCCACAGAGAGTGCATTGCTGTTCCTCCTCCTCACCCTTGGCTGGTGTGCACGCGGGTGTATCAGCCTGTTCAGGTAGGGTGTTGTCTGGCCTGCGAGCTCATTTCCATGGTAGCAAAGGAGGGACAGAATAAAATGGTACTTAACAAACAACATAAGACAACAGACAACAGAAAGGTACCCGCACTCCCCGGCACACGGGACACGAGAGCCGTTCTAAACATGTGCTCTGGGGCTCTGCCAGGGCCATGGCGGCCAGGTCACCTGCTCTACCTCCCCAGACCCAGACACGCACCCACACCTGGATGGAGGCCTGGCTTCTGGACCCTGGCACCCAAGGCTGGCCGTCCTGGGTGCTGAGGGTGTTGGCAGCATCCCTGTCCTCTGCCCACGTGAGGCCAGTAGCCTCTCACTAGACACCCAATGGACCAAGATGTCACCAGATGCCAGGTTGAGAAAAACTTGCTCCAGAGAGTTAAGAAAATCATGTGTAGCAAGGAACACGGTAAACAAAATCACCGTCAGGTGTGCAGAGGAAACGCGTTCTCCCTAAGGAAATGACACTGGCGAGATCGGGGGGAAGCGCGACCCCTGGCTGGAGCTGCAGCAGCCTTGGGCAGGACCACCCTGTGGGTGCCGCTCAGTGAGGGCCACTCTGTCTCAGTCTGAGAGCCAGGAGGCCACGCTCAGGGTGGGTGAGGCTGGGGGCCTCCGTGTGCAGACGTAGCTGCCTCCTCTGGAGTCCACCCTCTGCACCTGCTGTCCACTCTGCAAGCCCCTGGGGTTCCTGGCTCGCAGAGGCCAGGGGAACTTTGTGTGCACGGGGGGCTCTGCCAGGGCTCCGAGTGGGCTTTCCTGCTCTCCAGCCACAGGGTGGGGGAGGAGGGTGCTCCCTTGAAGGGAATCTTGCTGGCCAAAAGAAATGTGTCCGCCGCCTCCTGTCCACCATGCTCACAGGGACGCAGAGGACCTTAACCAAACATCAGAAGGCAGCATGGAGAGAATGGCAGCCGTGTTGGCTGAGAAATCCCACCTTGATTTTTGCTTTAAACACCGACAGGAGGGCTTTCTTCCTGGGGGCTCTTCACAGGACCCCCACGTCACGCACTCATGCACCCGTTCACACACATGCCGATGGTAGTCTGGGGACTGTTCCGGGGACCCTCCACATGGCAGCTGATGGGAGTGATTGCTGACAAAACAACACAATGCGCCCTGGGGTTTGCAGCATGGCCAGCCATGGGGTCGCCCCTGCAGCCAGCCGCCCATGGGCCTGGGCAAGCCACGGATGCCTCCCGTCACCCTCTATCTGCAAAGTGAAGGGCCCCTGGACACTGCTGAACTCCCTGTGCTGAGTGTCTCGGCCCGGGGACCACCCCGTGTAGCGGCAGCCCTGTTGGAAAGACGCTTGGGGCTTGAGGGCCGTGTGCAGACACGGTGGGTGATGGAAGGAGGCGAGGGTCCAGCACACACCAATCAATGGGCACTGGTGCCCTTCATGCCACCCAGAGTTGCAGCTGGATTCCCAAGGGAGCCCTGGATGTCCACGGAGCTCTGGCATGGATACCCATCACCACCACCAGCAGCAACCTCGGCTCTGGAGAAGGAACAGCCTTCTCCCCCTGGGTCTGCGCGTCACGTGGGCCATCGCCTCGTGGAGAAGGAACCTGAACTGTCACTGCACACATCGCCCAGTCCCGGGGTAAGCTGGGCCTGCAGCAGCCTCCAGGTGGTGATGTGGCCTGAACTTGGGGGTCGTGGGGTCATTGCAGTCACTAACACAGCCAGCATCTCAGAGGGAACTGGGACTTCAGGGCTGTTTAGATTGCGTGGAAGCTGCTCCTTGGCCTCCTCCAGAGCCGTCCTTTGCAGAAGGAAAAGGAATGCTGCTGTTTTCTGAGGTGTGAGCTCTGTGTGGTGCTGCTGCCCCTGAACTCCCAGCTGCGTCCCGCAGACTGAGACTCTTGCACAGGTGCCTCAGGGAGAAGCCCTGGGACCTGCCCTCGCGGCCCTGCACCCTGTGGCATCAGTTAAAATCTTCGAGCTCTCGGGTGCCCAGGCTCAGGGCCTCAAGGCCAGGCCTCTCCTGGAGGCTGCTGGCGGTCCTCGTTGGCATCCTCGAGGGTGCAGACCACCCCACCCTCTGTCTTGACCTTCACGCGAGGTTCTCCGTGTGCTCACGTCTGTGCCCAGTGTCCCTGTTGCAGAAGGAGTCCCACCTTATTGGATCTGCCTGCCCTAATGGCTTCCTTTAACTAAGTGTACCCACAGGACTGTTCCCAAATGGTCAAACGAGGTCCTGGATGTGAGGACTTCAGCATCTGCCCTTTGGGGGTCACAGTTCAGCCCACACACGTGGGGAGGTGGGAGCTCTGAGCAGAACCCAGGCCAGCACCCGCCTGGCCACCCCATGCTTCGGGAGTTCATCCTTCCTAAGTGCTGACTCACAGGGAAGCCCGATATTAGTTTCATAAATAACAGTTTCTTTGTGGCAAACTGTACCCACAGGTCCCATTGCCAGCTGCAGCGCGACACCAGCCGGGCCACGACAGCGGCCAGGGGAGTTCCATCTTCAGTATTTACTGTGAGGCCGAATGTCCTGTGGATTCCTTAGGGGCAACTCTGCGCTCCTGTGGGAAATATGTGACCTCATTTGCATTTTCTAATTGAATTGCTATCAGCTTTCCTGCAAGACTGCACAAAAAACTTCTTCCGGATTCCAGCCCTGCGGTGTCACCCTGGAAAGGCTGCCTTCCAGGGCTGCCAGGAGGGGAAGGGAGGGGAGGGGCCACCCGTCTATGGACTGTCTGGCTGGAGAGCCGCCAGCTTTACCCAGCTCCACGGAGAGTCGCTACAGTAACGGAGTGGAGGCCGCCCTACAGGAGTGGAGGCTGCCCTGCAGGAGCCTTGACAGGAGGCAGGAAGGGCACAGAGCTGGGAAACGAGGGGTCCGGGAGATGGTCCTTCAGGGATTGGCTTCAATGGTTCTTGCAGTAAAAGCAGCTCTGGGACTTGACAGCCTCTAGGCCCTGCTTTGCTGCTCTAGCACCTTCTGCTACGGAGCTCCCACTTACTGGGCATCCCCATCTGAAGCCATCTTCTGGAGCCTGGAAGCCCTCTGCTTGCACCATATGCATGAAAATGCCACGTCGCTGCAGGTTAGCGACTTTCCCTGCCCCAGGAGGCCCTGGCGCCCCTGCTGCCCACTGCATGCCTCCTACACGTCTGTGTGGCTGCCTCCCGGATGTGAGGGTACAGCTCGCCTTGGCCCTGGAGCCTGCTTGCCCTTCTCAGCTGAGCACAGGAGCCCTCATCTGGCAGCTTCCAGCTGGGATGCCACACTGTCCCTCTGCATGGAGCCACACTGTCCCTCATCTGGCAGCTTCCAGCTGGGATGCCACACTGTCCCTCTGGCATGGAGCCACCAGTTTAGGCAGCCCTGACTGTGGCTCCTGGGAGTTTTTGGTGGGCCACCATGAGAAGCACTGCTCTCAGCACTTGGGGAGGGGGCCCAGGTGGCAGTGCTCACGTCCATGGGCACACAGCTAACACCACACACCTGT
This sequence comes from Marmota marmota marmota, assembly GCF_001458135.2. Taxonomy (NCBI): domain Eukaryota; kingdom Metazoa; phylum Chordata; class Mammalia; order Rodentia; family Sciuridae; genus Marmota; species Marmota marmota. The sequence goes on from NW_026000026.1 coordinate 2,017,689, forward strand.
GGTCACTCGAGGTGGGAGCACCTGCTGCTGGGTGGGGTTTGCTCACGCTGCGCCCTCTCTGAGCCTTGGCAGAGGGTCACTGTGTGCCTGTGTCTGCCCTCCACAAGGCTCTCTGTCCTCCTTGTGAACCGTACTGGTCTCTTGCCCATTTCTGCCGGGGAATTGAGGTTCTCCCGTCATCCAGAGGGAGTCCTTGCAGGGCAGCTCATGTAGCCAGCATCCTCCCTCTGCTGGGCTCCCTGCACTCTCTTAGATATGTGTGCCAATGAGCAGAATCTCCTATTTTTGACAGTTTTATGACCGTCTTCCTGGCCTTCAGAGTTGGGGTGTGGTGTGCTCCTCCGTTTCAAAGGCTTTTGAACGTGTCTTAACCATGTGCAGGGTCCTGCACACCTTTAGGCAGATTTACTCCCATACATGATCTTTTTTTTACTGCTGCTACATTAGGGATATGGTTTGGATCTCCTTGATGGACAGAAAGACAATGGGTTCACGTCCAGCAACTTCTGACCTCACTCATGGATTCCAGTGACTGACGGACGACTGCCGACTCTTGGCCCTGGGTACTGTTAGTTTCATTCATCCCGATTTCTTTTTCTTGTCTGACTGCATTGGCGCGGGCCTCTGGTGTGTGACTGGATGGTCTGTCTGGTCAGCTTGCTGGTCCTCAGGGAAGACTTTGAATGCTTCAAAAGCAGATCAGGTGGCCACTGCAGGTTTTCTGTTGATGTACTTTGTGATACAATGCAAGGTTCCCTTTGTTTTCCTGAAAAGCTGAATATTGTTATGTTAATCGAGGTGAAATTTTAATAACTGTTATTCAGAGGACCACACAATTTTTATCCTTTATTCTACATTGAATTACAGTGATTAACTCAATCTTCCATTCTTGGGCAAATCCAGTTGGGTCATGATTCATCAGTCTATGAAAACAGCTAAACCCAAGTTTGTTGATAATTTGCTCAGGGATTTGTATTCATTAACAGGCAAGACTGGCCCATCATTGTCTGTCACTTTTCTTAAAGGTTCTTGTTGTTTTTGGACAGTTTTTGCTAGTTTTGGACTTGGTTTTTGTCAGCATGGACGGGCCTCCAGCTGGCTTTAGACACAGTCATGTTGGATTTTGGAGGTTGTTCTTACTCATTTGGGGCAAATCTCTTGCCAATTTGAGACATGGTCCCTATCAGGGTTTGGGACAACAAAACTTTGGGGAAGTGACTCTTTTTGAACTCTCTGAACAAATTTGTGCAGAGTTAATTTTTACTTCTGAAAGCCTGGGGAGAGCTCACCAGGGCAGCCAAGGAGATGTTTTTCTCTGATAGGGATTTTTGTGTGTTTATAATAATAAAACAGTGAAGATTCTCTTCTGCAAGCGTTGGTAAGTCATGTGACTGTAGGCTAGGATCCATGCCATGTGTATTCCCTAATAGTTTAGAACAGGTTTGCACTGATTTCACATAATACTGTCAGATGCCATCTCCAGTGTCCACGTGTGGTCACCATGCCCTCTTTCCAGCCCATCTGTTCCTTCCTCAGATCACTCAGGGGTCACAGACCAGCTTCGATCAGTAGCCCCTATTTCTTCCCCCCTTCTCCTCTCACACAAACATGACATAATCCTTTTCCACCTGGGCAGATTTCTTCTAATGGCACATATGTTGTATTTTTTCCAACGATTTTACTTTCAATCTTTTTTCTAGTCTTATAACTTTTTACTAAACGTGTCTTATATCCATATAGTTGGATTTTTCTTTATTCAAATCATCATCAGCTCTTAATTAGATGTTAACATATTTTCTTTTTTCAATAATTACTGATATATTTGTAAATCTACTACCTTACTCAAAGAGGAATATATAGTCCATCTATTCTGTTCTTCTTTCTCTTACATTTTTTGCATGAACAGTTTTTATTTTCTAGTCTTCCCATGTATCATCTTAGAACTTACACAGTCTTGTGAGTCTTTCAGTGGATTTCTGAAGACCTTTTAACGAGTATCTTTGTTTCATCCAAGTGTAACACGATTGATCATCCTTCATACCAGAAATCCAAAATCACAAATGCTCCAGAATTTGGACCTTTTTGAACACCACCATGTCACAGGGGAGCGTTCCACACCTGCTCCATGTGGGGGATGAGTCAGAGCCTGGTGTGAAGTCACCTCCATGCCCCCCGCATACGGCATATACGGAATCTTGTGTGTGAACCCGGGTCCCATCCGGGAGTCCTCCTGTGTGGGCGTGTGTATTCTGAAGCTCGAGAACACCAGCGCCCAGGTGCTCTGGAGCCAGGTGCTGGGGCGCTGGAGTGCCCACGTCTCTCTCGGGCTCCGGCTGCCCTTCTGGAGTTCACACGGTTCTGTGGGGCGCTGGAGCACCCGCTCATGCCCAGCAGAGGCCATGCTGCCGGGCTGGCCTGCCTTCCCTCTGTTCAGCGGCTCACAGTGCCTGGCCCTCCTGTGTCTCCACCGCACCCTACTTGTCTTCCGCCTCAGCAACACCACCTGGGTCCTCGGCCACCTCATGTGCCCACGCATTTTCAGCTGAGTGCTGGACGCTGTACACAGGACTGTGGGTGTGGCTGGAGGCCTGGGTGCTGTCCCGCTTGCATTCACCTGTTGGGCAGGTGGACTCTGGGAACCTGGTGTCCCCTCCACCCATTTACAGAGTAGACACTTGAAGGTTGGCATCGATGCCTTTAAGGGTGTATCCACAGAGTGACCTGGGGTCCCACAGTTGGCCTTCTAGGTTCCAAACAGCCCCTGGCTCCCTGTCCCCAGCACTGCCCTGGCAGGCTAGTGGCTGTGAGGAGCACAGGGCCGTGAGGGCTAGGACAGTGTTGGTGGCACTACTGCTGGTCATCTTACCTCACTGAACGTCACGGTGTCCCTCAACAACTCTGCACAGACGTGCAGCATTGCCACCCACATTCCAGGCAGCCCCCACGTCCAGCTCGCCTGCCAGAGGAGCTCGACGGGACTCTGCGCCTGGGCTGCTCGGGCCCTTGCCTGCTGGGCTCAGCCACCCCTGCACGGAGCTTTCACTCCTTCCCAGAACGTCAGTTCTCTCCTGCCACCAGGGCCTGAGGTGACGTGGGTCAGCAACCCCTGCCTCCAGGGACACGGTTAGGGTTAGCGGAGCTGATGCCCTGAGGGGGTGTAAGTGGGGCCCCGGGAAAGTCGGGGAGGAAGCCACCAGCAACTAAGGAGACCAAGACCAGGGGCAGGAGGGGGGCTGCAGAGACTGCCCCCCCAGGTCACACGTCATGGGCCTGGGAGGAGGGCTCCCTATTCTGATCCTGGAGGTGAGGTCTGCGTCCCCTGCCTCAGGGGCTGGCAGTTCCCAGGCCAGCTGGCTGTGGGTTGGAAGTGCACCCACTCCGAGGCTGCCCACCTCAGTTGCCACCAGAGCCTGCACCCTCCGTGGAGGGTCAGGGATTCGTTCCGTCACAAGAGTCCTGGCTGTACTTCCAGTTAGTGGCTTCTGAGGCCCCCACGCCACGAGGCTCTGCCTGCAGCTCATGGGCGCCAGGCGTCTGCACCACGTGGGCTCAGGGTGGCCTAGCTTGTGAAGCCACCCCGCCACTGGAGGGAAGGCCCCGTTGGGATGGGCCCCCAGGCATGGCTGGTGAAGTCACCCGGGAGACGGTGGCGGGCTCGCTCCCTTCCTCTCCCTCTCTTCCTGCCTCCATCCCCTGATGGGTCTTGCACAGGCTTCCACAGTCCCCTGCCCGTCATGCGGTCTCTGCCCTGTTTGTCATCCCTTAGGCCCTGAGAGCCACCAGGGCTGGTGGGCGCAGTGCCCAGGCAGGCAGGTCACAGAATGCAGGGCGTCCATTTGGAAGTGGACACGGGGAGCCTCCTTGAGATCCCACAAGGAACACCTAGCAGGTGGCACAGTTTGGTGAACCAAGCTCCTTGGGTGGCCACCTGGTGACTCGCCTGTGCCGGCAGCCCTGCCACAGGACAGTGTAAAGGCCAGGGTCCCTTGTGAGGTGTGGCTTTCTCTGCTGGCACAGACATGGAGCTGCTGAGCCTCATCTTCAGGGGGCCTGGGCGGAGGCTCTGCCCAGGACCATGAGGGCAGCGGGGAGCCTGGACTCTGGGTGTGGGCCCTCCCTCCATGCGGCCACCCCTTACCTTGTGTCCAGGGTGCGAGGACCGGGTCTGGGCCACCAGCAGCCGCACCACGGCGTCCCATTGCTCAGCTGTCCGGCGGTCCCTTGCGGTCACTGTGAAGGCCACCTGCTCAGAGGGGATGCGCAGCTCCCGGGTGGCGTAGACTGTCCCGTCTGCCCCGACTTTGAAGTCCAGGCTGTTGGTCTCATATTGCATCCCCTGGCTCCCCAGACAGCTGCTGAACTCAACTGGAAGAGGAGGGGGGAGACGGTCAGGGTGGCCAGGTGGGCCAAGGGTGGCAACAAAGCCAGCGCATCCTGGGTCGGCAGAGAGCCTCGGGGGGAGCTCACTGAGTTCTCCACCCCACTGAGAAGGCCGCCTACTCCGTCGCTGCCCCGAGGGACCCCTGGGGGCGCACCACTGTCCTAATGCAGCTGCTTCCCCTCGGCTCCCTTGGCATTCGCCACAGTCTGAGTGCCCGGTGGGCACCACCAACCCAGAGACACTTCCTGGTCACCCCCTTGCCTCACGCAAACCCCTGCTGCCTGTCAAAGCCCTGATGGAAGCTGGCATCCGGGGACTGTCCCTGATGGCAGGGGAGTCCTGGGAGCAGAACTCAGATTGGCTCATTGAGCAAGAATGGCGGCTGTAAGAGGCCTGGGGCAGGCCGGGCGGGGAGGACCGGGCAGGCCTGGCCCAGCCACGTGCTTTCCTGGTTAGTTGCCAGCGGAGTGGAGGAGTCGGTCTAGTGACACCGCAGGGTACCACACATCGCTTTGCTTCCAAAACATTAATCGCGGAACCAAGTTGCCAGCCCCTCCCGTGGCGCCAGCACCAAGGCCACTTTTAACTCGGTTGCAGAGAAAGACGACTCAGGAGCAGCACATGCGTGGGCCACATTTGTGCATTTCTGACGCGCGTTTTCCACAGATGTCGCCTATCTCCACGGTCAATCACAAAGCACCACCAGCCACTGTCAAGACTGCTGATAGAGGCATGGGACAGTCACCCAGTGTTCGTCAAAATGTGGGCTCCAAGCACCTGGTGGAGGGCTTCTCTGAGGGACGCCACTGTCACTGCGTGCATTATTTAATGACTATTTATTCCAAAGCAAACACAGCAGGGCGACTCGCAGCTGCGTCTGTTGAGCAGCTCCCGCGAGCCCACCTTGGACTGGGGACCTCACTATTCAGGTGTCTCCTGGTTCCCGACACCTCCCGCTCGTGGGTGAAGTATAAGAGGGTTTTTAAATGTGCAGACGCCAGGGTTTCCCCTGGTCCAGAGCAAGCCGGCCAGCCCCAGAGCTCCGGCAGTGACTCTGCTGACCATGGGGCGCACAAGGCCCTGGCTGCGGCTCCCTGGGACAACCCCGCCTGGAAGGACGGGGCAATGACCATTTTTTCCAGGTGTCAGGAGAATCCCAAACTGCTCTCCAGCACTGTTTGCCCCAGTGGTGAACAGACTGGAATCAGCCACAGACTGAGGGGTCAATCCTCTCTGCCACCCAGCAGCCACTGACCAGGATGCAACAAGAGCTGGCGCCTGGCGGGAGGGGAGCATGGATCACAGGCAGCTCCTTTGTTCTCGGAGAGAGAATTTCTCTAAGATGGACGGACGGAGCGGACGGCAGCAGGAGGGATGGTGCTTCTGTAGGAGCACATGACCGAGCGGCTGGGTTTTATAAAAACAGGCACAGAGCTCCCGCCACCTCTCCATGAGCACCACACTGCCCTGGGGAGGAGCGCAGCATCTGAGCTGCCCACACAGGCAGCCGTGGAGCCACCGTCCTCGGACGTTCCCATTTTACATATGAGGAAACTGAGGCTCAGGGACATGCCACACCTTCTTGAGGTGACAGGAACAGGAGGGATTTGAAGCTCATTAGAAGATCTCAGTGGACCCTGGGCCTCCTCTTGCCCCGGCTCTGTGAGGCTGGCTGGAGAGCCATCACACCTGGCCCTGTCCTTCAGCACAGCTGGCCTTCAGCACACCTGGCCCTGTCCTTTATCACACCTGGCCCTGTCCTTCGTCACACTGGGCCAGACTTTCATGACACCTGGCCCGAGTGCCTCATGACTTGCTTCAGTGAGACACAGGCCCCAGGACCAAGGCCCTTAGCCAAGGTCGCATGAGCTTGTCCACTGCATACCTGCTGGGCTCCCCCTAGCACCTGGCAGTGGGGTTCCACCTGGGAATGGGACAGAACCCAGGCCCTTAGGGGCAGTGACAGGGCATTGGCCTGCCCAGTTGCTATGGAGTCAAACTGGAGCCCTAGCCAGACTAGGGACCCCTGAGGTGGGCATGTGGGGTGGCTGGCATGTGGGGTTCCATCTCTGGCTCTGCTGGGGACAGGCTGTGGAGTGTCAACATTGGAGTCCTGGGCATCTCTGATGTCAACAGCCACTGAAGTGTACGGCAGCATGGTGAGATCATGTTATGTGAATTTTACCTCAATTTAAAGAAAAGCATTTCAGTGGCTTTCTGAGCCCTGAGTTCTTGGCTGCTAGAATGACAGGGAGCGGGTGCCTGGGGCCACCAGTGTCCCGGTCTCACAGTGTCCCTGGATGGGTTGGGAACTCCACCGTCCTTCCCTCTCCCTCAGAGGCCTCCGGACCTGCCAGGGCAGGGGCTGTGCACCTGGCACTCCATGTGCCCCTCAGGGGAGGACCTGGGCTCGCTGGCAGGTGGAGACAGGGGAACCTGATATCTGGGAGGAGAGTCCCCAGTGCCACAAAGGACCAAGTCCGAGAGCCCAAGCAAGGCGGAGCTCGGAGCCGGGGAGCCGCGGAGCAGCACACAGAGCCTCAGCGAGTGGAGGTACCCTGCCGGCTGCAGCCCTAGGAATCGGTTCCCACAGGAGCTTGGACGTCTGACCTGCAGGAACTGTGCACACCACAGAGAGAACATGGTGACAAGTCTGCTGCTAGAGTCCTGGGGAGTTTCGCACCCCAGTGGCCAGGTGCAGATGGCGGCAAGGAGAGGACCTCTGCCCTGGTCCAGTGATGGGGAATCAGCTCCGAGACTTACAGGTGGGTCCCCTCTCTGCAGGGTGCAGGACCAGCCCCACGGGTGCCACCTCCTCCTCCCAGGGAGCATTCAGGGCCCAGTTCACCGGGGCCAACGAGCAGGGCACAGGAAGCCCATTCCACCCAGGAGTCTCGAGTGTTCAGAGAACTTGCAGCCGGGCTCCGCACATGTCAATGAGCCCAGGAGGGGTGCCGGACCCTCCTGGCTTCAGTTCTGAAACCCAAGGATCGCCACTTCCCTCCCTGTGCTCCACCAAGCACTGGCAGCCCTTCTGTCTCTCCAGGATGGTGCCCACGCCCCCTGGCCCTGCCTCGAGGTGCAGAGCCTGCTACAGTGCATTGGGTGGCCGGAGAAGGGGCAGCTCCTTGCTAGGAGGCTGTGGGCTTTATCTCACTGCTTTTAATTGCTGGCTCTAGGGAGGCAGACGAGTGGGGACAGGTAGCGAGTGGCACATGGTCACTACTTCCCTGTCTGCAGAGGCAGCCTGACGTCCGTGGGGGCAGCAGGCCACTGTGGCCCTAGGACGGGCTTACAGGGGAACTGTGCTGTGGCCACGAAACAATGCTCTGATCACACATTGGAACCCTGCACTTCTGAGGTGGTGAGAGAGAGAGACGTTGGAGCTGGCAGCAGGGCTCCAAGGAGCCGGGCCGGATGTGTCTTTAAAACACAAGAAACAGGACCCAGGAGCGGGCTATTTTTAGAGCTGCCAGCCTCTCTCTCTCATTAGCGACTTGCACATCAGGACTGCTAATGAAATCATTGGCAATTAAGGCTCAGGTGGAGAGCGGCTCTCGCTGTCCTGAGAGGCCCCACCCACTGCTGCAGGGAAGGGCCTCCGGGTGGCTCCCGCCCTGGTCGGCTCCTGCTCCATTTTAGCAGGAGTGCAGCCTGTTTCGCCTCCCGTCTCTGCTTTGCTCCTGCTCTGGCTTCGTCCCTTCAGGCTGGGGGTGTGGGGGGTCATGGTCTCTTCCCCTTCAAGCTGTCACAAAGCTGCTCTTGGCAGGAAAGGAGAGGGGAGGCTGGGGGTGGGTCCCTGGTGCCCACGTGGAGCTGTGAACCCAGGCAGTGCCCCGCCGGAGGGGAAGGAGCTCTGGCAGAGAGGCCCCAGGGCCTTCTGTCCCCCGCCTGCCACGCAGCTTGGCAGGGCCGGTCCTAGGCTGGTGTCTGCTCGTGGGTGGCAGAACCTGGGTGCGGGCTGCTCCTGAGCTGGTGGGACAGTGAGGACGTGTGAAAACCGCGTGAACAGGAGGTTTCACGACCCCACACCCCTCAGGACGGCTTTCTTCACCCTCTGTCCTTTTGAATTGAAACCATACACATAAATAAAAAATGTGTCTTTGCCCCCGACTGCCCACGTACCACCAGGAGGAAAACTTAGAGGGGAGAGCTAAGAAGCAGACTCCTCCACACCCAGGAGCGGCCCGGGTGGGGGCCTGTGCCTGTGTCCCTGCAGGTGCCCTCAGCCTTGGCATGACTCTCCTGGGAAGAAGGCCTTGAGCTTGGAAGCCGACTCTGGGCCTGGGAACGGGCAGGGCTTGGCCTTCCCAGGAGAGGGCCGGCCGGAGTCCGAGTCTCCGCCAATCTCAGTGCACACTGTCCAGAGCCCCCAGGGTTCTGAGTGAGGGGCCTTTGCCGGGATCTCACGGGAGACAAGTCCTGGCCTCTGCCACCCCCAGCCACTGCTTCAGCCCTCAGCTGCCCCAGAGGTGAGGGCGCACACGTGTCACTCTGGGTTGGGGTCAGGCAAGGGCCAGGGTGGGCGGGACGGCAGCTTGGAGCAGTGGAAGAGCAGTGCCTGGGGTGCAGGAGCCCCTGGGCCTCCCCTCCGTGGGTGCGCGGGCACTGGCAGCCGGCAGCCCATGCATCTGGCTCATCTTCAGCTGTAGGTTTCTGGAGCCAAATCCAAACACGAGCCTGAACTTTGCCAGCCTGGCTCCCTCCGCCAACATGCGCAGGTCGGCTGCCAGCCATTTTTCTGAAGTAAATAAGAAATGCAAACACGTTTCTCACAGCAGCCTGCCCCGGCAGCCTCTCCCCGGTCGGTCCTCTGCTCAGGCCTCGTCCCAACACTCCTGTGGCTTTGGGATGCTGGGGGCCTTGAGATGGGCAGACTCTCAGGGTGTCTGCAGGCCTGGAGAGGGAGCGTCTGGTGTGCACCGGGCCCTGCATGTTCGTTCCTTAGTGGCCCCGGGCGGACCCCACCTCGAGCAGAGCGACCAGGCTCTCAGAAGGCTCTGGGTACCCAGGGAATAGAAGCTGACAAGGAGGCGTGTGAATCTGTCTAACGTGGTGCCAGCTGCTGCCTGGGGGGGCTTCTTGGAAGGGGAGCTGGGCAGGGACCCAGGGGAGAGCAGGACCTGACCCCCATGGCCCAGAGGCCACCCCACCCGAGCATGGTCTGCGAGTCCCCAGGGGAGTCTGGGGGAGGTTGAGCAGAGGTGGGGCTGCTCCTTCCCAGGACTGGGTGCTAAGGCCTCCGTGGGCCTCCGAGGACGTCTGGTTCCTGGGGAAGCAGAGGTCAGTGAGGAAAGCGAAGTCCACCCCGACGTGGGAAGAACTCCACAACTCTGCTTCACCCACGGAACTCGTGACATCGCGGGAAGCCACTGCAGCTCGGGGCAGCCTGCCGACAGGGCTGGGCTCGGTTGCCACGAGACTTGTCACCTGAAACTCCAGGGCTTGATTTCTAGTCACACGCCTGGCATGGCGGCGGAGGGACCCCTCTGCTCCTGTGACAGCTGAGCAGTGGCGTCGGCGTGGGGTCCAGGGCAGCGCACCCAGCTCCTGAGGCCCCGAGGGGCCACACCTCCTCCTCTCCCATGTCACTGCCGAAGCCACCCCTGGCTTCCAGGGAGGGAGGAGGTAGAACCAGGCCGCGTGGGCTCTGTGTCGGGGACACGTCACTATGACATGAGCGGCAGCAAGTGCTCAGCCGGTGGCTCCCCGACTGCCAGGGTGGGGGTCCTGTGACTGCTGCCCTGGGCGACGTTGCCACCCCTTCACAGATGGGAGAGCCCCTGCACACAGGCCACCTGCCCTGCTTCCCTGCGTCCAGACGGCCGGTCTCCAGGCCTCCACACCAGGGCAGGGCACACGGGCGTGCCTCTGAGCTCTGCCCGAGTGACTGGATTTGTGGCTGGCCGAGGGAGTCAGCGTGGTGGGCACTGCCACGTGCCTTGTGTGGTCCTGCCCATTCCAAGAGTCCTCAAAGCTGCTCTCCAGAGATACAGCCCACACCTGCCCCAGGGAGCCCTGCGCCCAGGGCATGATGCAGATGAGGCGCTTCTCCTGGGTGATCACCCTGCACAGCTTCCACGGGGGATCTTGATGAAGAACCGCTGTGAGGATGCGGGAGGAAGCCCAGCCGAACGCATGATATCACGGGGTGCTCTCCTGGGGGACAGGGGACTTCACAGAAAGGTCAATGGAGCAGGGGTGATGTTTCCCCAGTTATTCAGACACTGGGAACTGGGAAGGCAGGAGGCACAGGAGGGTGCGGGCATCTGTCCTCCATCCTGTGGGCTCTTCCCTGAGGCGGTTGGCCAGCCCACCGTGCAACCCATCATCTGGGCCACCTGCCTGACCCTCCCACCAGCACAGCCCACCGATAGCCGGAACTCCATGTGTCCCAGTGACTCTCGGCTCCTGCGAGGCACAGCCCAGGACGGCGGAAGAAGGTTCCGGGCTTTCTTTAGGAAGGAAAGGCTCTCAGAGAAAGGTGGCCTTCGGACTGCACCCTCCCGGCCTCTGAAGGAGAAAGCGTGTGGAGGATGTCCAGGCACCCGGCCTACTTCCTGGCCAGCACCTGCTCTGCGCTGAGTGTGACCAGGCCAAGCAGCATGCATGCTATCTGGGAAGAGCTCAGGGCTGGCGCCAGTGGGCTGAGCCGTGTGGCTTCAGGAGCTGGATGTCTCTGGACATCATGTCTGACCAGCGCCAGCCCTCAAGGCCCCAGGCCCGGGCTGAAGCCCTGCAGGTTTGCCGACTCGCTGTGGTGAGGGAGACTGGAGCCATGGCTCCTTCTCACCTGGAAATGACGACCTCCACCTGGAGGGCGTTTGGCGAGCAAAGCCGGGGACACCCCAGCACAGTGCTGCCACGTGTGGGTGATCCAGGGAGGAGCGTGTTTGCTGATGGCCACACCATCACACACCGTCACACAGGGGATGAGGCAGTGAGCACGGGCAGGAAGGCGCCCCTGCACCTCTCCCTGGCAGATCTCGAGGGGGGTGTACAAGGGCAGAGGCTGCCAGGGCAAGATGGCCAGTGAGGGGGCAGGGCAGGGCCAGGCCAAGGAGCATGGGGTCTTCCAAGGAGGTCCACCTCGTGGTTTATGAAAGTGCTCGGGGACACAAGTGGGGACCCAGTCAGACAGACACACTCCTGCTCCTGAGCAGGGATCCAACAGAAACTAAAGCTGACGTGGGGGCGGCGGGTGGGCACACAGCGAGGGGCGTGGATGGGAGGAGGGGAGGGAAGGAGGAGGTTCCAGGAGCCATGAAAAGAACAAGCCGACCCCCCACCAGACTCCGCTCGGGCCCCTGCTCTCCGGAGGAGTCCGTTACGGTCACTTTTGCTGCTTGCTCGCCCTCTCTGTGGCCTTTCTGCAGTTCTGTGCTGAACGGAGACGCTGAACCCAGGACCCCTGGATGGTGACACCTCACGGCCCAGCGCTGGCTTCGCGTCTGAGTGGCACAGCCGGCACAGCAAGGGCCCGCTGCCCCTCTGCGTCCCAGCAGCAAGCTGCTTCCCACCACAGTCCAGGCTGCAAGTGCATCTCGACTTAAGGAACGATTACAAGGGAAGCAGGAGCTCCCAGGGATCATCCACTCCCCAGGAGGGACGAACAGGGGAGCTTCCTGTGGGACAAGGTTAACAGACGCTTGCACAGGACCCCAGGGGCTTCCCCAGCTCCCCCAGGCTCGCCCCCCCATGGCTTTACAGGTGAGCACAGCGCAGCTCTGCAGGCTTTGTGATCTAAAGTAGCAAGTACACAGAGGACCCAGATAAGGACTGGGAGGAAGCATTCTGTGTTGGGTGGAAAGAGAAGCAAACGAAGGTTAATGTAGTTAGTGAAATATTTCCAGGTATTTCATGCAACCCTTTTGCAATATCACTAATGTTTTTGCACATTTCACGCTTTTCTGGAGGAAAAGGAACCTCTGTGTTTGAAATCAAGGAATAGAAGCCTCACAGCCTCTGCGGCTGTACCCGGAAGACCCAGCAATGACACGGAGAAGTCCTCACGTTGCACTCGGAAATCCAGAGGTGAGCTGCATCTTTCTCTGAGCTGGGCTTGAATAAAAATCACCCAGGCAGAAACAGATCACCAAACAAAGCCCTTGGGGACAGCCTCCTGGGGCTCATAGTGCCAGTCCTGACACAGGGGTGGAGACATGTGGCTGCAGGCATTATTAAGTGACGGGGCTACAGTTTGGAGTCTTCCCTGGGCAGGACTTGCACGACTTCTGTGTGAAAGTCCTGCCCTGCAGGAGGCCTGGGGGCAGGTGGGGATATCTCAGACAGGACAAGGCTCAGCATCCCAGCAGGGCCCCCAGCAGAACACGCGCACCTGCAGCCCGCAGCCCCAGGGCCAGGCGCCGGGCAGCCTGCTGGGTTGGGATGTGCCGCTGCCTTGCACAAGTGTCCTTCTTTCTGCTCTGTTGTGCACGCTTTGCACATCTGCCCAGGCAGAGAGGGACTAGGCTCCTCCAAGATGTCAGGAAGAGAAAACAGGCGGGAGTGGCTGCAAGGGAGAGAGCAGCTCTGTCCCACAGCCTCCTCAGCCGGCCTCGGGCATCTTCTGCCCTTACTTGCCAAGCCGCAGACGGGGACGGGGCATCCTGGGAGCTCGGAAGCTTCTGCTGCTGCTTCTGCTCACGCTACACGTGACTTCCTGTCCCCTGACAGGAGCCCAGGCCACCTCGGGGAGCTGGATGTGCAGGGTTCACTTCCCCGGGTTGCCCAGGCCCGGGTGTCCCAGGGCGGGGCTGCCCTGAACTGCAGCCCAGCAGGAGGCAGGGTGCTTCACACCAGCGGCTGCCCCTTTTTGCTTACCCTTTTGGTCCACCCCATCCAGCCCAGTGCTGCCCGTGGACCAAGACCGCCTGTTTGCCCAGGCCCTCCATCGCCACTGCCCTCCCTCCTGCCGGACAGCCACCATGGCACCTCTGGGGGCCTCCTATATGCGGGGCTGGGCCCTCTTTGTCTGACTACCCGTGGTCCCAAGGCCTCTGCAGGGCTCCACGACCCTGAGTCAGGTCCAGGATCTGAACTCAGCCCTCCTGGCCCACAGGAGATGGCCTCTCCAACTCTCAGCCCTGTGTCCATAGTGAGGGCCTCCCACCCCCGCGCTGGCCTCGCCTTGCTGACTGGCCCTAAATGCTGGTTGCAGGGTCCAGCTACCTGATATTGGTCCTCCGTGGCCCCTCAGCCCTGTGCGGGGCTCCCAGCAGCTCATGTCCATGTGCACCCTCCCCCGGTCAGCACCCCAGGGCATCTGTACCTTCTCCCCTCAAGGCACCTGCCCTTCCTTCCCCCGGGGAGCCATCACTCCCTCAGCCCCCTTCCCTGACCACTCTGTCCTCGCCCTCTAGCTCATACCTGCTTTATTGTCCTGCTGGGCACGTGGCAGAGTGACAGTGCTACGGGATCTGTGGGTGGAGGCCAGATAAGGCCGTCATCTCAGAACCAGAGGCTGCCGCCTCACATACAGAGGGCCGGTGCAGGTGGGATTAAGTTAAGGATCTTCCAGTGGGAGATCGTCCTGGATTATCTGGTGGCCACTGTCACCACAGGGTCCTCAAAAGAGGGAAGCTGGAGGTCAGAGTCAGAGAGGTGGGCACTGTGGTACTCCAAGCCCTGAGGGTGGAGGAGGCCACTGGAGCACAGGTGGCCCCAGAGCTGGAATAGGCAGGAAACGTCTGTCCTGCAGCCTCCAGAGGGACCAGGCCCCGCCCTGCCCGTGGCCTGTGGGACGTGCGGCCGTGAGGACTGCGATGGTTCATGCCATTTAAGCCCTTAACTGGGTGGCAATTCGTTCCCACAGCAGCAGAGGTCTGATCCCTCCCACACAGGGTGCTGTGCGGTGTCTGTGGATGAATGAGCACCTGGTCCAGGTGGCCTGGACTGCAGGAGTGGGGGCCTCGGTCCACTGCCTGTTCCACATGGACCCTGTCCCTTCCTCCCCACGCCTTGACAGTCCCTCTGGAGGCAGACCCTTCTGTAGCCCAGGGCCTGGGACAGGGGCGTGGGGTGAGTGGACAGAGTCCATGCTGGCCACCTTGTGTGGCTTTAAGCACCAACCCTGGCTCAGCGTCAGGGCTCCTGGGAGGGTGCCTGATGCAGAGTGAGATCCAGGGGCTGCAGGCAGGGGACGGTGCCCGGCCAGCATCCTCTGTTCACCTTCTGGAAACTTCTGTCCTGAACACTCCCCCATGGGACTTCACTAGGACACCAGGCTCTGAGAGTGGCTGACTTGTTGGAGGACACATAGCCAGCTGGCAGCAGAGGGACTTTGGCTACTGATTGTTCTGGAAAGTTCTCTGGGTTATATTACTCTGGACTGGGGAAAACCACCAAGTCAAGGTTACAGGGGAGGCCATCCTGGGGGCGTGCAGACCCTCCTGGCATGGCTTGTCCCTCCCTCAGTGTGAGTCGGTAGCTGTGGGCTCTGCTCCTGCGGCTCCCAGGCAAGAGAACTGGACAGTGAGAAAAATCCCGCTCAGCCTTTGTCTCAAAGTTCTCAACTCACTGCTGGGGGCCCCTTTTCACTTCAATACACAGATGGTCCCCCCAATCCTGCTAATGAAAAACTCTCACACGCTACAAAAACAGACGTGATCATCTGTTTCCCAACATTCTGAAAAAGCCCACGGAGGTGTAAGGTGCTACGCAAATGAGAATAATTAGCTCGTGCCATCTGGTGGAAAGAGAAAAAGGAACGAAAGACGACCCCCTGCCTCCGGTCCACACCACAGCCTCGGGCTCTGGGAGGGCGAGGGGGTCTCAGGAGTGGCAGATGCCACCGTGCGTGGGTGTCCTCTGCTCTTCCTTAAGAACCTGCATGCTCCCCGGCTTACCTGGCCAAAGAGACCACCGTGAAGGAGTGACCCCAGCTGGGGCGTGGCTCAGGAGGGATGCCTGCCTGGCATGAGTGAGGCCCAGGCTCATGACCAATCTGATATTTGGATGGCACTTCTGGTGGTCTGGGGTCAGTAAAGCCCCTGGAAGTGGCCAGCTGTACCCTCTGGTGCTGGGGCTGTGCCTGTCTCCTTGCTCATTTGCCAGGCTCTGACTCTGAGACTGACAATATTGGGTAATGCTCATGGGTGGGAGCCACGGAGCTGGGGGATCTGCTGCAGGGCCCGGCCTGGGATCAGCTCCTGACAATTCACTGTTACCATATATTACAGAAGTGCCAGCATGGGACAGAGATTGGACATTAAAAGCAAAGGCTGATCCGCAGCCAGATGGACAGAGCATGGGCTGGTGCTTGGCCAGGGCCCCTACAGGGCCACCAACTCTGTGGGCAGGGGCCCGGCATGGCTTCAGCAAGCCTTCCTGAAGGAGGTGACACAGGGACCCGGGGCAGGGGGTAGGAGCCTCAGAGGAGTGGGACAAAGGAGGAGCCCCCACCGTCTTCCCCGACCAGCCTGGCCAACACCCTGCTCCAGGCAGCCAGCCCTGAGACGGCACCCGTCCCTGCCTCCTACGCACAGGGTGCCGCTCCCCCCTCACCAAGCAGGGCCAACTTGTGACCATTAGAAGATCACAGAAATGACCACGGATGGCTTGCAAGACTGGGCCTTCCACCTGTGGTCTCTGGATGGCTTGAGGGTTCCCAAGCAGCCCGTGGACAGGGACCCCATGAAAGGACCCGGAGCCTTTGCCAGCAGTCAGGTTGGAAGCAGTTGGATCTCTAAGCCCCGCCAAGCCTTTAGGCGGTCAGCTTGACCCGAGCCAGAGCAGCCCACGAAGCCGCTCACCAGGTCCTGAGCCACAGGACGGGGGGCCGAAAGTGCTAACTTTGGGGTGATGGGTTACTTTTGATACTCGACCACTCGTAAGTGCACGAGGTCACTTTCCACGAAAAGGAGGGATCTGGCCAGGCAGCCCATTCCCCTCCACTCCCGGGAGGAGCCCCACTACCCAACGGGGGCTCCCACACGCACCCTCACGCTTCCCTGCTCTTCCTCAGCGTGCAGCATCCTGCCCGTGTCCCCCAGGTTGGTCCCTGTGGGTACCAGCGCTGACCTCCTGGCAGGCAGAATGGCCCTGGCCATCAGTGTGGCCCTGCCACAGGCCTAGCAGGCAGGAGGGCAGTAAGTACAAAGGACGGGAGTCCTGAGGCTGAGTCCACCGCCTCCCGGAGGACGGAGGGTCTTGCTCAACAATGCAGCGGCAGGCGACCCCATCCCCCGCCTCGTGGCTCCTGTGGTATCTAGGGACCGGTCAGCCCGACTTGCCCCAGGGCCTCAGGACACCTTCCCGGCTTCTCCGTACACCAAGATCTAGTCTGGCTTTTCGTCCACATTTCAGGAAGAACAACAGAGGAGGCTGCCAGAGCCGGGTTCTCAGGGGGGCTGCTGAGGGCCATGCGGGAGGCTGGGCTGGGTGGTGGCGGGTCCCAGGGACATCCAGCCGCACTGACGTGGAGGAGGAGAGCCCGCCACACAGGGCCAGGTTTATCTCCAGCATTTGAATCCAAACAGCAGCCACTGACACGGTGAATCACCTGGAGTCTCCGGAGAGCAGACCCCCACATGACGCACGGCTACTTCAGGGACACTGCGTAGGAATTAGGTCACTGACCCAGGGCCCAGCACACCCCCACACAAGCACAGCCTCGGGGCAGGGTAGAGCCGTCCGCAGAACACAGAGTTCTGTGCCACGGTGTTGGCTATTTCGCCAAACTTGGGGTGTTCAGAATCACAGGTTTGGTCCCCGAGTCTTCCGTAAAGCAGGGCCAGGGCAGGGGTCGGCCTTCTCAGCTGCTCCTGCACACACAGTGCCCAGCCCTGGGGGACGTGGCTGCCTGAGTGAGCAATGGAGGGAGGGGGTAGAGGTGGAGGGAGGGGGTAGAGGTGGAGGGAGGGGGGCAGGGCCAGTGAGGCCCAGATGCAGACCCCTGAGCCCTTGCCACAGAAGGCCACTGCAGTCTGTTGCCAGTGATCAGGGCCTCAGGGTGATGGCTGGGGCCGCTGGGGATCTCGGGCTCCTCTTGATTTCCTCGGCCCCCTCAATGTCCCTCCAGTAACACCAATCCAAAGGCAGCATTGGCCAGCTGTACGTCTGTCACTTGGGCTAAGCCCCAGTCACACGGGGAACAGGGAGCAGTCAGACCCAAACCCAATCTGGGCAGGGAAATCCGCAGGCTCCTCAAGGGAACAGAGCAGCGTGGAAGTTCCAAGAGGCTCGCGCCCTGCGCCTCACACGGGCTTGGGCAGGCTGGGCGTGGCTCTGTCACTGGTGATGTTGTTCTCACTGTTGGCACAGCTTGTGCAGCAGGGCCAGGCTCCTGGCAAACGGAGCCTCTTGGCTATTCTGCGGGTGTCGGTGCATTTAAACCCCCTGCTTCAGACTCAGGACTGCTGTGGGCGGAGAGGGCAGCCTGCTGGTGGGAGCCGGGCTGGGAGCCCTGGCAATGTGGCAATCGCCAGCCTTTTACATCCACCCCATCTGGACCCGCGGGGCTCAGCCCATGAGGCTGGGTCTCCTCAGGGAGGTCCCCTGGTGGTGGTGGGAGAAGGCGTGGCGGCTGCTTCTCTGAGCAGCCTTCAGTCACCCTGGCCTCAGGATGGAGAGAGACTGTTGGGACAGTGGCCTGAGCACCTGCAGCCCTCATAGCCCTGCCGGCTGTAGCCCCTAGAACAAGGAGGTTGCCATACACGTGAACCAAATGCCAATGAGGAGACTCCGGGCTGCGTGCTCACGCTGCAGAGCAAGGCGAGGCTGCCCTGGGGAGCCTCACACACCACCTGCCCTGGCTAGGGGTGTGCAGCTTCCCGGGTCCCCTGGAATTCCTGAGGGTGGCCTGGTCCAAGGGCCGAGGACTGTGGCCTGCGCAGGTGTGCCTGTCTCCATGGAGAGGATGGCGTGGCTGGGCGGAAGCCCCCAGGGTGTGTGCAGGGGTGGAGGTGTGACCGAGATGAGGGGCCGCAGCCGTGAGACTGAGCACCAGTCCACCGGGGTCTGGGGCAGCCTCTGATGCCCTGGCTGGCACTGGGGGACATTTGTCACGATTTGGAGGCAGCTGGGGTTGTGCTGCTGGTGTCTAGTGGGCAGAGGCCAGGGATACCACTCAATATCCTCAGTATCTAGAGCAGGCCCCGCAGCCACCAAGTGCCACCACAGCACTCCTGCCAGGACTGGAAGCCCTGCCCGAGCTGGAGATCAGAGAGCAGCAATTTCACATGTTAAAAATCCATATTTCCAGCTTGTCTTCAAAATTCAAGATTGTCCAGAGGGGCCCTGATGCTCCACCCACCAGGATGCAGCCGCCAGCCTCCAGAGAGGCTGCGCTTCCTCTGGACGTTAAGAGGGTGGCACCCGAAGCACACCGGCCTCAGCCTGGGGAGGGGCGGGAGGCAGCCAGCCCGACTGGCCTTCCCCCCGAGGGGACATCTCTTCCCTGCTCGAGGACAGGGAGGGATCCTGGGCACCAGTGGCAGACCCCAGCCCCTGTATCCCCCCTTCCCTGCTCTTCAACCTTTCCTTTGTGTTGGGAAGTCTTAATTGGGAGTTCTGAAAGGTCAGAATTAATATTTCCAAATGAAAAACACAAGGTACAGCAGCTCTGAATAAATATGGCTCAAATCCAGTGTCTCAAAATTACAAGAAAAGGACGAGACTCGGAGGGGCTGCACAGGGCGGGCTCTCGTGAGGGCAGCCTCCTGACCCCGGCACCGGAGCAGCCCCTCCAGAGCCAGACCAGCCACCCCAGCTCTCTCCTGAGGCTGCCCATGGCTAGTCCTCACCCTGGGACCCCCGGCTCGGGGATGAGCCCCTCCCCACCAGGCAGTTGCTGGACAGATGACGTCTGCTCAACATTGTCACCTGTGTAGGCAGGGTCTCCTACACCCCACAGGCACCCCCTCTGTGGAAGTCGAGGCCGCAGCCACGGCCACCCTCTGACACATCGAACGCCAGGTCGCCTTCTCCTGACACCCAGGGCCCCTTCCCTTTTCCCGTGGGTTGTGCTTGCTGCCTGGGCCCCGCGTCAGGACAGGACTTCTGAGAGCTCGGGTCCCCACCCAGACAGCAGCCCTCAGCATGAAGCAAGAACTCAAACGCACGAGGGCAGGGGAGGAGGGCCTGGCCGCCTGCCCAGCTTGTCCCGGGAACCCTAATGATTGTCAGCCTGGTCCCTGCTGCGTCTGCAGTGTCCGATGGTCCCTGTAGTTCCATAAGCCCCCGCCCAGCAAGGTGCAAGTCCAGCACGAGGGGTCATCTCTCTCATGGTCATGGCTGCACTCCACAATGTCACACCAGTCATGGCGCACAGACGTGGCCCATGGGCTGGCCGAGCAAGACGGAGCCCCCATTGCACCCCCTGTCCCCGGGGACACCCCGCTGCGGCAGCCGCCCGTCAGGCACATGATGTCCCACTTGCTTTGTAGGAAGGTGGCAGAGATCAAGAGCTCCAAACCTCAGTCAAACAGAGCAGCAGGTTGACCACAAAGTCGGGAGAAATAACCTGCGAAGCTAGACACAAACCCCCGGGCCCTCTCTGCCGACGGCGTGGCCTAGAATGGACCGGCAGGGCATTTTAGAGCTTGTAATTCTGTGATTCTAAGATACAGGCGCAGATGGCCACGGCAGTGCATCCTTGTGGGCAGCATGCCCCTGGCTTAGGCTCGGGCGGCCTGAGCTCAGCCTTCACGTGTGGCAGAGTGTCAGCATCAGGACTGGCACACAAAGGCACCACACCATGTTGGTGCCCCTGACTGCGGGCGGAGGACCACCTCTGCACCCCTGCCCTGTCCTCGCACTGGCCCTGCCCGGGTCACCAGGTGGGTAACCACAAGCCACTCTGCCATCTTCGTGTGGTTCTCAAGGAGCCCAGTCGGCCACAGAGGTCCCATGAGAAGGCCCCCTGGGCTTCCTGGAGGAGGCGGCCAGGCCCGAGCATGTCATGGCACCTCGGCCCACTCAGCGCAGGGCCCGAGGACAGGGGAAGCCGGACAGAGAGCCCTTCCCTCCCCAGGGGTCACGCAGAGGGCTCATTCACCCCAGCGCGCAGACCCGCCCAGGCCGCCCAGCACCTGGGCTCTGGCTTCCGTCCTGGTCCCTGCCCTTTCCACTTGGACTAACGGCTGGATCCTGTCCCCGCCTGTCCTGGTCACCCCTCATCACAGCCGCAGGGTCTCTGCTGGCCCTTCCCCCTGCGGCCTCCCCCTCCCACTCCTGCTTTACTGAGGTCTCGCCTGTGTGCTCCTCTGCCCCCTGTCCCCTGGCCAGCGGGGACCTGTCCCTGGCTCACTGCTGGGCTCCCTTCCCACAGGTCCATGCTCAACCCCATGCACAGGAGGGGATCGGAAGGCCCAGGCGGGGGCCTTGGCAGCTGCACACCTGGAGTCCAGGCGGCCTCCGCCTCAGTTTGTTCAGCCACAGAATGGGCTCTGCCCTGCCCCGACCCAGTCAGGGGGCCCGGAACACAAAAGGGCCAGGCTGTCCTCAAGTACATGCCACACTCCAGGAGTGACGCAGGTGTCCCTGCACCTCATGCTGCTCTGCCTCTAATCCGGAAGGCACCAGGCAGCGTGAGTCGATGCTCCGTCTCCAGTTGCCCCTCGTTGCCTTGTTGCTGTATCCTGGGGTCTGGGTTGAGATCACCTCAGGGCCCAAGGGAGCCCCATCCTCACTCTGCTGTGCTTGTTCAGCTGGAGCCACGCAGCCTGCTTGGGCTTCCCATGGGAAGGTGGCTTTGGTGGGAGGGCTGCAGGCCACCGGCCCGGCCTGTGTCCTCCGTCTCCTTCCCTCTGACTCGTCTCCACTCCGTCCCCATTTTAAAGCCTACTGACACCCAGACCTCCAAGAAGCAGTGGCTAAGGCATCGGCGGAGGTTGAGCAGTGGCCTCTGGCCCCCAGCCATGTCTGACGGGGCCACCGTGTCGGGGCACCGTGGCAGGGCTGGCACCTGGGGCTCCTGGCCAAGGTCAGCACGGTGCTGGGCATGGCTGCCTCCCGCTCCTGCAGCTCCGGGTGTTGGCCGACCTGTCAGGCCCACCCTCCACGAGCCTGGTGGGAGCTGGCCACGTGGCGACGTGGGCTCTCCGTGACCCGGGACACTGTGACACACACCTGCGTCCCAGCCCTCCCTGTCAGGCCAAGAGTTGCCCCCACAACGTGCATATTCAGCCACGGCGACCTGGCCAAGGAGAGCGTCCAGCCAATTAGACTCAGGGACACGGAGAAGGTGAGTGCAGCTGCCCGCCAACTCGGACTCCTCAGTGAATGTCTCATAAACCACGCGTGTGGCCAGGCTGGGACGAAGACAGGGAGCTCACCTCGCTCCAGATAGGGCCTCGCACACACGCTCCATGTGACGGCCCATGGAGGGGACGGGAGGCATTGCCCTTCAAGGAGGGGCGGGAGGAGCCCCCCCACCCCCGCCCCGGTGTCGAGGAGCAGTGAGCCCTGCGGCAGGGCTGTGCTCCCGCAGTGCTGGCCCTTGTCACCGTGGCCACCGGGCTCTTGTGGCTCTTGCAGGTTCTCCTCCGAGGCCAGCAGGAGTGATGTCTGGCTCCCCCATCCCGTGGGAGCTAGGGCCTTCCGAGGCTGCGGGACATGAGGGCACCGGGCCTTGCCCCCTGCCTCGCACCATGCAGGCCTCTCAGAGTCCATCTGTGTTGGCGTCCACCTTCATGGGGAGGGCGCATTTGTCCCTCAGTCTTCAGGCCTGCCTGGTGGCCAGGTGTGTGCGGGAGGGGCACGGGTGGGGGTGCGGGCTCAGGCACGGCACACACTCCTTCCTGTTTAAACCCGTCCTGTGCGGAGGGCAAGGCCTGGCGCGGCTCAGGAAGGCCTGCAGGAGCCCCCTGGGCCTGCAGGAGTCCGGGACAGGCTGGTCAGATGTCGGGAGCTGGAGGCTGAGGCCGAGCAGGGGAGGCCAGGTGCGGGCACCCACGGGGGGCTGCACTGCCTCCTCCCTCCTGCAGGCCCCACCCAGCAGAGACACTAGAGAGGACACAGACTGGACTCAACACGGTCAGCACAGACTCAGGAAAGGCTTTCTAGCCAGGTCACTATCGTAGCTGCAGCTCTTCCCTGGCAGCCTGGTGACTCCCTGACTTTTTCACTTCCCATGCAGGCTGAGCCAGAAGGTCCAGAGTGTCCACTGGGGTCCCTGAAGGAAACCATCCCAAGGCTGAGCCTGGCCAGGCCCCTAACTGGACCCTGGATCTTGGGTTACTCTGTGGCTGCATCCACTGTCTCTGGGGAGCACCATGAGGGGGGCTTGCAAGGTACCCCAGATGGCAAATGGCCTCACAGTGACTCAGCTCTAGGACAACTCAGGCGTGGTGGGGCCACTTGAGCACATTGGATCCCTGGTGGCCAGGCTTGTGCGGGAGGGGCACGGGTGGGAGGTGAAGCAGAATGAAGTGGGGCTCTCACGGGCCTCCCTGCACCGAGCTGTCCGGGAGCCTCTCCAGGGGACGGCGGGCCCTGCTGAGCCATGGCTGCCTCTCCTTGCCTGGTCACCCTGGGCCTCCTGCACCAAGCGCCCATCACTCCCGCAGGTATCAGTTCTGCGGCAGCGTCACCACCTGGGAGGCGTAGCCTCAGAGCATGAAGATCCTGTTTTCAGAAAATACGGCTGCTTGGATCTTTGCATGCAGCCGGCAGTAGAATCGCCACCCATATTTTCTGCACCTATGCAGAGAAGTGTCTCTCACCCCCTCGTGCCGCACGTCGGGAGCTGAGGGAGTGAAGGATGTGTGTCAGCCCCCGAGGCACGTCAGGCCTGCTCCAGTTCTTCGATGGCACATGGATCCGAAACGGTGACATTTCCCTGCAGCTGTGTCAGCACTATCTGCTGGGTGTCATCACGAGGTGGAAAAGGCACCAGGGCGGTCGTGTGCTGAGGAGGGAACCATGGCCAGTCCCCTCTGCCCTGTGTGTGGGCAGGGGATCCCTGAGACCCAGTGCCCTGTGCAGCCCTCCTGAAAATGTCTTCATCATCTTGGGGACTCTAGGGACCCAAGGAGCGTAGGGTCCAGGAAAACAGCTCCCTTTCAGTTTGAAATCCCAGCTCACACGTCATCAAGGGGCGACTTAGACACGTGGCCCCCTTCTTCCTCTGCCAGGGGTCATCCTTGTATGTCACCTTGACCTCAGGAGGAGGGAATTTCTTCTGTGCATTAAACTTGGCGAGGGAGGAGGTGGGCAGTGTGGACGCAGCCCCTTAGCTCCTTGCTCAGGAGAGAGTGGAGCAGTCACCCCCTTTCCAAAACGTTGAGCTGACGCGCGGAGCTGCCCGCCCCCCCTGTCCTGCTCGCAGGAAGTGGATCCTGAGGCGCTGAGGGGCGTTTCCAGGTGGAGGGTGCCTTGGAGCTATTCAGGACAGCGAGTCCTCCTCACGGCACAGAGGCCTGTCACGGCACAGTCGTGGAGAGGGCACTCTGTCTTTTTGGGGTACCTGGGTGCTGACGCTGGTCCAGCAGCAGGGCTCGAGGCCTTTCCCCCTAACATTCCTGAAAATCCTGAGCAAGCATATGACGGAACACAGTGTCACCCAGGAGGTGACACTGCTGCAGGAAGCAGGCGGGGTGGACAAGAGGCCAGAGGTGGTGTGCGGGGCTGGGCCGCCACGGGGGCAGGGGTCCTGGTGGCAGGGGACAGAAAGGCTGACACCTTTGCCTGACACATGTGCACACAGCTGTCTGATCGTGACCCCCCGGGATCTCCGTCGCTTCAAGGAGCCCAGCAGCTTCAGCAGAAACAGCCGGAGTTTCCAGCCAGGTCTGGGTCGTGGCAGGAGGTCGGTGAACACGGCTTGAAGGGATGCCCAGGGCAGTGGACCAGGGACAGCCCAGTGGCCCTTCCCACCTTCTTCATCTCAGGGGCCCCTCTTGCTCTCCGGCAGGTCCAGCACGTGACCAGTCACTCTGGGTAGTTACCCGGGGGGGGAGTGCCCGTCGGCGCGGTGGGGACTGGCGCAGGTCTCACACACCCCACGCCACCCATCAAACCCAAGCAGCACTTCCCTGTCTCCCTCCTGGGTCTGGAAGTCCTCATGGGCCATTTGAGTTGATCACTGGAAGTTCTCTTGTCACAAACTGCCAACACTATGAGCTCAGAGGCTTTCAGGACAATGTGCTCACTTTTGACCAAAACCCCCGAGGGCGTTTTCAAATTCCCATCTAGTGTTTGCCAAAACCCCGCTGGACGCTGGTAGAAAACAGGGCATTAAAATAGAATCTCAATCCATTTTTCTAATCAATCGCTACAGAAATGTGTGTAAGTGGCTGCAGATTGAGTCCCCGGGAGCCAGATGGGCTCCGCGATGCTGTGAAGTTGTCACCCACTTGCCCCTGCCCCTCACACCGCCCCACGTGGCATCCCGCTGACACGGACGCAGATCCGAGAAGATTTCCTGTCCAATCAATAAATGCTTATGAGGAATCGTGGCTGACACGCACCACAGGGCACGGGCACGCGGGCTTGGACGGAGGCCGAGTCTTTGTCTCATCTTATTTTTCTCCTTTAAGCCTGGAGGTAGATCAGCCTCAGGTCAGTCTATCTTTTCAAAACAGATCCTTTTATGAAGATGCAGGATGGAAACAAAACGTCTTGGTATCTCTGGAATTAAATAAAATTCCCTGTAATAAATTCCTTGATTAAACCTGAGGACCTGATGAAAGCATATATAAAAGCAAGTTAAACACACCCGCACACACTGACACACACACTGACACACACACCTTGTCTCTCGTTGGACTTCATTTTACCTGCCTCTAGAAATTTCTTTGCACCAAGACAAGGTGAAGAATTTTACACACCTGATATTTGTATCATACACATATGCATACACACCCCCACAACCTAACATCTACACCTGTGCATACACACAGATGCTTAACACACACACATGCACACACACCCACACACCCAATATCTGTACCTCATTTCCACACAACACAGACATACCTCGTCTCCACCTCCAGGTGTGCACATACGCACACACGCACACCTAACCTCTACACCTGTGCATACACACACACACACACACACACACACACACGAGGCCTGAGCTCCAGGTCACTCAGGGCTGAAAGTGCTTGTTAAGAAGCTTTGGGGGACACGGCTTAGGGGTGAACTGGGAAGGCAGGTTGGGTCACGTCCCACTCCTGGAGCTCTCGAGGTGGACTCAGCAGGGAAAGGTCCAGTGCTCTATATCCTTATCTCACCAAGGGCAGGACATCTGGGCCACCTGCAAGGCCCAGGCCCCTGGGCCCTGCAGAGCCTGGGGTGTGCCCCCATCCCTGGTCACTCCGCAGCCGTCTCTGGTTGGACCCAGCTGTTTCCTAAGGTCTCACAGACCCTGGAAAAGCTGCAGACACCTTTTCTTGGCTCTGCAGGCCCATGTGCCTTTGTGTCAACCCAGCAGTATGAGCCTCAGGACTTCCCTCACGGGGGGCTGGACACTCGTGGGGACAGGTGATCTTCCTATGGTCTGGGGGCCTGGTGCCCAGAGAGACTTCCTGTGCTGTGTCCTGATCCAGGGGACCTGCCAAAGCCTGGAGTTCGGGGCAGGCTGGGAATGCAGGGAACTGCACACACCAGTCCTTAGGAGACACACAGGGCGTGTCAGCAGGCGGCACACACGGCCAGGGGGGTGCACAGTCCTCCCCGGCCCTCGGCCTCTCCTGCTGACTCCAGCTCCAGCCACCCTGACCTCACTCGCATCCCTCGGGAACTGGGCTTGGACTGCCCTGAGCTCCTAGCACACCTGCTCATGGACACCTCCCTCCTGGCAGCCACCAGGAGTCAGCCACCTGGGTCCCCTCACTGCAGACACCACCCAACACTCATGTAGATCCAACCAAATTGACAACACCCGTCCCAACCTCCAGCACCCTGATAAAGCTGGGTGTCAGTAGCGGCCCCCACAAACAGGAGACATCCAACCTCCATGGAACCCGGCACCCTCCCAGACACGCTAGGAGGGAAACTGAGTTGACAAGCAGATGGCTTTGACTTTGGAAGAACGCGGCCCGTTGTGTGCATGCCTTTCCACCCTGCCCTGCACGCCCACGGGGTGGGGGTTCCCAGTGTCTGAGCTCACGGGGACATGTCCCCACTGTGACAGGCACCCCTGCGTCTGAAGTTTTTCTGCATCACATCCACGGCTCTTGTTTTCAGAAAAGCAGTCGGGAGACACAGCCAGGAGATCATTGGTGCTGGGAGCACTTGGCAGGTGGTGCCAGGTCTGGGCAATGGCGGGAGCTCAGGTGGTGGTGTGCAGGGGCAGACAGCCTGGCCGTGTGCAGACGTGCCGGTGCAGAGTCGTGGCCGGGGCTGGGCTGCTCCTCTGTGGTTCCCTCACGCCTGCTCATGGTGCACGGGGACGGAGTGGGTGAGAGTGGCGCATGGCGAGCCAGGGCTTTAGCAGATTGATGCCACCCCCAAGTGTCCCAGCAACCATCGCGCCACCCAGCACGAGTCCATGCCATCCCTGGTGGTGGGTCTGGGGTGGGTGAGGAGGGAGGGAGAACTGAGCAGGGGGTCACCTTGCTTTGAGGATCTCTGCACAGCTGCTTACCTGGTGGGGTGGAAGGGTAAGCGATTGTGTAAGCCTGCTGTCACACTGTCAACCCCTGGGGCGGGGCCTGACAGTCCAGCTTAGCTGAGGCAGCCGCTGGCCAGCCAAGGCCCGAGGCCCTGCCCACGCACCCCTGGTCTGCAGGAGGCAGCTGGTCCTCTGTGCCCGCAGGTCCCATGGGGGGAATCGCCTCAGCAGCTTTGAAATTGTTTAAAACGGTCGCTCTGTACTGAAGACACAGACTTTTCTTGTCATTATTCCCGTACAGCCCAGCATAACAACTATTTGCATGGATATGCTTGGGACTGGATTTAAGGGATAGGGAGGGTGTGGTAGTTTCTGTGCCATTTGACACCAGGGACTTGAGTGTCACAGATCTCTGTGTCTGCGGGGCTCCTGGACCCACCCTCATGGAGGCCAAGGGGCAGCTATAACCACCAGAAAGTGCCAGGTAATCTTGCAGGTTTTAATGATGTGACTTGAATTCCTGCTCTGAAAGGAATCGGGGGTTAAACTGCCCTAACCGGACCCAGACCTGCCCATGGTAAGGTGGGCTCTGGTGGGCTCTGGGCACAGTGCAACTCTGGTTCACATTTCTATTTTTCTTTCAATAAGTTTTTGCCTCATTGAGTGCGCACAGACTAGCAGGGGCTCCTGCGATAAATACTACCTGTCAAGAATTCCCTGTGATTAGACTTTAAGGAGGAAAGAATTTCCAAATCATTTACTTGGGAATTTAAGAAATCTGAAGTGCATTTGTTTGCCGGAGAGGAAGCCCTGGCCTACTTTACATTGTCAGATCTATTTTTAAACAGTTCTTCTTTGTACTTAAAACTGCGCCTAAAAATACCCCCCTGGCTGGTTTGTGGAATTGAAACAGAACCACCGAGTAAACTCTGCTGAGTCACAAGTGCCCGCCGCTGGCTGTGGGCCTGGGGACTCCCATCTGCATTTGCTGCCTTCCTTGCTCCTGGCACCAGGGGCCTCCCAGGACAAGCTCTGCAGGGGAGACTCCGGGCTGTGGAGGAAACTGTTCTTAACAAATCACTTCAACAGGGGAAAGGGGAGAAAAAGACACTGTCCAGTTCTGTCCAGTAGATGAGGCTGGGGTTCGAAATCTGAAGGGAGGAAGCCCTGGGGAGAGGCACTGCTGGACGCAGCACTTCAACATGGCCAGTGAGATCTGATGGGACCAGCCTGGGCAGGCTGGGGGACGCTGGTTCATCTGTCTTTTCCCAGCGGTGGCTGTCAGTGACACACTGCCCAAGCTGAACCCCAGGGTTGGCAGGACGATGAGACGACCAGACACCTTGTTAGTGGAGGCCGAGGAGCCACTGTGGGCTTGAGAGGGGGCTCCGCCTGACTCAGGGGTGCAGCAGTAAGTCAACTGCCCTCTGTCGGTGCACACGGGTCTCCTGCATGCACACACACACATGCACATATTCACATGCACACACACGCACACATTCACACACACATATGCACACATTCACACATACACACACATTCACACACACACATACACATGTGCACATATGCACATATTCACACGCACACACACATTCACATGCACACATACATGCACACCCACATGCACACACATGCACATGCACACACACGCACACACACATCCACACACACGCACATATCCACACAATGCACATGTGCATGTACACACAGACACAAACACACATACACTTGCACATACACACTCAGGGACCTCTGCTTCTCTCTAGGCCTCTGTCACCTGGTCACAGGCCTCCTTGGCCACGCATGTGGGACAGGCTCCAACCTAGCGGAGGAGCTGGCTCTGCCAGGACACCAGCTGTCATCACATTCATGGCAGTTTGTAGAACTCCAGGAGTTTCACAGAAATTCTGATTCTTTTAGGAAAAGCTGGCAAGGCCCTGATTCTCTTGGTAGAGAAGTGTGTGAAATCACTGCACAGACGCTGGTGATGTCTATTCACGGGACAAGGATCCACCTCTGCTGGTGCTAGGGTGGATCTTGTTTGTGCCTCAGTATTTATCAGAAATTTGAGAATGCAGAACTTCCTCTGATGGGGAGGGAGAGGAGTTGGGAGGACGAGGCCCTCTGGAATGTCAAATGGCACATGGGCACTGACCTGCAGGGACCCCATAGGGTAGTCTGTCCCACTCATGATCAATAGGATGGCTTACGTAAGAGGTGCACAAAAGGCTTCGGGAGTCAGGCGGGGTGCACATGGGACCAGGGCCCACTCTCTGAGGACGAGAGTCCTGTGGCAGTCTGAGGTTGAGGCCTGAGTCAGGAGTCTCTCTCTGCCCAAGTGGTGGAGAGGAGCTGGACAAGGCCGAGTGTTTCCCCAGAAGCAAGGTGGTCAGTGTGAAGAGATCAGGACCGAGATGGAAAGGACCGAGATGGAAAGGACCAGAACCGGTGGGCAGTGAAAGAGCAGCCTGTTGCAACTCACGGGGAGGGAGATGGGACTAATGGGGACCACTGTACCCCTCAGCAGGCTTTCCTGAGGGTCACACCGGCTCCTGCACCAGCTTCTCTCTCCTGTCCACAGGAGGTCAGGGCCCGGGCACATGCTCTGCAGCTGGGATCCCAGAGTTATGTCCTGGGGCTGCAAATCTCTGGGGGTCAGGCCCTAACCCACCCTCTTTCAGGGTCTTCTTGGGTAGCCTCATCTGCCCCGGTCCCTTGAGCTCTATCAGCACGTTGGCACCACAGCTCCCTGGCTTGCTGATGCCGGGGGGTGCTCCTGCTGTGGCCAGCTGCACCCCCACCTGCCAGGCCTGGCTCACCCAGCAGACTCAGTTATGCGGCCTATCGCAGCCTGCTGCCGACCACCCCTCCATGGTGGGGGGTTCTAAACTTCTCCTGAACCTTCAGATAATAAATGTGTGTCGAGTCCATTTGTGACAGCTTCACTGAGTACGGTGAACACCATAATGTCCACCTGCAGCAGGCACGGCTCAGTGGCCTTTGGTCTACTGAGGGTCCTGTCTACAGCTGCTCAGTCAGCAGCTCTTACCCTAACCTAACTCCACACCTTCCCCGACACCACAAGGAAGCGCGTCCTCCCACGCATCACTGCCCCCGCCCTGCCTGGTCACCGCTGATGCCTGTCTTTCTCCTCTGGGGTTCGCCTACTCTGGATATTCCACACCAGGGGGATTCTCCCAGGTGTGCTCTTGTGTGACCAGCTTCTGGCACAGAGCACTGGGTTCCTGAACTCGTCCGTGTGGCTGAAATCTATTTTTTGGTATACATCCTGTCTTGAGAGCCACTCTGCCTGTATGGGACGGCTCCGAGAGAGCCAGGTCAGGTGGCAGTGCAGGGTAGGTTCCTGCTGGACTCTTCCCTAGTGAGGCAGAGGCTGACCCCGAGGTGGTCACTACATCTTAGGGCTTCCTCCCCTCTGCCTTACTGATGTCGCTCCATACATGCATATGCCCTGTGGCATCTGGGTGTGAAATATGGCTGTGTGTGCTTACACACGCTCGGCATAGTCACAGTGCATAAATCCAGACCAACACATTCCAGGGAGAAAACACGGTGTCAGAGTCAAGTGACACAAGTTCCACTGGCAGCCTGAGTGACATGGCCACTTCACATCTACTTCATAGTCTAGTATGTCATTTTCATTCCTTGAGGGGTGGTTTGGGGCAAAATCCATGCTTCCTCCATGCTGCAGTCTGGCTGGGCACAAATCACGAGCCACTCGATTATTTCCGAACTCCCGCGAACGCCACCCACGCGGCCTTCTCTGGGACACACCACACACCAACCGGGACTCCCTCCACCAGAACTTCACCAACCAACGCGAACTCTCCAGGAATCCCCGCGAGAGCTCAACCCGAACACAATGGGAACTCCGCGAGAACTCAAAAGTACTGGCAAAATGCTAGGCGCCATCCCAACTCGGCTGTGGCTCTCAACACCTCCAGTTACTGCTTTATCATTAATAAATCTTTAATGATCTATATTTCCTTTTCTCTCATTCCATTTTTTCATCCATCCATCCATCCATCTATCCATCCATCCATCCACATATCCATCCATTTAACCATCCATTCCTCTCTCCATATTCCCATCTATTCATCAGTCCATCCATATATGCATCCATCTATCCATCCACATGCCCATCCATCCATCCATCCATCTAGCCATCCATTCCTCTCTCTCCATATCCCCATCAATCCATCCATCAATCCATCCACATATGCATCCATCCATCCATTCACATATCCATCCATCTATCCATCTATCCATTCACATCTCTCCATATCCCCATCCATCCATCCATCCATCCACATATCCATCCATTATCTATCCATTCATCCATCCACATATCCATCCATCTATCCATCCACGCCTCTCTCCATATTCCCATCCATCCATCAATCCATCTATATATCCATCCATCCATACATATATACATACATATCTCTCCATATCTCCATGCATCCATCCACCCACCCACCCACTGCCCAACTTCCTATACCCACTGAAAATCAGGAAACTTTCCAGATGCCAGGATCCAGACTAGAAGCAGGTACGTAGTAATTAGATGTTGTTGAGAGTTACTGAAATACTCGTTCTCTGCCAGTAACTGAAACCTACTGGGCATTGATGGCCTGAATCACCCGGGGGGTTCCTGGCCCCTGACACAGGTTCACAGCCCCGGGCTTCAATATCTCATTATCCTCCACTCGGTTTGCTCCAGCACCTACCACGTTCACCCTCAAAACCCAAACATCCCAACACACTTCTGCTTCTCTCCTGGGCCAGGAAGCTGAGGGTGGGTCAGCAGCTGGCCGACTGCTATGCCACTCGAAGCCACCCCTCCCTGCCCAAGGACTCCTTAAATGCACACGTAGCTCTCGAGTTCTGGGAGTTGTCTGATGCATTTCTAGTTACCTTTTGGGTGATTTAAGACTCATTTTTATGCATGTCAGTAAATCTTAACAACTCAGAGTATTTTATTGAATTTACAAAGGAGAAAATTCATAGCAAGCCCTGCTAAAATCTTCTCAGCTCTGAAGCACTGTACACAGTCTGCAGTCAACTCATATCAAATTGTGCCTCAAATTTGTGCATGGCTGAAAGGGGGGAAAGCTGTCAGGCTACGAGGCTGACGTGTCCCCTCCTGAGCAGGATCCAAGTTGTCAGAGGCCCTTGCTCTCCCTGTGGTGATGCCATTGCCTGGCTCCTTAATGAACTCGGTGCTGACTGAATGTGTCCTAGAGAAGCCACTTCACTGACAGCATGCCCTCCTAGCTGGCAAGCATACCCTTTGCCCTTCCAGAGGGTGGTGGACATGGAGGGCAGGAGGTCGGATTCCTCCTCTAGCCTTAAATTCCAGACAATGTGGTCCCTTGAGGCATGTGCGGAGTCCCTGGGAGCAGACCGGTCATGAAAGACAGGTGGCCCTGGTCCTCCCTCTCCACCAGCCTCTGAAGACGCTGGGTGAGAAGGAGCGACAGGACCCCCAGCAGAGTGGGGCCCCGGCTTCCTGCTGGGCCGTCCAGAATCCTGGCTGAGGCAGGCTTCCCTGAAGTGAGCACTGGGACCACCACCCAGAAACCCCGGGACGCAGCTGGACTAGCTGGGGGCGCCCTGGAGGCCCTGCAGGAGGACCTGATACTGAGACGGCAGCGGCTGGCCTCACCTGGCTCACAGGGGAGGGTGTGGCTACACCCCACACCTCAGCAGCTGCCTCCGGGGTATGGCATGGCCCTGGGTGACAGGGCTGGCGTTGGACCTCAGGACTTTTGGAATCTAGAAGAGCCTTCCATGTTTTCTTGGGCAGTGGGATGGCAGTGCTCTGGACCCTGAGCCGTGGCCGTAGGAGAGCGCGTGGCCGGGGTGAGCAACGGGACTCCACAGAAAGCTTGACGGGACCATTCGGACCCCATAGCTGGAGGGCAGGTGGCTGTGCCCGGCCAGAGCCCCAGCCCCTAATAGCATGGCGGTTGCCTTCCCCCAAAGTGGGGTCACGTGCTGTGGAACGTGCTGCCCACCCCACACGGCAGGCCACCCAGCAGCCGGCAGGACTCCTGCCCCCAAGACTGCGGCATGTCATCCAGCCCAGACCTTCCAAAGCCTTCCTCCGCCCCAGAATGGAGCCCCCTGTGGACGTGGCAAGGTCCACAGTGAGAGCAGAGCAGACACAAGCCAGCGCTCCCGGGAAGGGCAGGAGCACGTCAGGCTGGGCGGGCGGAGAGGCGCTTCCCAAACCACTCGACTGCTCCAGCGGCAGCCACAGGCACACCTGAGCCCATGGCTTGTCAGCCACCCTGGACTCAGCAAAGCAGGGCGGATCAGGCTCCAGGACCTGGTGTGCTGCTGAGGAAGCACTGACACACAGCTGGTCCTAACGGACCTCGAAGACTTTGCCCAACCCAGAGTGTAAACGTGCTCATGGACACTGCTTCACACGACTGCATGTTGAGACTGTGTTCTGATACACAGAGTTAAACCGGACGGAGGACCGGAGGTGGCTCCCTGTTCACTGTCACCTTTAGACACGGCTCTGGGAGACTGGAGACTACAGGCTGCGGCGCATGCAGATGGACACAGGCCATGTCTATGGACGGAGCTGGTGATGGAGCCCCCTGTCCTTGGCCCAGGGCTGCTTCTTCTGCTCCCTGTGAACTGGTACATGAGCTGTCAGCTGCTGTCCCCACTGTCACTAAGCTCCTGGTTGACACCCCTTCTCCTAGCCTGACTGCCACATGCACACAGGAGCCTGTCTGGACCCCCCCAGCACACCGAGCTGCCCCCACCCTGACACGTGCCCCCTCCTTGGCCTTCACCCCTCGGTGGTCTTGTCCCCTGTGGACTTGTGCCTGGTTTGGTCTTCCGTGCTTCCCGCCAGCAGCCTGGTGGACTTGG
Organism: Marmota marmota marmota; assembly: GCF_001458135.2. NCBI lineage: Eukaryota > Metazoa > Chordata > Mammalia > Rodentia > Sciuridae > Marmota > Marmota marmota. Next base: position 2,051,489 of record NW_026000026.1, read on the forward strand.
GGCACTGGTGGGAGATCCCGGGCTGCAGAGGGAGCTAGAACCCAAGGCCACATTCACATCCCCTAAAGCCAGCCACGCCCCCCCCAAACTCCAGGAAACTCAGACCCTTCTCTTGAGGGTTTCTGTTTGTTTTTATTGAGATGTAAGTTAAGTGTGGGAAATGGGATCTTTTAACAGGTGCCAGTTGGTGGGCGGCTGTGTGCGCCACGTGCAGGGCTCTACTTCCTGAGGCCCTGCCAGCCCTGCCCCACTTTGTTGAACTGACTTGGAGACAGATGTGGTTCCTCTTCTCCCTGGAGCAGCAGGCTGATTGGAGTGTGCTATTCGCTCTGTGGGCAACCCCATTACCCACTGTGAATTTATGTCACGGTGTCTTCTGAAGGCGCCGTGAACCCGAGAACAGCAATTGGACTAACAAGGCTATGCTACCTGCAGACCCTCGCAGCCCGCAGACGGCTGGGTCGCGGGAAGGGTCCTGGGCCCGGCCACGTGTTCCGAGAGACCCTAACACACATGCAGAAGCTCACAGGAGCATCAGAGCCGACGCTGCATTTGCAGGGAAGGCCGCCGCCCCTCCATGGCCTCCTGCAGGCGCTCCAGTGAAGGCCTGGGCCCTGGTCTCACTGTCCACGGGACCACGGGTATTCTCCACGCGTCAGCCGAGCTGTGGAGTTTTCAAAGGGAGACAGTGGAAGACAGCCGAGGGGACACGCAGGTGCCACTGTCACCCACACTGCTTCCAGTGGGCGCCTCGGAGCCAGAGCCACAGCTTGGCCAGAGGCCCAGGAATCCCGGGGCTCCTGTGGCTGCCCTAAGCAGCACCTGTGGAGACTCGGCTCTGGAGGCCGCGGCAGCACAGGTCTCCCTGGCCCTGTCAAGCTGTGGCTGGCCTCCTGCCCAGGGCTCTGGGGCCTGTCTGCTGGTCTTGGTGGCTCCTGGAGACTGCCGGCCTCCTTGGCTCCCGCCCTGGCTCCAGGCTCAGGCCTGCTCCCCTCCGGGCCTCTCCCGGCCTGACCCTCCTTCCCATATGGGGCACTCTGGCTGCCCTCAGGGCCACCTAGAAGGCCCTCCTCACAGGGCTGTAAGCACATCCTCAGCCCCTGCTGCCACGGGAGGCCACACACCCACAGGTCGTGGGATCGAGACACCCTTCGCCCGTCACCTGCCTATCACACCTGCAGACCGGGAGCACCCACGTGCAGTGCCGCGGTCTGTCCTGGTGATTTCTAGTTCCTGGCAGATGCCCCAACCAGGAAGCCCTTGCTTGGAACACAGCAGATGATCTTCACTTTAGGCACACACACCCAGCCACAGGCTCCAGTCCCCAGTCCCCTTCTCTCAGCTGCCATGCTGCCTCGGGTCTCCTCCCTGTGCTCCCTTTGAGCCCTGGGGCATCTCCTGAGCTCCCCCTCCCTGGCCAGGACTGAAGGCTGGCCACGTGCTCACCACGGCCTCCTTACCTCCCCTGGCCCCTGGGGGACGCAGAGGCACCTCAGCTGCATGGGGCTCCCAGGGCTGTCCCAGGCTCCTCTCCCATCCTCTCAGCCAAGCCTTCAGTCCTTGCTGGTGACGTCAAGGGCCTGCTGGAGCCACTGCACCCCTGGCCAGTGGCCTTGCTGTCCACCTCAGACTCCCTGCTCCTGCTGTGGCTGCAGGGCTGCCTGCCCAAGGGCACATCCCGCCCACTCACTTGATCATGATGCTCCGCTGCTGGCCCACCTGGACAATCCAGGGCCGTGCCGCCTGTGCCCTCCTGCACCCTGTACCCGGGGTCTGGCGTCTGACTGCACAAAGGGCTCCTTGACCAGACGGTGTTTGTTTAACTCATCTTGGAAAGGCTAGGACAAGGACAGTGCCTGACACACATTCCTCCATGAGTGGAGCACGTATATGCCTTAGGAGGGATATCTCACTATCCACCCTTCATCCGCTCCCCCACTCGCCCAGGTAGCCAGCCGTCGACCCCTCGCCATCCTCTTTCCCTCTCTCCAGCCACCCATCCCCCCTCCATCCTCCCAGCCAACACTTCCCCCTCCCTCCACCTACCCTCCCTCCACCCACGCTCCTTCCCTCCCTCCCTCCATCACATGCGCTGACTAGCATCGGGTCTGAAATGCACGTGTCGTTCACTGAGGCAGGGACCACAGCTTGACTCTGGACACTCACGGGGTTCTGAAGGTGGTGTCCATTTTCTGCAGTCTCCCTTCCTAGAAGCCCCTCCTCTGGAGGAGGGGGCTGCAGAGCCGAGCTGAGCAAGCTGCTTGCAGCCCTCACCTGCAGACCTGGACCCCGTCCCACAGGCTGACTTCCCCAGCCTCGGCCCTTCCCTTGGTCTTACGGCCTCCCCTCCACTGGGCCACAGAGTCCTGGAAAGCTGGAGGCCACTGGGCCTCGCCTTCCCCAGCTGCTTCCCCAGCCTCCTCCCCAGCAGCCTCCTCTTCTGGAAGCAGCACCTTCCTGTTCTGCAGGGAGCCCTCCTCCCTCTCTTGGTCCTCTTGGGCTGACCTCACTGCCGGCCCCATTGGGAGGCACAGGACGCTGCTCTGGCCCATGCCTGAACCCCATCATCTCAGCCTCCATGACCAGGGTTGGCGCTGAGGCTGTGTGGAAGGTGGGTGTTCCCAACAGTTCCCGGCAGCCTTTCCCTTTATGCTGGGGAGACTGAACAACAAGAAGTCAGCACCTCTGGGGACGCCTTGCAGGTGGGGTTCTCCCTGGGCAGAGTCAACTCAGAGCAGCAAGAGCTTCCAGACAGTCTCCTCCAGGCACCTGGGTCTAGCCATTCCTGAATCCACATTTCCCTAGGTGTTGTGGGAACCCTCCCGAGGCCACATGGAGCTGTCTTATTGCCTGCACCAGGCCCCGCCAGCTCCTGCCTCCTGCCAGCACTGCCACTTGGGCCACGTGCTCTTGTTCTCCTTAGGTCAGTGGGTGTGGCAGCATGGCTGACCTGGTGACTGTGGTGTCCACTGCCCGGCTCACCTCTGCCTCATGGCTCAGGTCTGTCAGTAATGGCACAGACGTGGGACCTGGTCTGCTTTGCTCCAGGGTCCAGGTCCTGTGTGGATGCACACGTCACACTGCACTGAAAGTCCCGTCCCTCCCACCAGCCTCTCAGGAGCAGCTGCCCGAGCTGTTCTCATTACGGCCTCTGTTGTACCTGAGGAAGGGCACCCAGGGAGGGTCCCTGAGGCTCAGCGGGGTCCATGGGGGACTTAGGCTTCTTCCCACTCTTCCTCCCTCTTCACTTCCTCTGCACTTGAACTAGGCACCACGGCACAGGCCACCATGTTCAACCAAAGCCACTCTGCCTCCTGCTGAGCATTGCTCTGAACAACACGTGGACACGGCGCACTGGGCCAACCTGGCGGGGTGGGACACCAGGGTGGCCAGGAGGGCCCTGGGTGACCTGGGTGGGAAATGTGTTTAGTCAGCCCTCAGTGGCGCACTCCATGCCTGGCCTGGGCGTCAGGGACGTGTGACTCTGCTGACCCCACATCTGTCAGCACGTCCCTATGCCTGGCCCAGCCTGACCTTCCTCGTCTGGCCACAGCTGGGCATGCCAGCTCGTCTGGGCCTTCAGCGCCTGCTGCAGGACGCCCACGCCTTCTCACAGGCCTCCCCCATCCCTTCTCACTGGGCAGCCGGTGGACTCTTACAAGCACCCACCACACAGTGCACGCCCCCCACTGCCAGCACGAGAGCCAGACCTCCCAGGCCAACAGGCTGAATGCCCAAGGCTTCTCAGGAGCTGTGTCAGTGACAGGCACCTGGGGCCTGTGCCTGGAACCCGGCTCATCTTGTCCCAGCTCTCTGTTGGGGTGTCAGCCCCTCACCTGGCCCTTCTGAGCTCCAGGCCCTTCTGGCTGGAATTCTGTCGGGCTCCTCTTCCCCGCGTCTCTGCCACTTCACACCTTCACTCAGAGGGTGAAGACTGCTCCAGGCAGGGACGTTGATGACCAACGCTTACTTCGGTTAGTTAACAGCGCCGGGACTCCTCCGGCCCTGCCGACATGAGCTCTCTGTGCAGCCCAGGAGGCCAACTGAGAGCTCTGTGGGTGCTGGGGGCTGCCCTGGCCCCGCCCTCCCCACACTAGGCTGACGTGGGGCAGGAGCAAGGGAGAAAGGCCGCGGGAGCTGGGTTGGACTGGTAACACCACCGCAGCCTGCCGTGAGCTCTGGCCCATGCCAGCACCTTGACCTGGCAGCAGGACCCCAGCGGGTTTCTGCTGGGAGCCAAAGTCACATGCAGGGTCCTTGGCAGCAGCCCCATCCTAGGTGACTCAGGGACAAACCTGCATCTTGTCAAGCCAGCCAGTGGCCCAAAAGACTCCCTTAAATGTGGGCCCCCTGAACCAGGGCAAGTCCCGCCTTCGTACTGTCCCTGTGGCCCCTCTGCCCAAAATACCAAGGACAGAGGAGACTGGAGACCAGAGGTGTGCAGCTACTCACACATGGAGCTCTCTTCCACCATGCTGTTTGAGACACCCTGTGCCCACAGGGAAAACCGCATCCACACCCACACACACAGGCACACATACGTGCACACAGGCACACACATGTATGCACACAGGTACACATACGCCTGCACACAGTCAAACACACGTGCACACAAATACACACATGCACACAGGCACGCACACAGGCACACAGGCATGCACACACATGCACACATGTATGAACCTAGGCACACATGCACCTGCACACAGTCAAACGCACATGCACACAAATACACATATGCACACAGACACCTATGCACACAGGCATACACACATGCACACAGGCACACACATACATGCACATAGGCACACATATGCATGCACACAGTCACACACATATGCACACAAGCACACATGTTCATACATGCATGCATATAGGCACAAACATACATGTGCACACAAGCACACACATGTATGTACACAGGCACACAAACGGGCACACAAGCACAAACATAGGCACACAGGCATGCACATAGGCACAAATATGTGTACACACATGCATGTACACAGGCACATACATGCACACAGGCACACACGTGCACATAGGCACACATGCACACACTGCACATGGGCATACATATGCACACACATGTGCACATGGGCACACACGTACGTACACAGGCACAAACACATGTGCACACACAGCTTTCCATCACTCTTCACCTCTTTGTTATGTCATGGCAAGAGTCATGTCACTTGCTGTAAAAATCAGCCCAAGACAGTAAGAGGCGTCTCTACATCCCGCAGGACATCGCTCGGGGCATGGTGGCGTGATGGCTATGGACAGGAATGTGGGGCTAGACTGCCTGGCTGAAATTCTCTCTGGAGCTTTTCTGCTGTGTGACTGTGGACAAGTTACTTTGGCTCTCTGGGTCTTGTTTGCATGGTCTGAGATGGGTACTGGGAGGACCTGTGTCGTCAGGCTGTGTGAATCAACGGGCCCACCCCAAGGGCATGGAACAGTGTGGGGCTGGGGGAGAGCCAGGCTGCTGTTGTCACTATGATGATCATCGCTGTTATTGTTTTCTGGCTGAGGGTCAGTGCCCAAGGAGGTCCTTGCTGAAAAAGGAGGCGTTAAAGGCACCCAGCCCAAAGCTGACCCTGTCCCTGAGATGGCCAGGACACTGCGAGCACTAAAATGCAAGCCCTCTCCTGTGTCTCCTGTGCGACAGGCGTCCATGCTGTCCTCATGCCCACGCACCTCAGGCCTCCCTGGGGGCCAGCATGCTGAGCTCAGCCGCCTGCCTGGCCCTGACTGCTCCGCGAGGCCTGGGCTGTTGGCCCTCTGCTCTCCCCGAGTTCCTTGCGGCAGCTGTTCAGAAACATTCATGGGCCCTGTGCTGGGGGGTGGAGGTGGGAAGGCTGGGAGACGAGTGGTTGGCAGCCACTTAGGCAGAAGACCACAGGTCCTGGGCACAGCCTGCCATGGGCCCCAGGGGGACGGAGCGCAGCTGAGCATGGCCGGGGGGACTCAGGTCTCTGCCCCCACCCTGCCCTGAAATCCAGCTTTGATTTTGAGATGGGGCAGAGTCTCAGTGGAGCTGAGGTCTCCTGGGCTCCCGGCATGGAGCTCAGTCCATGCTGAGACCCTGCTCAGACCGGGCTTCCGGCAGGGTCACAGGCAGAGGCCAGACACTGTCCTCGGCTCAGTGCTGTGTCTCAGAGCTGCCCGGCCTCAGTGATGAGCCTGGCACGTCACCCCCTCTGCCTGCCTGTGGCTGGCTTTCTAGAGCCCACGGTGCGGATCCCTAGGTCCAGCTGGTGAGTGGGATTTGAATGTGAAGGCTGATCCCTGGAGGCTGGAGTTTGGAGACGCCCCTGCACAGTCACGGGGAGCTGGCCCAGGGCCCCACAGGGTGCTGGCTCCAGGAGGAGGCTGGTATCCTGCCGGCCACTGTTCACGCAAGGAAACCATCGAGTGATTGGGCAGGTCACAGGGACCCACAGAGACCCTGGGGACAAGGCTGCCCCCTGCCAGAAAGCAATTTTCCAAGACCAACCTCCAAGGGTACTCAAGACTCATCGCTCCTGCTTTGAGTCCCCTCCGTGGCCACTTCCACGCCTGTGCTCCTAGGAGCCTGCAGCTGACCACAGCAAGAAACAAATGAAGGGGGCCCATCACGGGGCAGGTGGAGCTGCCTCCTGAGGACGATTCCAGGGGACCCAGCCCAGGAGACCAATAGGAAGTGACCTCCTGATGGTGACACACTGCGGTCCAACCAATCAACCCTTTGGCCAAGTTTCTACTGTGAAACAACTTCACATCGCAGGAGGCTGGGACGAGCCAGAGGCCCCTGTGCTGTCCAGCCAGCTTCCTGCAATGGTCACCTCTCACAAGACCACTGCACGGGCTCGCACAGGAAGGCCTCTCAGTGGGAGGGACACAGATGGGTGCCCCGTGGTGCCGACGGTGCTAGGCTGTCTTCTGCTGCCACAATGGGTGACAGAGACCGGGTGACAGGAGAACAGAAGTTCGTGGAGCTGGAAGTCCAACCAGCGTGGCGCTAGCACTTGGCTGCTACACGTGGGGCAGGTGGCGTTGTGACAGGAGCATGTGTGAGACAGAGATGGCGCGGTAGGACAGAAGCCAGAGCCGGGGGAGGGGCTGGGCTCACTCCTCCACGACAGCTCGGTGGAGCTACTGGGTCCCCAAGGAGCTACTTGATTCCTCTGAGGGTGGGACCCCAACCGCTCAGTCACCTCCACCAGGCCACCTTAGAAGGTCCACCGCCTCAGCACCACCACTCTGGGGACCAAGTCCAATGCACGAGCCCTTGGGCAACAATCCCATCCACACCGCAGCACCTATAGAGGTGTGGCCACTGGGTCTAGGCTGGGTCCCTGTCCCGTGAACACTGGGCTCCATGCAAAGACAGCAGTCCAGACAGGGGGATGGGCTGGGGTGGACAGCTGGGAGGGGTCCAGTGGCCAAGCTTCTGCTGAGTGCAGAGGTCCCCAGAGCCTGCAGGAGACCCAGGGATCAGCCTTGGTGAGAGGGAAGACATGCTGTCTGCCCCAGCCAGCAGCAATGTCCACCCTGGACCTGGAGGTCAGCTCCTCCAGGCTGCACATAAGCCTGGCACCCGGCCTTCCATGTCCTCCTGTCACCTGTCTATAAAAGCTGCAGGCTTCATGAATCTGGTCTTGGCAGAGAGGAGTTCCAACCTGCTCATGCTTGACAGGGCGCTAGCCCTGCGGGACCCTGCAGGACCCTGACACCAGCTAAGGTGAGCCCAGGCTGTAGGGAGACGGGACGCACCCTGCCAGCGACCCCGCAGGGAGGGCAGAGGTTCGCAGGAGCTCCAAACGCCCACACTGATGACGAGTTTAAACCAGCTCTGAGAGACAGACAAGGCCTGAGTGAGGCTGTTGGTCCAGGTCTGGGGTGGGTACTGGGACACCCGGGGCCTCAGCCTGCTTGGAGAGGACAGATTCTGTGACTTCTGGGTGGAAATTGCCACCGTCCTGCTGGGACTGGCTGGCTGGTGGCTGCACCTGCTCCTCCTCTGCCACAAACACCAGCCTGAGTTTCAAGAGCCAAACCCGCAGCACCAAGCAGATGGACGATTAAGACTTGGTACGCGGGATGGGCGGGCAAGCAAAGCGTCGGAGGGGCAGGCGAGTGGCATCCCAATCCCTAATTATTAAGGGACCTGGTGGCTTTGCAGCCTGCATGGCCAGCTTCCGTCTGACGTGTCTGATGTGGATTGATGACAGCCATTGAACACTGTTGGTTTATAAGGGCAGAACAGAAGCCTCGCGGGCATCCTGCTCCAGCCACAGGGAGCAGAGCTCAGGTCGGGGGACAGACAGCTTGGAGACAGAGGAGGCTGTGGCCTCTGCCCTGCAGGGCTGCCCAGCTGTGGAAGGAGGCTCAGCAAAAGGAAGGTCATGGGGCCATCCCTGCGACCACCTGTGACCTTGCAGCCATCACTTGACCCTTTGGAGCTCAATCTCCTCTTTGGGAAAAGAGGAATCTTACAGGATTATTTCCTGGGATCCAAGCAGTCAGCCCCCTGGCCTGAGGAGTCGGCACCAGGTCCTGGCTATTAATCAACAGGGACAGGCCACAGCTGGCACCCACACTCATGGGGACAGACACAAGGCAAGGGGTGGCTGGAGAGAGGGACGAGGAGGGAAGAGAAAGGGCCAGGAAGGGAGAGAGCAGAGCAGGGGACCTAGCCTGTGGCTGGCCTTCTCCCACGTGCTGAGCTGAGGCCTAAATATCCGTTGGACACAGACCACGTGCAGAGAGGAGCGAGCACATCCCAAGCCCCGGGAAATGGGTCATTTTGAAACACTGAGCAGTGCACTGTGATGCCAGCCCACCCTGGTGACATGGGGCCAGGCGGTGCCCAAGGAGCATCTCTGCGGATCCAGGCTGACACACACAGCAATGTGGCCCCTTCCGCCCTCTCTCCTCTGGACACCCAGCTCTGGGTTTGTGCAGGGCAGGCTTGCAGGGGTCCTGGTCCCTGGTCCTGCCTGGCAGCTCCCCCACCCCACCTAGAGCGGGCTGGGTCCCCCAGCTCAGTGTGACAGGAAGGCCCCGAGGCACAGGAAGAAACACGGCTGTTCTTAGTGGAATCCTTAGAGGGAAAGATGTGGCTGGAGTTATTTGATTGCCCAGTTTTTGTTTTGTGTTTTCTTAATGTAACTCTAAAGGTTGAAATTGTTCCCTGGTGGCCAGTCAGTGCCCGAGCTGCATGCGGTAGTGAACTTGGAGCAAGGAGGGGCTTGGGCGAGGGCGGCTGAGAGAGCCGAAGGAGGGGGACTGGCCCTTCCCAGGGAGCACCTGCAGGACCGTCCAGAGCTGCTCCTGAGCCATGTCAGCTGTCTAAGGCAGACTGCCCGGCCTGGCTGACCGCAGAGGCCTGCCCCTCACCCCTGGTCCCCACGGGGTGGTGCTGAGAGGTGTGGGACTTTCAGGAAGGGGTCCAATGGCCCTCCTGATTCTGGCTTGCTATCTCATCCTGTTCCCTCCTGCCCTGGAGTGAGCTGCTAGGTGGCCCTCACCAGCACCCTGGCTCTGCTGCTTGGACTCAAGCCTTTGACATGTTGAGGTTAGCAACCTTTCTTCTCTATGACGACCCAGCCTCTGGTGTCACAGTATAGTAATGAACAACTGGTACTGTGGCTTTGCAGGTCCCCTGGTCCCTAAGCTAGTGCAGCCTTCCCAAGGAAGGAGGAGGTGACCAGGGGATGGCGAACACATTGGAATCCCCTGTAATAGAGAGTTCCGGAAGATGGAGCAGACTCAGGGAAGGGAAGGTGCAGTGGGACTCAGTGGGTGGGAACTTCTCCCTCCAGCCACTGGCCCCTCACCGCCTTGGGTGTCCTGCGCCCTCTGAGCCTCCCCACAGCCAGGCTGGGAAGCAGCCTCAGGGCACGCCAGTAGACTCTTAAAGGATTAGGCCTTTCAGGACTGGGATCTAACACTATTGATTTTGGCCTATCACGAATCCCGACTAGTGCTTGTGTACTGCTGGGTGAGCGCTGGCTGACACTATAAGGATTCTGCAAGCTGATGGATGTCCCTGCAGGAACACAGAGCGTCCACGCCTGTGCGGTGCACAGCGAGGCCCTGGCCCTCTTTCCAGCGCTGTCTTTCCCGGGGGGCAGCCGTGCACTGCCCAGGCCTCACCCTGCCTCTAAGCTGGGACCTTTCTCATCAGAGCCTTGGGAAGGGTTCCAGAAGTGGGCAGAGAGGTTAGGAAGGGCGTGACCACGCTGCCTGGGAAACTGGGTCCTCGTTTCATCTCCATGACCCCTCAACTGCAGACACGCACACGGCACCTGGAAGTGTGCTCCCACAGCGCGTGCAGAGGGACGGCCGAGCTCTGTCACGCCCAGTGTGTGCTCCTGTGCCAAACGCACCGTGGTAGGATATGGGATCCAGAAAAAGACTGAGCCTCGGGGAGGACAGCACCGAGGCTCCGTTGGTCAGGCCTGGGCAGGCGGAGGGCTGACCACTGGCCCAGCAGGACGACAGCTGGTCTGCTCTGGAGCAGGAGCACTTCCAGATGCTGGGACACTGTCCCCCAGAGGGCTCAGCCAGATGAGACCAGACGAGGGCGTATTTTGGCATGTCCTAGGAGGGTGACCAGCAGGACCTAGCAGCTGCACTGTGTCCCTGGGACATGACGGCCCAGGACCTGCGTGGGGCTGTCCTTCCTCAGTGAGGACAGTGTCGTCAGACTCTCCTGGGGCCACATGGCTGTCTGCCAGCTGTGCCCACGTTCTTCTCAGATGAAGGGACCTGTCCTTGGACATTGCCTGCTTCCATGGACCAGGGCATGGTCCTGGGAGGAGAGACTTTCTGAGGTCACTCCCATGCAGAGTGGGGAGGCAAGCCCGTCAGGGGCGGGGAAGAGCCATGGGTCAGAGGAGCCGTGCAGCCCGGGAGCGCTCTGTGATCAAGGCTGGAGAAGCCCGCGGGGAAGGAGCCGCTGCTTTCTCCTCCGTCCCCCGCACCACCCAGAAGCCCCAGCTCCACCGTCCCAGCCCTGCCGCGGCACTCACCAGGGTGCAGGTGGCCCACTCCATACAGTGTTGTCCACCCCACGCCCCAGACCCATGTCCCCCGGCTCTCCCCCCATGAGCCGAGCTCCGATGGCCACACTCCCTGCTCAGGGTGCGTCCCCTCCACCTGGACTGCACCCAGCTCTGAAGACCCCACTCTTGACCCTCTGCACTTTCCTAACAGGGTGACTCCCCAAACTGTCCTTCTGGGGCAAAATGTGTCCCTGGAGGGCGACTGCCTCTGCCAGTTGCCCATGCTCCTGGCTCTGCCTTGCGTGATGGTGCTCAGGGTCACACTAGGCAGCAGGCCAGCTGGTCTCTGATGGCAGGGCCTGTGCTGGCCGTCACTGCTGCAAACCAGTGCCTAGAGCAGGGCACAGCCAGGAGCCAACGAGGGAATGAGCCACCAAACGGACCTGCCTGCAGAGTGGGCCGAGGATGGGGCAGGCAGACCCCCTGGTGACAGGACCTCTGTGCTTGGGCCTGCCCAGGGCACTGCCTTCTCCACTCCTGCCACGGCCAGCCTGCAGGTTCTCACCTGGGGGCGTCAAGGACGCCAGGGTGGCACGAGACAACAGTCATTTCTGAAACTAGACCCACTGGCCACTTGACTGGGTGTGTGGACTTGCAGAGACGGCACATGCGCACAGGTTGTTCTGTGAGAGAGGCAACTCCTGCTTCCCACCAGGACTCAGGCAAAGACACCTGCAAGGCAGGACGGTTCACGCCGATCCCCCAGGAGCAGCCTCTGGTACACTTCACATTTGTCCCAGCCGTTTCCTGTGCTAGCACACGCATGTACAAACCTGCACACAGAGGCACGCATGAATCAGCACCCTCCACACACGCACTGCCTTGATGTGATCACAAGCGTGACATTCTTGTTAAGAACACAAACAAAACTTGGACACGTGGAATAAATGTGGAAGTCCCCCTGCTCCCCAGGCCGGCGGCAGAGGCCTTGCTGGGTGGACCGGGTGGACTGCCCTGTGGGCGTCGGGTCCAGTCTTATCTGACCCTGCTCCAGTGTATGCAGCTTGCTGGGCTCCTGCAGGCGGTGGCCTCGCCTTGGGGAAGTGTGTGGGAGTCCCCAGCCGGTTCACCAGCCAGTCTGTGCCAAGTGCCTCTCGGGATCACGCTCTGTGCAGAATGTACGTCCTGTACCCTGAGATGCAGCTAGCAATGCCACTCAGCTGCTTCTGTGACGTTTATAGAAAATGCCAACAATGACAAAAGAACCTCAGAAGGGGATCGACACACCCCTCAGAAGGGGATCGGCACACTCACACTTCAGAAGGGGATCGGCACACTCACCCCTCAGAAGGGGATCGGCACACTCACACCTCAGAAGTGGATCGACACACTCACATATTAAAAAAAAAATCTGCAATAAATTACAGAAAGGCAAGGAGAAAAGGTCAAATAATCATCCTCTGGACAGTTTTCCACATCACACTGCTTCTCATACAATGTAAATACACAACTAATTGACAATTAAAACTCATTTAAAATTCTTGAAATTTCTTTGGCATTATGGGAAATGAAAACATTTTTCAATGAAAAATTAGTCCCTGAATTAATGGCCCAAGTATTATCCTTGAGACTATAATTGGGTAAAATTAAATTTCAGACTCTCCCGATTTGAGTGGCTTTTCTCAAATACTCATGGTTGGGATTCTGCAATCAATTATTTCCAAAGGACAATATGAAGTGTTTACCAAAAGCATTATAAATGCCCATGCATTGTGACCTGACAATTTTATTTTTAAGAATTCATCCTCAGGAAACAATAAACTAATGCAAAGCAGATTGAGAATGCTATCACCACAGTATTTATAATGTGAAAAATTTAGAAATAACCGAAACATCCATCACCGAGGACCATGGTTTCCCATAATGCCGTTTGGACGTTTACAAGGAAGACATTAACAGAGTGGACAAGTGAGCGTGGAGACCTGTTGAGGGCTGGGTCGCCAAGGACAGCACTGCACAATACCCATGGGTCAGCTGGGGCGCTGAGGGGACCCATGTGTGGGTGGACGGGCAGAGGCAGGCACGCTGCTGACTGTGGCGGTTTCTCGGCCCCCCGGGACTGGGGTGTGCCCTTCTAGAAGGTCAAGAGGAGGTGACATGGACTCAGACACCACCCCTCCAGCCTCCCTGCTCTTTGCTCTGGTGGGGGCCACACCCCAACCAGGCTCCGCCTCCAGGCAGCCTCCCTGCTCCCACACCCAGCCCCCTCCCTGCAGGGCTCAGCCCTCCCCTGGGCTGCCCCAGCACAGGACAGCTACAGGGCTCCCCCAGAGCTGGGCCTTCCCTGGGCACACCCAGCACTGGACGTCCCGCCATCACCCTCTCGTAGCCAGGTAGAATTAGGAGGAACAGCTCCTTGTCATCGTGTTTAAGATTAAGGGACAGAGTCCTGGGAGGCTCTAAGATCCCGGGATCGATGGAAAATAGAAGAGCAGGTTTTTCTACATTGGGGATTCTTTAACTGGGAGGCTGGTGGGATTCCCAGGGCAGGGTTGGCCAGACGGCCTCAGTCTACCTGCAAGGAGGGGTCTCTTGCTGAGGTCCCAGGGCTCTCAGGTCAGGAGGCCTGGGGGCAGGTCCAGGTGTGAGTCCAATCCCATGCCTGGGAGGTGTCCTGTGCAGGGAGGGGGCTGGCCCGGGGGGTTCACTGTTCCCAGGGCCCTGTTACACCCAGAGGCTGGTCATGGTGCAGGGGAGACAGAGGGGGAGGACCGGCTGCCAGGCGCACCTGTGCTCCTGGGGATCTGGGGGCCTGGGAAAGCCCGCTGAGGGGCTGGGGTCCTCCCGAGGCTAAAGCCTGCACAGGGAAGTCACAGACAACTGCAGACCACTTGGGCTGGTGACCACAGGCCACTAGGCGCTACAGGCTGCCCCTCTTCAGTGGCAGTTTAATGTGAGCCCTGGGTAGAAATAAACACGGGGCATTTAAGAACACAGTTACACAGACGATCCATGTATGGATGTGTTGATTAAAACCCTGGCTAATGTCTAAGTGAAACAAGTCTCACACCAGTGAGAGACGGAGCTAATTGTTAGTACTTGGAAAAACTAACAAAACACTACTTATTTCTGCATTAGCAGTACTAAAACCTGTAATTATTACTATTACCTTCAGGTATGGAAATAACCCGCTTAACACAGAGCACACACCGTCCAGGGTATCCCCGCCTCGAGGCTGGAATCTGGCCCTAAGAGGCGGCCCAGCCTGCCCATCTTCCCAGGGGCTGTGTCCACCCTGCCCAGCTGAGGCCTCACAGCAGGTGCTGGGGGCTTCTCAAGGGGGACATGCTAATGGCTGATGTCAAGACACTGGGTTTACATGCGTCCGACGGGTTCACACGTGCTTCTGGCATGCGGTGACATGACTCCTGTGTGCCCACACTGGAACGTCTGTCACAGGGACACAGCCCTACTTGATGAGCGCACACGGATGGCTGAGCACACGGAGGCATCGGGGACTCAGTACTGAGCAGAACAGACCTGTCCTCACGCCACTTTGGAGCCGCAAGGGAGAGGGGCATGGCTGGGAGCACAGCCTGTTCATACCCGGGGACAGGGCGAGGCTCCTGGGGGTCGGCCCAAGGAACGGGAGGGACTTGGCAGGAGAACAGGGGTGTGTGGCATCCCTGTCACCAAGAGCCTCCGTGCCCCAACCTCTTGGCTCTATCAAGGGAGCCAGAGAAGGGATCCCGAGGCCCATGTGCAATGACCCTGTGGGGACTGTCCCCTGTGCGGGTGTGGAGGTCAGTGGTGGCAGGATCACAGAGGGCCTTGCAGAAGAGTGACTGTGATGCACAGCACCCGTGGGCTTGAAGCCAAGCAGGGACAGGATCTCTACAAAATACTGAGTGGGCAGGCAGCCGCCTGCAGGGGAACGAACTGGACAGGCCACAGCTGCCTCTTTAGGGAGCTACAGGCACCCCAGGAGGGCTGTGCTGTGGGCACGGCCCCTGCCGACATGGTGGCTGCAGCAGAGTCAGGGCATCCACCCTGCCATGAGCCTCACCTGTTGGACCACAGACCACCAGGCCCTGCAGCCTCCACGTGCCCATGCGCCTGCTGCTCAGCCAGGCCCCCTCTGTGCACACTGGGCAGTCTTCTCCCAGGTACCAGGGCCCTGGACAGACCTGGCGAGCCCCGGGCCCAGGGACCCCGGAGGGCAAGTCTGCGGAAGCTCCTGGCACCTCTCTGCCTTGCTTGTGAACAAACCCAGACACCTGCACTTCCTGCCAATTGCCCCAGATTCCAGATAGCCAGTCTCCCACGGTCAGCCCAGGGCCCTGGCTGGGCTGCATGGGAGCCAAGCCTGAGCTCCCCCTGCAGGACACAGCACCTGTGTCCACAGCTGTCGACCAACAGCTTCAGTCCTTGTGTCCACCACAGCAGAAAGGTCACCTGCACTTCCAAAGTGGAGTTTTATGGCCGTTCACGATTGTCTCCTGCAAGGACAGCTGACAGAATTTCAGTGACTTCAGCAGCGTGGCAGGACACAGGAAGACTTAGAGAGGGGTCAGAGAGAAGGCTCAGGGGGTCCGAAGAGAGCACAAGCTGCACTCCTGGCCCAGAGGGTCACCTCCAGATGGGTCTCAGTCCGTTTACTTGTGTACTGAGCTTTCTTAGGGACAAATACAGTGACTGGGGACACAGCTCAGTGGTGGAGCAGCTGTCTAGCCCACACAAGGCCCATAAAAAGAAAAATTAAGTATCTGAATCAATTATTTATTGCTTCTTATTCATTTATGTTCATTTGTATCTAAAAAATTTTTTTTAGTTGTAGATGGACACAATATCTTTATTTATTTACTTATTTTTATGTGGTGCTGAGGATGGAACCCAGGGCCTCATGCGTGTGAGGGACGTGCTCTACCACTGAGCCCCAGCCCAGCTCTTCGTCTGTATTTTTAAAATACGTTAATGGTCTTCACGGCTGGCGTGTGGCTCTAACCAGACTCAGGGTTCAGGGCCAGAGACCATGGGCAGGTGGAGTGGTGTGGGCTGGGCCTCTGGTGGACAGGGCACTTCCTGGATCCAGGGGTTCTCAAGGACCACTGCTCTGTCTTCCCTTCTGCCAGGAGGCTGCCAAGCTCCTGAGTTCTTCAGGGCGAGCCTCTGGTTAGGTCACTGTCCTTGCCTCCCTTGAGCCAACACGTGACAAACCCACTCCTGGACTGCACCCCCTGCTGGCCTAATGAAGAGCACAGTGGCCTCAGCCTCTGACCCTGAGGCTGTCCTGGGGGCCCAAGCCGGGGGCCCCAAAGGGGAAGTGGACATCCTGGTTTCTGCCCACCTGGAGTCCGTGGTTGCCTTTCTGTCTGTGGCCCAGGGTGAAGCTGGTTTCCTCGAGGCTCTGGAGTGTGGGGGAGCTGTCTCCCCCGCTAGTTAGCCCTGCTGCCGGAGCGCCTCTTCCCGGGCACAGAGTGCTTCAGAAGCATGAGTGCACGCAGGGTGGCCACTGCTCGGGGCCTTGCCAGCTCCGCCTGGACGGCTGCACCCGCAGATGGCCAGCAGCAGGGGCCTCGCCGCCTCTGGAACCTCTTGTGGTGACGTCCAGACCGTCCTCTTCCGGCCCTCACTTGCCCACGGTGGCTGCCCCTGTCAGGGCCTCTCTTGTGAGTCAGAGTGCTTCCTTATTATGAAGAGCTGGGACCAGAGCCACCAGGAGCAGGGCAGACCGGGCAGGAGACAGACCCCCAGGACCTGGCTGGGAACCTCCGGCCACCCTCAGGAGCGCGGGGCACGTGTCTGCATACGAATCAGGGACCATCAGTGCCAGTTCTCGGGCTGCTCTATGATTGATCATGTGCCGACTTGAGTCAGGCTCCCCTGAGCCCTCTTCTCCGCTACCCTGACCTTGGTTTACATGACCCAGTTTTAGCAAAGAGTCCTGCTAGGTGGTTTACCAAGAACCTGCCCTACCCAACCAAGTGGGAATCCCATCAATAGTGTGGAGGGTCTCCAACCCTGGCTATCTGGTCGGGGTCCCCTTAGTAAGGTTCCACCTGCCACTCCTCTCGCTGCTCTCTGGCTGCAAATCCCCAGGGGCCTTCACTCCAATCAGCACAGAGCTCAGCGGCTCCTTGGCCAGAGCCTCCAGGGTCACCTTCCCAGACCTCCTGGCCGAGGGTCACGACCCCTTTTCTCTGTAATAACGGCAACATAGTGTGGCTTGATAGCTTGACCACGTTCCAATGCCCTGAGCTACACAAGAGGACGCGTGGGAACTCAGGGGAAAGCTCACGGAGCACAGAGGGTAGAGCCCAGCCGCGAAGACCAGCACGCCTGCCACTGGCCACCGAGCAGAGCGGGCAGTGCTGCCTGCTGAAGCCACAGGCCACCACTGCCAGCCACGGCCACAGAACGGAGCAGGGCGGACTCTGAGCCGGCCAGGCCCCTGGCCTCGGGAGGAGACTGGTCTGGTGGGCAGGCTGCAGCGCTAAGCGCTGTGTCCCTCCTCACACGTGTGGCAGAGGTGAGGTAGAGATGGGGATGACACCCGGGTCCAGACATGCTCAGGCCTGACCACAGCCTCTGCCTGTCCCAGGGGAGGGGCAGAAAAATGGCCTGAGAACAGGCATGTCCCGAATCCCCAGAGCCCGAGAGCATGCGACCAGTGTCGTGAAGGGGCCTGGGTGGGGGTGAGGGTCCTGGGGAGGCTGCACTCCCGGCCACCCTGCGGGTCCCACGTGCCATCGAGGTGGAGTATGACTACTGGCTTTCAGGGTGGAGGCTGGGCCTCAGGGGCCTCTAGATGCTGGACAAGGCCTGGAGCCTCTGGAAGGTGCAGCCCCCCCCCCCCACCACATGGTGACTTCAGTCCCCAAGGTCCCCACCCTGCAGAACTAGAGCTCACATTTCTGTGCTGCTTTCAGCCTCTAGACCCTTGGCCATCTGGTCATCACGCAGGAGGGTGGACCTGAGCCACACCACGCAGGACGACACGCGTGGAGAGGAGTGAAGGACCAGGTGACACCAGGAGTGAAACTCAGCCATCCTGAAGCCTGTCTGGGGTCAGTGAGGGAGTCACCGTCCACCGTGGGCCACCTGCCGCCCCACAGAGGACCGTCACCAGAATGCTCCAGAGACCCCGAGTGGAGAACACTGCCCACCAGCCCGGGCCGTGACTGTACCATCGCCAGAGCGGAAGTGGCGGGGGTTGTCCCTCTGTCCCTCCCCCAGGGCGTGCCCAGCCTCTCCCGCTCAGGCCCGTTGGGCTCCCCCAGTACAGGGTCAGTGGACGTGGCACTTAATCTCATGTCATCTTCCTGTCACCTTAGGGATCCTTTATGCCCCAAGACCCCAAAGCTAAGGTTTTATAAGGTTTCAGCATCAGGTCAGGAGAATGGGGCATGACTGGCAGAGGACAGGAAAGACAGGAGGTGGACAGACGGAAACCAACGTGGGCAGCATCTCCCTGATTCTGCAGAGAGTGAGGGGGTGAGGGGTGGGAGCGCGGCCCCGGAGGAGCCCAGGTGGGAGGAGAGCCCTGCACAGTGCTGTCGCTCAGTCTCGGAGGGGCCAGGTGGGGTGGAGGGACCCAAGGCTGCTCCCACGGGCTTGGTCCTCATCAGCCTCAGGGACTGAGGGGGTGACCACAGGACCCTGGAGGGGGGTCTGCAGCCAGGCAGACGGAGTGCTGATGGGAATCCACAGGCATGAAGAATGGCCGAGGTGCCCTGGCTCTCTGCCAATGGCAGGTGACTCCCACGCTGGCTCCCGGCCTGATGTGTGATGTAGCCGCCGGGAGGCCAGGAGGGCACCAGAGCCCTCTGCACTGTCCCTGCCACTTGCTATGAATCTATGATCATATATTTCAAATTATTAAAGAGTTTGAATGATCAGAAGGAAAACAGATGAAAACAGAAAGCAAGGCAACCCAGACAAGCCCTGAACACAGGATCCTGCAAACTGGCACCTAGGCCTCCGGGCTCCGCCAGGCGCTGGCGCTGGACCAGAGCCCAGCTGGCCTCTGCAGCATGGGTTGCACCAGAGTGTGCAGCCCGAGACCAGCTGTGGGAGGCGAGGGCGGGCGGGGCAGGGGAGCCCCACGCAGGCCCCTCACCCCACAAGCTGGCTGGGCTTCCCTTGGGGCCAGTGGCACCCAAGATGGGCAGGCTGCAGTCACAGGCACTTCAAGGTGGCAGACGTCCCGTCCCTGGTCTCTGTGGGCCCACGGAGCAGTGAGGGATCTGGACAGACTCCTACCCCATGATTGGCAAGTGAATCCAACAGGCACCTAATCCCAGCGAAGACCTTGCGAAAAGCCTTCTTAAAAACAGGCTTGGCTCATTAAAGGAGCCAGGCCTTAGCAGCTCTGCCTCTAAAATTAATTTTTCTCTCTCATTTTTTTAATGATTTGAGCCAAACTCTCCGCATCAGATGCCTTTTCTCATCTCTGCCTCCCGCTCGCCATCTTAGGGCCCTTCCAGGTGACCCCACTGGGGGCTCAAGGAGAGGCAGGAGGGGCACTGCCTGAGCTGGGAGTGGGCATGAGCCCAGACCCCAGCGAGGGCAGGGAGTGCTCTACGTTGGAGATGAGGACAAAGTCCCTACAGTGAGCCCAGGGGACACTCCCCCGCAAGAGGAAGGGCACTAAGGGGCAGGGGCAGCTGCAGAACCTCTGACCCCTGTCTTTGCCCTCCAAGGACTTGGGGCTGCGGGCAGCCAGCGCCTGCTTTCCAGGGCTCAGGAGAAGGCCTGTTGCTCCCTGGCAGAGCCCCTGGGCCCTGGGGCCCACCCTGCCCAAGTCACCTTCCAGAGGCCCCTCCTGGCAGCCACACGGCCTCTTTGTCTGGCCATGGAAGGCTCAGCTCTGGGACATTGGGGGGAGACGTGGAAGCCCAGGAAGCTGGGAGAGGCAGGAGGGTCCCTGTGGGGGGTTGGAGCCACAGGTTGGAGCCTGCCTTTCAGGCTCCAGCTTCCGGAATCCCAGGGCTCCTCCTCCAAGGTGCTCCTCCTCCGAGGTGCTCCTCCTCCCAGATGCTCCTCCTCCCAGGTGCTCCTCCTTCCAGGATGCTCCTCCTTCCAGATGCTCCTCCTCCCAGGTGCTCCTCCTCCCAGGTACTTCTCCTTCCAGGGTGCTCCTCCTTCCAGGGTGCTCCTCCTCCCAGGTGCTCCTCCTTGGGTGACAGGTATGGCAGCTACGTCCCCACAGTGGGCCCCCATCCTTCCCTAATGTCTGAGTCTTCTCAAGGCCACCACCATGCCCGTGGTACAAATGTAGGGCAGACAGCAAGCCCACCCAGACCTTGACAATCTGCCTCCACCATGCAGACAAAGGCCTGTGCCTCCAAGAGGCCCTTTTGGGCACCTGGATGGGGTGGGTGCAGGACCCAGACCACAGGAGCCCATCACGGTGCTACCAGTGGTCAGCAGGGTTGGCCACATCTGCTGAGCACCAGCCCCCTCCCCAGGAGGCTTTTATCAAGACCACATGACGAGTGTCGCTGAGCCTGGAGAAGGGCCTCTGCCACTGGTGGGCAGTGAGACGCCGTGACCGCTGTAGAAACCGCCGTTAGTTCCTTATGCAGCTGGAACCACCAGAGGACCCCACTGGCCTGCTCCAGGCTATGCCAGCGGGAACCCAGCCGGAGCTCGGAGAGCCGTTGGCACACCGTGTTCTCAGCCCAGGTTATGAGGCTGCAGCAGCTTCCCTGGCTTTCCTGTGTCCCTCTGGTCACCACTGCCACAGGCCGGGTGAGAGGGGCACCCTCAATCTGCCACAGGATGACCCCAAGGCCTGTGAAGTTCTCAAGGGCAGAAGCGGGAAGCCGGGCGGCACAGAACCGGAGAGGCCAGCTGGGTGCCTCCCCCGTGGCTCTGGGACCGCCGGTGGTCCCGAAAGGCCTTGTTCCTCTCGTACCCAAAACCCCCAGCCAGCCTGGAGAGGGGCTCTTGGTGGCAGCCTTCAGGGCCTTTGTGGGGCCCCAGACGTGGGGGCTCATTACCCAGAGGGCCACTTCAGTGATGTTCCCATCACTTGATGGATCAAGGGTCACACACACCTCGGGCACTCCCGGTGGAGAACCAGAAGGAGCAGGTGACGTCTTCCAGCCCAGAAGCTGGCTGAGCCGATGGCTGGTGGTGGCAGTGTGGGGTTCTGTGAGGGGCCAGCCCAGGGCCAGCTCCTGACAGGTGGCGAGGCTCCCCCTGACTCACTCCCAGTGGTCTCCTGCTCTTGGCCAGCTCCTCTTCACACCATCCCTCTGCCACAGGAGTGCTCGTCCCCAGGGTCCTCCTGATGAAGGCTGAGCCAGAGGGTGCACCTTCAGAGCCACCCTTGAGGTGCTGTGTCCATTGCAGGAGGGGTCAGGGTGACTTGCTGCTATCCCTGACAACCCTCAAACGCCACCTGAGGGATGCTTAGCTCTCAGAAGGACAGAACCACTTTGGTCCAAGTCCACACTCTGGCTCCTCACTCCATCTGCCAGCCAGGAGCTGGGCCATCTTGCCCTGGCCAGCCGCACGCACGGGAGGACACCTCCCACAGGTCCTCACGAGCTGTTTCTCTCACTCCTGGGTAGACCACCTGTGTCCCCCTCACCCAGTGTCCCTCTCTTCAGCCACCTTGGAGCACAGGCTGCTGGTGGCAGTGGCTGTGGGAGCCACCCTACCCCCGCCCAGGAGGGGTTATCCCGCAGACAGCAGGTTCCTGGGTCCCAGACACAAAGGAAGCAGCCGGGTGCCCCTGGACTCGGAGGCCTGGCTCCAATCCATGGTTTCCTTCCAAGAAGAGTGCCACCTCCCAAGCATGACGGTGATGCACCTGCGGCTACAGAGGCAGGTGGCTTTCACAGAGGCCGGTGTCCATGCTCTGTGCCTCCCCAGTTCCTGGTGAGCGCCTCACGTGC
Organism: Marmota marmota marmota; assembly: GCF_001458135.2. Taxonomy (NCBI): domain Eukaryota; kingdom Metazoa; phylum Chordata; class Mammalia; order Rodentia; family Sciuridae; genus Marmota; species Marmota marmota. Next base: position 2,073,390 of record NW_026000026.1, read on the forward strand.
AGGATGCTCAACAGACGGAAGTCCAAGGCCGAAGCCCTCTGCATCCTGTCCCCACTCAGGTCAGCCCCTCTCACTGGGTTCTGCTGAAACGTCACCTGCTCATGGGTCCCTGACTTCTCCTTGCTGTTCTAACTGTCCCTTCGTCAGTCTAACCCATAGGTTTCATCCCGTCTCCCACGCACAGAAGTGTCACAATGGCCCCGTCTGATGCAACATCCCTGCCCCCAACGCCAGTACCTAGACGCCTGGCAGGTTCGCTGCACGAGAGCTCCACCAGTTGTCCCCCCAGCTGGTCACGTGTTTCCAGTGGCTTCCTGGGCACTGCACACCAGGCACTGACCCTGACCCCAGCTTGGGCCCACCCACCTGGCCTGGAGATCCCGGAGCGTCATGGGCTCTTGGATTTAAATCACAACAGTGTGATGTAGGACACATGTGGCTCCTGCCAAAGGACGATGACAAGGCACGTAAAGGCAATTCCCGGGCCTGCGGCTGGGACGCTCTCAGGCAGCCCTGGCTGTGCCCTGCTGGTCGCTGGCATGCAGGGTACCAGTCCAAGCCTGCTCACCTGCCCAGGCTCCCCATGCTGTGCTGAACCACGCGCCCAGAGCCACTGATGCTGCCCACACCTGCCACTCCAGGCCCTGGGCAGTTGCCCTTCACCAGGGGCCATGCTCGCTGGGCATGCTGGAGCACGGGTGGCTGGGAGAGAGAGTGCGCTGGGCAAACCCTCCAGGTACCAGTCCTTCCCGGGTGCACCAGGCTGGCCCTGATGCCAGAGAAGAGCAATATTGGGGCAGGACAACACAATGGCCCCAACACTGGGGTGTGGCCGCCAGCCAGCAGGAGCCCGGTTGAGCCGGAGAGGAAGGTCCAGGCTGGGGATGGCGGGAGGGCTGCAGAGGGACTCAGCAGCTCACTCCTGGAGACCACTCAGCACTGTGTGGCCACGGCCTGAGCAGATTGCAGACTCCAGGGTCCCTGTCACTGGGATGTGGCACCGAGGCTCTGCTGGCCTTGACCCTGGCAATAAGTAGTCCCGATCCTACAGTAAGAAGACCCTAAGGGCCCTGACCCTGGGGAGAGAGAGGGAGGTGACAGGACACAGAGGCCATGGGCCTGTGCATAGGGACAGGTGGGCTGCGATGGTTTCCTCAGGGATGTGGTGGCTCCCCCACAGCTCCTGGCCAACTTGGTTAACGCTGGCAAAGCCGTAGCTGCCTTAAGTGATCATTATTAACAGGTTTCCTGTAATTGGAAGATAAACCTTCCAAGTTCATTGCTGTCTCAAATTCATCTTTAACTTAAAAAGGAGTATCAATAATTAAAACCAACCGCACGCGGCTCGGCAACATGTGTGCGGGCAGATAACAGCCCACCATCCCTTTGATTAGGGCTCATTCCTGCCTTGGGGGATTTCAATCCCCAGGCCTTGGAGTCCAAGCTCTTAATTATTTTTTTATTTCGTTTCTGCGTCAGTGAGCCTTGTGCCACCTGCCCGAGCAGCCCTCCCCTGTGGCGGCTCCTAGAGATCCAGCGGGTTTCTGGGGTGGTCAGGCTGGTGTGGAACGCCATGGGGAGCTCCTCCTTCCACATCTCCTGTCCCTCCCACGGCCGTTTCTATCCAGCTCCACAGTCAGGCATGCCTCCCGCCCCCGGCTCCTGCAAATGAGGCAGGCAGCCGCCTCGGGTCTGCGCTGAGCCTGCTCAGCTGAGCTCCTGCCCGCCCGCTGCGGATCAGAGGCGGCTCCCACAGAGAGAGCCTGGACAGCTTGCAAGATGCCCTGATAAGAGGCGCTTGCTGGCGCACACTCATTAAGCATTTATCAAGCCCTCACTGTATACGGTGCACTGCCAGATTTGGGGATGGAGAGATGAAAAATCCTACCCGGAAGGCGCAGGCGGGGACCTGTCACCCATCCCTCCCACCCACATGCTGATCGTGTTTCAAGGTGGGCATTGAGAGACCGTCTCAGACACGAGGGCTGCAGGACTCTGGCTCTAGCAGCCATCTCAGTCCTGCCTTCCCATGGCGCGGGGCCTGTGGCCGGTGTCGCACTGTTAGGCCACATGCACACCCTCAACCGTCAGGGTCCCTCCCCTTGCCACCATCCCAGAGCACGGGGCTTCTCCTGCCCTGGTGAACACCTGCACGGAGCACATGGGTGTGCTCTGGTCTCCTGAGCCCAAGTCGAACATCAGTCAAACCCCCAAGCCAAGGGCAAAGCAGGCCGTAAAGAAATGAGGGCCTGGAGCTGTCCCTCCACTCTGGGTGGCTTTGAGGGAGCCCAGGTCATCTTCAGATGGTTTCCTCAGCTGGGCCTGTTCCCCAGCCCAGCCTCCTGGGTCCAACCCAAGGCACCAATTCTTGGTGGCCATGCACCTCCTGGGTGTGTCCAGATGCCCTGCACCCTTGGGTGCCCAGTTCCCAAGAACAGGAACTGTTGACTCTTTTGACCCTCTATATCCCCTGAACCCAGGACCCTGCCCGACACACGGGAAGCCCTTAATATTGTGGAGGCAGGGAGCACTTCGCTGGGTGACAAGGGCAGCCCATCCAGCCAGCCTTGTGGTGTGGTGCCCATCCTTGTAAGGCACTTTGGTTGACCAAGTGCCTTGAGCACTCTGTCCCGTGGGTCCTTGAGGCAACCCTAAGAGGTGGGAAGGGAAGACGAGGCCAAGTGCCTACGGGTTGGAAGAGCGGGGCCCACTGCTCAGCTGCAGGACACAGGAGGCCAGAATCTCCTTGAGCCTTGCCTTCCTGCTGGATACACAAGGACCAGGCAGGTACCTGCTGCTCTGAGCCAGGACTTGGAGGCGGACACATGCTGACGCTCTTTTAAGCCTGAAGTCTGGAGACTGAAGTCTGAGCAGCAATTGCAGATAGAGCCCATCTCTCTGCAGAAGACTGCACACAGCCTGAGGGGCCAAGCCCACCCGACCCCATGACTCCGCTTCAAATGGTGCGGTTTTCACAGCTTTTGGCTCTGTTTTCTCTGTTTGCTGCTACTTGCTCCTCACGATAGGAAGGTGATCATTATTTCTGACCCTAACACTGCCTGTGCTTTTCCAGCTTCTTACTCCCACAAGAGCCTTTGGAACAAGCCACACAGAGAGCTCAAAGCTGCAGACGCCACATGTCCAAATCCTTAGTAGAGCTGCCAAGTCGGTTCAGCGAAGGTCAGAGTTTCCTGGTGTCATGGAGGAAGAGAACACCCCCGTTAAGCATTTGAACGTTGAGTGAATATGCTCAGTAAATATAGGGGCCACACAGACTTGTCACCTGGCTTGGTGGCCCTGGGCACCTGGGCATCATCAGATGAGTCCTACAGGGCCCCAGGTGCCCTCAGGGAGACCTGGGCACTGGCCCTGCCTGGTGGGTCTCAACATCAGGACCTTACATAGCCCTTGTCAAAGGGCAACTGTAGAAGCTCAGGGAGCTCCCAGCCCCATGACTCAGAAGTGTCCTGCCCGGGTCTGAACCTCACAATCTGTCTCAGCCACAACCAACCGGCCCAGAGCCCTGTGGTTAGCTGCGTGGCCTGGTCAGCTGTGTGGCCTGGTCAGCTGGTCTTAGCCTCGGTGCTGCGGGTGGCCAGCAAGGCCAGGGTGGATGGTGCTCTGCAGACCACGTGGTGCCCCTCAAGGCTGTCTGCGGCCAGCAAGTCCACTCTCCTGGCCGACTTCGTCCACTCCTCTGCCTCCCCAGACATGTGCAGCTTCCTCTGCTCCTCAGAGGGCCCCTGCCTCCTGGGCTAGCTCCTCAGACACGCCTCGTTCTCCCAAGTTGACGTAGTCGCTGTTTCTCTTCACCCCATCCTCTCAGAGAAAATATCCATTCCCCTCCCGATGGGTTTGCATGGAGGCCCACCTGGCCTTGGATACAAGCCCTTTCAGAATCATCTTCTTAGGGAGTCCGAAAAGAGAGACAGCCATGTTCCTGGGTGTGGCTCGGCCTACTTCCTGGGTGCTTCTGGGAGATTAGAAAGGACTTTGAAGGCCAAGAAGCCCCAGGTCCACACCTACCCTATGCTGTGCTTTGACCCGTGGACCTTGGGTCCACAGTCACAGACATGGCGTTGGAGACCAGCTGTGGGGAGAACAATACTGTGCCGTTGGGCCCTCCTCAGCACATCAGAAAGCTACGTTAAAATCTCCCAACGCCTGGGGTGGTGCCTGAGTGCAGGTGCCACTGGTTCCCTGCTTAGTGGGATGGCCTGTGCATGTTTACTGGATGCTCAGGGCATCTAGATTTTTTCTGCCACCAGCTCCCTGAGCTGAGCAGTGATGGTGTCATTGTATAGATGAGAAACTGCGGCCTCAGGGAGAGTAAGATCCTTGCCCAGGACTGAGGGGGCAAAGGAGTGCAGGAGCTGCTTGAGTACCAGCCATCGGGTCCTTGCTCCTCACCCTGAGGACTGTGTCCTGGTTTCTCCAAAGGGGGTGGTCCCTAGGGGTCTCTATCTCTGTGCTTCCTGTTTGGATTCTAAGGTAATTTTTTTTTCTTATTGCAAAAATACTTTGCACTCCATGACACAGTAAAACTAGTCTTCACAGTGGATGGCTGGTCCCCAGAGACATGGTGACACGTCAGAACCTCCCTAAAGATCAGCTGTGACGCATTTTCCACAAAAGGTGCTAATGTACAGAGCGACACCCGGCCGCTGCGTCTGGCCCTCAGCATCTGCCAGAGTCTCTTCTCTGCACAAGGTAATCAGCTGCGATTATGCTAGGTGCTCCCTCTGCTCCTGACATTGCCGCCTCTTAGTAGACTTCTAAAAGCTTTGACAAAGTGTGAGCTACATAAAAGGGACCCCCTGAAATCAGCCCTTCCAGCGTCTGTTCTGGATGGCCGTTGGAAGGGGTCCATGGTGGGCTGTGGAACAACCCGCCAGGCTTCACCCTGAAGAGCGACCAGGGACTCAGTAGCCATCCGCTGGTGATGCCCTGTGCTGGACACTCAAGGATGGAAGGACGAGACAGGCGCAGGTGGGTGACGCGGGTCCCATCACAGCCCGGCTCGGCTCGCGAGGAGGCCTCACCTCCACCTTGGAGCTGCGGCTGAGTGGGGTGACCAGCCAGAACACTCTTCTGGGACCCCAGGTCGTGTGTGGGTGGCAGTCCTCAGAACCGTGCTGAGGTCCCGCCGCTTTTCCACACGACCCCTGGGCCAGGTGCCCTGCTCATGCCCCACACTCCCCCGGTCCATCCTCACGGAGACGCAGGGGGGAAAGGCTCGCAGGCCACTTTCCAGATGAGGGAAACTGGGTCTGGAAGGGTGCCAGTGGCCTTGCTGCCACCCCAGATGGCAAGGACGGGATCTGAAACTGGGCCCACTCCGCCCCCAGCTCCCTCCCCAAACTCTGCTCCTCTGCGCTCATTTCAACCCACGGCTTCGTGTCCTCGTCTGCAAGAACATGGTCGTGAAGGCAGGCCAGCTGTGTTTAACAAGATGCTGGGTCACTCCCTGGCCCACAGTGACACCAGGCTTCTCCCATCACCCCAGGCGGGAACACGATGGCTTTCAGTCTCAGGGACGGCAAAGGCGCCGGCCCTGGGGTTGCCCCAGTGCTCAGCTCTCCACACCTGCAGCAACTCCCTCTGCTCAGGTCCTTCCAACCTGAAATGCCCGGATTCTCCACAGGGCAGTGCTGCCCCCAAGACTAGGTGGCCAAGTCCGGAGACATTATGGTCGTCACAACTGGGTGTGGGGGGTGCTGCTGGCAGCTGCTGGATAGAGCTCAGGGTCACTGCTCAACGTCCCATATGCACAGGACAGTGATCCAGTCCCAAATGCCGGGATCAGGAAGGCCCTGGTGTGAGCCCTCCTGGGGGAGAGTTCTAGGCAGCAAGGCTGGGCCCTCCGCAGAGTGAGGCTCCTGGCCGGGGCAGCCGTGGGCTCTTTCCACCTCCCTGCCACATGCTCAGGCACTGGCCACCGAAGCCTGGCCTTTGATAGGTGCAGGCTGCTTCGTCAGGGTCCAGTGTCGGCCCTTGACACACTAGCTGTCCAGGGAAGGTCTCTCGCCTGCACTCGGATAGTGCCCAGGAGATGGGTGGCCCTTCCTCTTCTCAGCAAGCTCCCTTCCCTGGAGGTGGACGGCAGTGCTCTCCTGCCCGCATGAAGGTCCTGTGACCACAGAGGTTCCCCTCCCAGGACACAGGGCCGGAGAGCAGGTGGCCACCAGCCATACAGCACGGACATGGCAACAAGCTTTGTCATCCCAGATGTGAGCGTCACAGTCAAGCTGTCTCTTCTCCCGTGGCTCCTGCTGCTCTCAACCAGTGCAGGCCCCGCAGGGCTGGCCCAAAGGGGCGGGACCCCACTGTGCAACCAAGTATAGATTGTCACAAACTAACAGCCTGCAGCTGAGGACCTCCAGAGACAGTGGCAGAGCTTTGATGGGGAGCCTACTTTAATAATTATAGTTTATATACTTAATCTATTTTTATTTTTAAATTAAACACCTATGTGTACTAGGGATCTTCAGAGAGAAGCACCATACTTCATTCCAAAGAGGGTTTTCATCTGTGGCAAATTAAGGAAAATACAAAAATTAACAAATGTAAATAATATCAGCAATCTGGATGAAATGTGACAGCCATCTTGTGACTCAATGACTGCATTTTACTTCCAAAAAGGACTGTGAGCTCCCTCACCAGCACAATGCCCAGCTGCAGGCGCTTCACGCGGGAGGAGCGTTTCCTCTGCAGCTGGGCCCTCGCTCCTGCATTCCTGCCAACGCCTGCGAGCCCTCGAAGCTCTCCCAGAGAAGGACCTGCTGATGGAGCCCACTGGACAGATGCAGCGTCGACAACTCTGTTACTCTGATTGACTGCACGGTATTTTAGGCAAATTAACCTGTCCAAAAAAATCCTTTATTACCGCGCTCATGCACAGATGGAAATATGAACTCGACAATTCTGGGTACTGGCTTTGCAATTAACTGCAATGTTTCAATAGACTAATGAACCTCCATCTGAGGCATGTTCTCTGTCAGCAGAGGAGGCAGGCTGTGCTGGAGAGAGTTACAGGGCGTCTAGCAGCCCGTGACAGCGGCCTCTGCGGAGCCCAGGCAGGACCGCACAGGGAGGCTGGGAGGTGCTGCGCAGGAGGCTCTGAAGCCAGGGCCCGCTCAGCAGCTGTGGCCACCAGCAGTGTTCTCCACTTTCAAACTCTTCCTCCATCCACCCATCCACTCTGTTCGTCAGTCTGTCCATCCAACATCCATCTTTCTTTGAGGGCCCCAGACCCCTCACACTGTGAACTGAGTTAATTTTTAGTTAATTGAAAACACAGTCCCTTCCACGAATGTGTCCTGAATCTTCAGAGCACCACAAAGCACTCACCCGTGGGCCTTTCTGTCCAGCATTTATTGAACTCTTGCTCTATGCTGGGCATCACGCCTGCCAGGCACCATGACCCCTGGGTACACACCCCAGGAACCATGCTGGACACCAGATGTCCCTCACTTGATCTGAGTGACCTGACCTGGTTCTGAAGTGTGAGCCCGCAGGCTGGGGTGGACTCCCAGCAGCGGGACCCGAGGGGAAAGAGCCCCCTGCACCACAGCCGAGCCCCGGTCTCCAGTCTGACTCCATTCACTCGCTCTACATGAACAGTGCCCACTGAGCCCTGCCAGCTGCGTGGCCCTCTCAGCTGTGGGGACGCCTCTACAGACAGATCTGGGTGCTGGGATGCGTCTGTGCGCACTGCAGTGCCCTGCCCTCTCGGGGTCACCTTCTGAAGGGAACGGAGCACAACCATGAACGTTGCCTCGGAGAAACTTCAGCTCCACAGCACGAACGTGTCCTGCAGGCCAGGACGGCTTCTGAGGAGGGGCCGAGGGACATGGGGCTGCAGGCACACAAGCCATGTTCCCCTGAGCCTGGGTCCTGCAGTGGGTGGCGCGTGACCCCATGCCCTCACCCCAAGCCTGCTCCTCTGTCTCTGCCCCCATTCTGTCCTCAGGTGTCACCTGCCCTCCACACCTTCTCCATCCCCTGTTCCAGCCTGGAGCATTGGGAGGGTCTTCCCACAGCCGGGCTCCAGGGGTGACACGCACCTGGTGAAATGGCCGTGCCTCCCCATTCACACAGAACCCACGTCCTCTCTGTCAGGCCCATCGGTGCAGGGCTGCGCTCCTCCTGGTGGCCAGTCCTGTTGCGGGAGCTTATCTTTTCTTGGGGTGTGTCCCTTTCCCCAGAATTTGGAAATCATGATTCACTGAGGAGACTACTGGGCAGGAGGACACTGGAGCTGGGAGGCTGGAAGGAAAGTGGACATTTGGGTGTTCTGTCCTGAAGTTCAAATCTCTGGTCCTGGAGAGGGGTGTCAGTGTGCAGGTCTTCTAAGTCCTTTGGGGGTTCTCCCCACCCCTGAGTTGCAGAGGCAGGTCAGAGGCATATTTAAGCCTCTCTGTTTCTTGTTGAAATGCATAGGCTTGGTGTCTGGTCCACTCGACCCCCCCCCACCTGCAGGGCTGCAGGACACAGCCTTCTCCTGGGGCCCTTGCAGCCTGCCGGGGGTTCTCCCCCACGCGGTCAGAGGAGGCCCCCGGGCTCCATCATCTCTCTTGGCCTGCTTTCCTGGTTTCAGATCCAGCTTTGTGCCTATGGTCTTGGATTCCTGACCCTGTGGTGGCTTGCTGCACTCCTGGGTGCTCCTGGGCTCTCCTGGAGGAGACAGCCACCCTCTAGTGGTCACAGAGGCTAAACAGGCTGACACCACTGAGGCCTCTCCCTGGGGTCTGCCATCATGGCTGGAAAAGGTGCCCAGTTGAATGATCATCCCTAGCGACAATTGTCCTCATGGTCCCCAAGTCAGCTGTGCTAGATTTGGCACGCTCTGATCTTGTAGAAATCGTCAATCCTGCTAACTCTCGAATCCCTACATTAGTGACTCCCCCGTCCACTGGGACACAGAGCTGGCCTGGGTCTACACGCTCCCTCAGGATGCTACAAAGAGATGAGGGAAAGGCCGAGCTGGGAATCACAAAGTCGACTGGCAGTGTAGTTGGCAGGAGGCTCTCCGGCCACCCACCACCATTGATTTGTGTTTCTTCAGGAAATATGAAAGCAGGAGGCATAAAAGTCCTAAATAAGCCACTGGAGCACTTGGAGGCTTAACTGATTATACATGTTCTTCACGTGGAAAGTTGCTCACTTACCAAAAATGCAAAATGTGGGAATGGTGTCGCAGGCAGAGTCCCAGCCGGGCGGCAGGAGCCCCCGCAGTCCCTGCAGTCCCTCCTGGAGGAACGCGAGTCCCCATTCCTGGAGCTGTCCTGCAGGCAAGTCACTGTCCTCACACTGAACTGGACACAGTGGGGGTGATGGAGCCCAGGGGAAGGGAGGCCAGGGGCTGGGGCTGCTGGCACACGGATCTGAGCAGGTGGCTCCTTGGCTCTCCTCAGGAGGTCTGTGAGAATGCGTCCCCCACTGAATTCTGAAGAATGTGTTCGGCTGTGGTCACCCTCTTCTGTTGGTTTTTGCTGAAATCCCCTGGGGCCACTTCTCTGATGCCAATCAGTTCTCCTCTTCTCAACACCCAAACCAGGGATCCCATTCGGATCGATTCCGTTCTGACACTCAGGTGTGGTAGACAGGCCCCTGGTAGACCTGCACCTCTGACTGACCTGCTGCAAAGCAGGCTTCCAAGGTCCTCTTCCCAGAGTCTGCAGCATGCAGGGACAGCTCAGAGACCCAGGGGCACTGTTGACTTACGTTCCTGGTTCATTGTGAAGAATACAACGCAGGACTCCAGTGGAGAGGGGCACGGGGCAGGGGAGGCGCGGAGCTGGGGAGGCGCGGCCCCTCTGGGGAGTTGCCCTCCAACCTCCAGGCGTTCAGCCACCCAGGAGTTTCCGGAACCTTCCCGTTCAAGGGTCTGTACAGAGTTGGGTCTCCAGCCCCTCCTCCTGCCTCTGCGAGGGCACTGTGTGTTTGGGGGTGAAGGGGCCACTCTGTCCCTGAGTCCCCAGGTGTGGTAGAAAGGGCTCCTTAGGAATCACCAGAGATGCTCTAACACTCAGGAAGTTCCAAGGCTCTAGCAGCCCCGAGCCAGGAACCGGGTATAAGCGCCAAGTCCGATTGTTGAAGGTCCCCTGCATCCTAGGCAGCTGGTCCCAGCTCTCCCACACCACACCTGTCCTGCCTCTGCAGAGGACACATCTGCACTAGAGCCTGCTCCTCTGAGCACTCCGGGCCTCCAACATGCAAACCGCTAAGCCGCACGTATGGAAAAGCAATCTCTAGGAACCCCCGTGGGGACCGACAGGCTTGTGCCCGATCTGAGCCTGGGGGTGCCGGGGATGCCAAGAGCAGAAAGGCCGGGGGCCAGGTGCCCCGGGGACCACACTCAGGTACCCAGGGCTCCAGGATGACATTTGAGAGGGGAGGAGGAAGGGGCGAAGGGAGACGCAGCTGTGGACCGCCCCCCACCCTGTCCAGGAAATGTGCCCTCCCTCCTCCAGTATCTTGGAGCCAATTATTCCTGGTGGTTTAGGGATCCACTTGAGGTTTTTCTTTCGAAGCCCTCTTCCTAGGTTTTTTAGTACCATATTCCACATTCGCAGAGACGGATGGTTTGTAAATGACTGTTACTGACACTACAGGGAGGTGACGAGACAGGACACTCCACATGAATCCAGTATGCTTCTTGGAATACGAAGAGGTGACAGTACCGCACCCGGCCCTTGAGGTTTTTCTCTCTGACTGACACATGCAACGAAGCCGGCCAGCTCCGTAATGAGGGGACCATGTCTGCTCCACTTCCCATGAGCTGCTGGGGACACCAGATCAAGCCTCCAGCTTGCTGTGCCTGGAGGGCAGCTGTGTCCCTCTGAGCCACTCTGAAGGCCTGTTTGCTTTCTGTGCACTTAGGTGGGGTCTGGCAGGGGGCATGAGTGGCCGCTGAGAAGGGGCAGAGAAGAAGGAAAACCCTGCTTTTCACGAAGACACCCTGAGGAGAGAGGGATGGAGAGGGAGACGGGAACGACTCAGAGCAGGGGAGCCTCCGCTCCAGGGCCAGCGGACACCTCTGGTTCACACCTGTGCTCTCCCCAGAGGTGTCCTCTGGTCATGGTCATTTTCTGCTCTTTACCAGCTGCATTCTCTGGGGGAAATGAGCAGAAGAAGTGGCCCAGGGCCCAGCAGGTGGTGAGGATGGCAGAAAGCACAGGCTCAGACGGGTCCCTGCCCCCTTCCCGAAGGCCAGTGTGAGGCCCTCCGGGTCCTTCCAGGTCGCAGGCCTCAGGTGAGGTGTGGGGTGCAGATTTCTGAGACGTGGTGGCAGGAGGGAGTCTTTAAATACGATCCAGGGTCTAAACAGTGACATTGGAAGGAGGGAGTTTTCATTTGGTGAAGTCCGTAACTGACACAGCTGACCAACAGCTGCTGGATTGGAGACTTTCTACCTGTGAAACCAACTAGGTGAACCCTGTCCAGGAAATATTTGCTGATGACAAAATATATATATATTTTAATTTTAAATGAGCAGGATAGGTGTGGCAGATTCACGGAGGGGCTCGTGGAATGGTAACAGGACACTAGAAGAGACGTCCTGAGAGATGCTGCAGCCGCCACCTTGCCCCCTGGAGCAGCGGAAACGCCAGCCAAGCCCAGCCCTCCATTCATCCTGCTGCCGGGACAAGGAGCACTGAGGTCTCCTGGGGTCCGCGGGGACTCTGCCAGGTGTCTGGGGCTCACCCCCACCTCCTGCCAGCCCCCTGCCCCTCACCAGCTGGGCTCGCAGATTTGGTTCAGGTTCTGTTCAGGGCCACAGCAAGACTCTTCCTTAGGCACCCTGTCAGCTCTCCATTAAAACAAAGAACCAACAAGAAAGACAACAAAAACCAAAACCCAAACCCTGCAGACTTCTGCTGCGCTGGCCGGAAACCACAGGGCCCAGCAAATGCACCAGGCAGACCCCAGGAGAGGTGCCCAGGGAATCCCGGAGCAAGGAGGAAGCAAGTCCTCCCTGACGGTCACTCTGGCTTCATGGCCACAGGGGCATGTGCGTCTAGCAAGGAGCATGGCCGCTTTATGTGTCTGGCTTTACAGATGACAGCCAGGACCCCAGCCCTCCTCTGGAGGTGAGTGCAACAACCTTTAGCTCTGTTGTTAGCAAGCCCTGAACACGATGCTGGAGGGGCCTGGAGCCCCGTCCTGGCAGGGGAACTGAGGCAGTGTAGAAGGCTTAGGCAGCCAGGGCAGGACGGCCAGGGAGAGGGCAGGGCAGGGCCAGGCCAAGGAGCATGGGGGTCTTCCAAGGAGGTCCACTTCCTGGTTTATGAAAGTGCTCGGGGACACAAGTGGGGACCGGATCAGACAGACACTTCTGTACTCCTGCTCTACGTGGGGGACCCAATAGAAAAACTAAACTAGACACGTGGACATGGGGGCCGAGGAGGTACCAGGACAATAGTGAGGACAGCACAAACAGGGAGGAGATAAGGAAAGGAAGAGGTTCCAGAGACCATTAAAAGAGCAAGCCCAAACTCCCCCACCAGACTCCGGCTCGGGGCCCTGCGCTCTGCAGAAGTAGGTCTCTGTCACTTTGCCGTAGACCTACTGCTTGCTACTCATCTCTGTGTCCTGTTCTTCAATTCTTTGCTGAGCAGAGACAGCGGACCTGGCACCCTAGACTAACAAAACTGGCCTGCGATTGGGCAAAAGATGGAGGAGCCTGGCACAGAGCTCAAAGCCTGGCACGGAGCGCAGAGCCTGGTGCAGCGCTTGTGGCCCGGGTGCTGCTCGGCCCAGCCTCAGTGGGCTGCATCTTGCCACTGGTGCCGCAGAGTAGCTGCAGCTGCCACCTGGAGAGGCTGCCAGGCCTCTGCTCTGACCCAGGAGGTCACACTTGGCCAATCATGTGATAGCTTCATTGCAAACATCTTGGAGACCCTCTGTTGTGACGTCCGCAGTCTGCAACCTCTGGCACTCAGCCACAGAGCGAGTAGCTGCTGCAGGTGGTTGGATGGCATGGAGCTCCTGGTGAGCAACAGGGGACGCATTCTTGGCTACATGGAACATCCCCACACGTGCAGCGCAACGCAGAGAGGACACAGGACCAGAACAGCCAGGCCCAGTCCAGGATGCTGCACCCAATTCCTGGGCTCCAGCTGCAGGGCCCCGGCTGGTGGAGGGGCGGGCGGTCATCCCATGTGCAGGGCACAGGCAGCATGTTGTCCAGGGAAGGGCGCTTTGGATTGATGGGCTCTTCCTTCAGATGACAGCTGCAGCTTCCCTTTGACTGGGTGGCTTAAAAATGGACCTGCACTCACCCACGTTAGGTGGCACATGCCCGGGCTAGACCCACACAGTGGGTGCAGCCTCACCTTGTCCTCCAGCCCTCATTGGCTCAGGATGCACTGGGGAGGGAGGTCAGGGGGAGACTCAAGCAGGGGCAAGCTCTGCTCAGATGGTGGAGCCTGAAACTGGATGAGGGGAGAGTTCTGGGCGTGGGAGAGGGGGAGCGGCCCAGGGGACACCCCAGGTGGGTTGGCAGAGGCAGTGTGGAGGGTGGGGCCAGCCACAGCAGGCCTGGGGCAGGCTTGGCTCTGGAAGTGGCCGGCCTTGAGCTGCAGACCCCACTGTGCTGCTGAAGGAACCCCTGATTGCCGGGATGAATATTTGGCCGGGAGCTGGGCAGCCTCGCAGACACGGCTGGCCCTGGGAGATTCCTGGTGGCTCTGGGGCCCAGGGTCCACGATGCCCATTTCTCTTCACCTCTCTGGGGCTACCACAAGACTGCCATCAGAAGAGCTCCAAGACAGGCACGTGCTCTTCCTATCCTCGTCCCTCCCGTCGCCTGGCTGCTGACCAAGCTGGCGGATTACCTCCCGCTCTTTGCACTAACTAACATGTTGGGTTTTACATCTGCTTTTAAAAGTTAAAAGAAAAATAATTTATGAGAAAATCATAAATAATGGGTGTGGGACACAAATGTGTTTTCAGAATAGCACTTTCTCTCCTTAAGTGGAATAAAAAAAAAGCCTTTTCAATAAAAAAAAAAATCTCTTTGCATTCCAGAAGGTCATGGTGCTATTTAGTGCTTTTATGTAAGGGAAAAAAAGCAAACAGATTGTGAAAAGGAAGACGTCTCGTCGTGCAGCCTGCGGCTGCAACACCTGCCCCGCGTGTGGGCATGGGGACGTGCTTGCCACTGGTTTGTATATTCAGCTTGGCATCTGGGTTTTGGGTCCTTGTGGAAGAGGTAGATTAAAAGTGACGGTGTTAGAACAAGACTGTAAAGGTTAACAGACCAGGAAATGGACAAATTATGTCGCCACACGGACAGGCCAGCGGCTGCGTCCCCTCTGTCTTGCCTCCAGCAGCTCATCAGCACTCTGGTCCCGTTTCCCACAGTCCAGTCAGAAAAATAATTTCTGGACACTACGGCCTCCCTAGGGCATCTCAGCAGGCACCTTGAAGTCAATTTGGAGGTGACTGCGTCCGAGCACTGTCCCCTCCCAGCTCCTCTGCCAGGCCTTTGTGTCTGGGGGCAACTCACACCAAGCCGTCAGCGTTACCAGCTCACTCCTGACCTGGGCTGCCGTTCTTCCTCCACAGCACTGGCCACTCCTGGGGTCGAATTCCCCTCTGGCACAGGGTCCAGATTCTATGGTCGCAAAGCCAGGATTCCTGTGCAAACCGGCCTCTGTGCGGAACCCGCCAGGCAACAGCATCAGGCGGGCGGGCGGCTCCCTGCCCAGGGCTTAGGGGAGCTCCAGAAGAGCAGGGGACAAGGGAGGAAGAGTGTGAGAGTCAGAGAGGGAGCGGGAGGGCGCGAGGGCAGAGCAGGGGCGGGAGAGACAGGTGCAGAGTGAGAGGAAGCGCAGCACCCACCACCCCCAGGCGCAGCGCTTGGTGACTTTCTTCCCAGGGCCTCACAGCCCGAGCCCCCCAGGGTGGTCCTCAACAGCCAAATTTCTACTGAGACAGAGCCTCACCATGTACCCATACCAGTGTGGCCGGAGCCATTATTTCTAATAACAGTAACTGTTGCTGGCCTCAAAGGTGACCTCTCCTGACCATTTCATGGAGAGGAGAAACCGGCCCCTGGAGAGCCTCAGCCAGCCCTGCACGCACCGCAGTCCCCTGCAGAGAACACTCTGAAAACACACTCAGACCCCAGCAAGCTGGGACCTGGCCCCCTGCTCACGAAGGTGATGATGGTGGCAGCAGGACCTGTCCTTCCATTTCCCCAAACGATAAGAGGATCCCCAGTTTATTTTGGTTCCTTTGGAAGAGACACTCACAGCAGCACCCACCAGGAGCTCCGTGATTAGCCCCTGAGCACAAACTGTGGGTTGGAGGGCAGACCCTTGTCAACTGCCTCATCCAAACACTGAGGAAGGATGGTCCACAGGTGTGGGGCTGTGGGCGCTTCACAGGCATGTGCGCACACCAGCGTGAGCAAACACAGGACAGAGTCCTCCAGGCCAGGGCCTCGTGCCTCATGCATGACCTCCATGGAAGGGAGTCCTGGGGGGCTTGAGCACCCAGGGTGCCCTAACAGCAAATCTCATGGCTCTCGGCTGCCTGCTGCCTGGAGCATGCTGCAGGGAGAGGCCACAGACCTCTTCCACCGCGGTTTTGCTGTTTTGGGTCCTGTGCTCTTTGTGCAATCATTTAATCTGCATCCAGGGATCAGCCTCGTCAGGGCCCATTAGGTGTAAGGGCAGTGAGTGGTCAGGTTCGCATGGCCCTCCACAGAGGCTCCCAGCCTCTTGCTATCCAGGTGGCACTGTCTCAGCGTGCTTCCTCCAGGACTGCAAAGTACCATCTTCTTGGCTTTGGACACAACAGTCAGTGGGGAAGGAGGTGCAGTCTCAGCAGGTTGACTGGAGCTAATTCCCCAAAGCAACACACTGATGGGCCAGGGGACTGGCTTTTAAAACACAAGTGCTCTCCACGTCTGTGTGTGCACGAGTGTGTGTCTGCAGGTGTGCCAGTGGGTGTGTCCAGAGGCTCTGCAGGAGTGGTCCCTGGGGCTCAGCCTGTGCCTGCGCCTCTCCTACAGTACAAGAGCCTCTCATCCTTTTCTGTTTCAAAAGGGCTCAGAACCAGCCTCACTCCTGTGCATGGAGAATGCCTGGGCACACTCGGCACTGTCAGGGCACCTCCTCTAGGAAGACGTCACAGCACTCTGTGTATGTCCCACGCTCGAGTCTGCCCTGGTGGACACAGGGATGGGAGAGGGCTGGGAAGACAGTCACTTCAGGGAGACTGGGCCAGGCCGTCTGCTGGGTCCTCTGGCCTCCCTCCCACCCTGGCAGGGCCTGCCATTGGCCCACTGCCTGATTGGGCTTCCCCTCCTTGGGCCTCCTCCCCAGGTCAGCGTGGTGGCCCCGGGGGGCCTGGGACAGGGGAGGCACGGAGACCCTTTAGGCTCTCCACCCCAGCAGCTGGTTTGTCCCCTCCCTGCTCTCGGCCCTATTGTGCCCGTCCCAGTGAGCAGGCCCCGTGCCTGCCACTCACCACGCCCGGCAGAGCGCCAACTCCCCGCGACCTGGCAGATCTGGGGCACAGTAGGCACTCAAATATTTTTGGAACAGATGAATGTATGCACTCAGCATCAGAAAATGACACAGAGAGTGGGTGGCAGCCCCGGGCCTGCCTCTGCAGCCAGGAATGCGCCTTCCTGCCACACCCGTTTTGGCCACGAGGATGCAGTGTGGCCGGAAGGTGGCTGTGCCGTTGTTCCATCTCCTCCGTTTTTCCTCTGTCTTCCTTTTGGCTGCTTCCTGTCGGTTTGAGCAAGACCCGTTCACCCTCTGTCCAGTGTGTGCTGCAGAGTGGCCTCTGAGGCCAGGGCTCTGGCCCCTGGCTTCCTTTTGAGGACATGGGCATCCTGACACTGGGTTTTCTCCTGGAGAGGCAGGACCCTCCTCCACTTTCAGTAGGGGAAGAAGGGCCCCTGTGTGGGGCAGCAAGCTGTCACTGAACGGCCACGAGATGAAGCCCGTGCTTCAGCTGTGCTCCAGCGTGTCAGGCCGCTGCCCCTCCCAGCCCAGGAGTCTGGGACAGGTGCCTGCGAGCGCCAATCCTACAGGTCAGGGGCTCACTGTCTTCCTCAGAAAGCACCCACCACGGTGCACCCGTGAGGGCGGTGGCCAGCACCTGCACGTCCCTGCCTCCTGGAGATCTGCGCTCCAGGAGGTTGCTGGCCTCGCTACATCCTGAGCTGGCTCTGGGCAGCATGCTGGGACTCTCCAGGCCTGCACCCACCCTGACCTTCCCGCCCTGTCGGGTGTCTCCAGGCTGATGTCCAAGGCTGATTTTCTACAGGACGCGTTTCCAGCTCAGCACGATACTTCCCTTTTCAAACATGGTGCCCTGTAGGAAAACGGTGCCCTGCAGGCACTTTGGGCATCGGTGGGCAACTGCATCGTCAGAGCTGAGCTCAGGGGTGAGCAGATGCTCGCTCACAAAGGGGAGTGGGGGGCAGAGACTGGGCACTAAGCTGGGCACACACCCACTGCTGCCAGAGAGCGGCCAGAAAGCGGTGCTATCTCAGTCTTCCCTCCTGTGTCCACCCTGCATTGTCAGGGACAGGTGGGCACACAGTCCTGCAGAGGGAGGTGGGCGTGGCTGGGGAGCTCATCTCAACGAGCCACAGCAAGAGCAAGTCCCGGCAGCACCATGGCCTGCAACCTCAGCTCACAGCAGACCCATGGGGGACGTCCCCCAGGTGAGGCGGATGGGCGCTGGGGCACCAAGGAGGGAAGCAGAGCAGCTGCCAACGAGGGACAACCTCACAGGTGCTGAAGGCTCAGTAGGAGCTGGCCAGAGAGCAAGGAGGGTAACAAGGACTTCAGGAGGGTGGTGACAGTGACAAAAACCAAAACAGCCACTGCCGAGCACTGGCTAGGCACAGGTGCCCCCTGGGCATCCACTTCTGCCTTAGACCCAGCGTTCTTCGACGGGCATTATTGAGGTCCCATTAGTTGGGAACCAAGGTGCAGCAACTTCCTGGAGGCCCCTGGGCGGAAGTCAAACCTCTGCTCAGCATGGACCAGCGTCCACCGAGACAAGCTGCCAGGGCGGCCGGGAGCTTCCTGCTCAGGGAGATGCCGTGCACCTGCTGGTTGTGGAGCACAGAGTCCAGCTGACACTCAAACTGTCACCCCTTTGGCCAGAGCATGCTTCCCCAGATGCACGGCCTTCCGTCTTGCTCCAAGAGCTGCCCTGGCACAGCCCGCCGTACGCAGCTGGGCCCTTCCCCACGGCACCAGCCTGCTTCTCACATCCTGCCCAAGTCTATTCTCCCCAGGATTCTAAGAGGCAGCTGGTTTTGAGAAACATCTCTGGATAGTCAGATGGTCTGTTCAAATAGAGAGGCTCTTAAATTATAATAAGCCCTCGCGCTCTTGCCGTCATTACCGCCGTGTACCTGTCACTTCGACTCAGGAACCGCAGCATCTCCGGGGGGGCGGACGGTCTCCTGCCTGGCACCTTCCCTCCCTCCCTTTCCAGGCTGCTAAGAGACGGCTCCTGCACTGTGCTTGGCAAGGGGGAGGGCAGAGGCGGCACCCTCAGGAGGAAGGAGCGGCGCAGCCGGTGCCGGAGGCAGAGCTCGGCCAGGAGGGGCCGCCTTGCCGACACGGAGCTCCAGACGCAGAGCAGGTTCTAGCAGCTTCTGCACCTGCACACTTCCACTAGGGCGAGGCTGGCGACCACTTCTGACGCGTTCCCACATTGACCAGGGCTTCCCTGGCCCCGCTGCTGCCCTGCGGGGAGAGGCTGGCTCCTGCTGTCCCTGCTCTGGGTGGGAGGCGGGCAGAGGCAGGAAGGAGGACGGTGTTAACAGCCACTTCTCTTCACCTGCTGGGAGCAGTGCAGGGTGCTGAGGGATTCCAATGTGATTTTCACACCCCTGGGGGGAAAGGGTGGGGGCTGAGGTGGCTCTGCTGCACAGACACCTGCCCTCCCCGCTCATCCGCTCAGCAGAGCCTCCCCAGAGGAAGGGGCAGCCCAGCCAGCCCAGCCAGCCCGTGCCCTCCCTCTGCCTCATGGATGGCCTCCACGGCTATCTCTGCAGCGAGCCGCTCATAGCCTGCCCTACTTGTTCTCACCAGGATTCTGGGCGCCGGCTGGTTGGGGTCCCTGGGGCACACCACCGGCTCAGCACCCATCTGCTCTGCATAAAGTCCAAGTGCCTCTCGCCCAGACTGTGGAACTGCCTGGCTGGAGCCTGGCATGAGTCATGGTGCTGGCTCTGAGAGTCCCCCCCTGCCCAACTGGGAAGTCGGCAAAGCCCTGGGTGCTATCACTGCTGTGAGCAGGAGAGGGCCAGGGCGACCAGTGGGGCTGAGGAGCTGGCCCCCGCTGTGGCTGCCTCTGGGGGAAACACCCAGAGGGTGAAAGTCCCAGCCTAGAGGGCAGGTGGGACGTAAGTGACCAGAAGGCTTTGCAGGGGTGGTGGCGAGGAGGTCAGTGCCATCCTGTAGGTTAAAATAGAGAAGGGCACTGAAGGTGCCACAGGCTGCCCAATGTGACCCTCAGAGGGACCCCAGGGTCTGCTCAGTGGGCTCAGAGACTCCTCTAAGATAACCTTGATTGAGGCAGCTGACATCTGGCAGAAGCTTCCAGAACTATGGGCCAAGGTCACAGTCTGGGCAGACACCTGCAGGAGCCCGTGGATGCCCAGAACGTCCTGCCATGGAGAACAGAGGCCTCAGGGCATCTCCCATGTACCCCACGCCCTCAAAGCGGCTGCGTGGTACAGCAGATCTTTGGGACAAGCAGAGAAGAAACAGGAACATGGAGGGACTCTCCCCTTCTCGAGCAGAGCTCCCAGGCGACCTGGTCTCAAGGCGCAGGCCCTGTTCTACAGGGAAGCGAGAGCCGGAGGGAGGGGAGCTGGCTCCGGGTGGGTCTCCGCCCTCCTCCAGACCCTCCCAGCCTCACTGTGTGGAGGCCAGCTCACGGCCACCTCTTCTCCTCCAAAGGGCCAAAGGTTGAACAGACGAGGGGCGTCGAGCCTGTGCATGGGAGGCCACCCATGGTGGCAGGAAGGGGAGCCCTGCCTTCTGCCAGGGACACACACACTCTGGAGGGACCCCTGGGGTGACAGTGAAGTCCAGGGTAGCCGGATGGCCCAGCAGATGGCAGGGCTGGTGGTGACAGGAGGGAAAGGCTGAGCCTGAGGACCCAGCTCGCTCCTGGAAAAGGCCGGGAGGAAGTCCTGCCACTCTAGGGGCACAGGGCAGCAGAGCTCTCCGCCTGGAGCCACTGTGAGCGGAGCCCTTGGCCTCGGGCTGTCCCTGCTCACGCAGCCTCCATGGCAGCTGACCATCAGGGGTCATTTGGTCAACTCAGCACATGGAGGGTGGGGATGGGAGGCCAGGCTCCCAGACACATCCTGTCCCCAAGGGCAGGGACCGAGGGGCCCGTCCTCTGGTGCCTATGCCTGGTATGTGCTGCCCTCTGAGGAAAGCCAGCAAAGGGAGGACGAAGGGCAGGGGCTAGCCTGGTGACCATGAGGAGCCCTGAGGCCTTTTTAGAAAAAGAAAACCTCACTGCAAAATGAGTGTCTGAGCAAAAATCTTGGAGAAAGTAGAAAAGTGAAAAAACAAAAAACTGCAAAGTTATCTGTGGATCCAGGATCAGAGCCAAGGCTGCCCTTCCCTTCTGTGGCTTCCGCCCTGGGTTCTCAGGGTCCTCAGAGCTGGGTCCACCTATCCCCAGTCCCTTGTGCATCTCTGTGCATCTTCCTGAACAGGGGCTGGCTTCCCTGCCCCCCCCAGTACTGCACACCAGTCTCCCCACAACAGCCAGAGTGACCAAACCCTCCAACCAACAAAACCATCCACGCTCTTGACGGACGGAAAGTCCTCCAGTGCTTCCTGCTGCCCTTGAAATAAAATCAGAACACTCAGGCGTCCCCTTGATGCAGCCCCTCACCCTGGCTTCCTCTGTCCTTGGAGCCCACCAGAAGGGTCTTTGCCCTGTCCCACCCTTCCCCTCTGGTAGCACGGTCCCAGCTGGGGCACTGTGGCTCTCTGTCTGCAGCATGTGGCCGGGGCAGCTCTGGGCCGCCCGACTCCCACTGTCCATCCTGCGCTGAGCCTGCTGGCACCCTCTGTGGCTAACTGCATGGCTGCTGCTCCCTGTCTGTCCCCCAGTGGCCTGGGAGTCTTGCCTTTCAACCCGCCCCAGGTTCTCAGCAGGTGGCACACAGCTGGTCACCGTGCCCGGTGGACAAGAGTGGCTCGGGGTCTGATGGTCCCCGTGTGGCCTGCTCCATTTCTGAACCAGGTGCCTGGGGACACTACATCACCCGGGAAATCGTTCCGTAGGAAACACTGGATGGTCCATGCATGGAAAACAGAGTTGAGTCAGGTGGGTAGAGGAGGCCGGCTCAGCAGCTACCCTCGCACAGACGACTTCAAACCCAAAGGAAGGAAGAGATCACGCTCCCCTTGAATCTGAGCCCATCTAAAACCCCAGCTGGGCCCTTGGTTGTGACATCAACCCTCAGCAGAGGAGGTTGTGGGTTTTTATTGAATTTTGGGGGCAGTTGGGGTACTGGGGATTGAACCCAGGGGTGTCTACCACTGAGCCACAGCCCAGCCCTTTGCTTTCTGAGACTGGTCCTTGCTAAGCTGCTGAGGCCGGCCTGAACCTGCCATTCTTCTATCCCCACCTCCCGAGGCACCGGGGGACAGCGTGGCCCGGCACCGGGCCTATCTGTTCTTTTTGAGGGAAATGCTGAGAGCCTTACTCACAGGCCACTGGGCAAGCACTGCTGGCCTAGGAAGTGTGTATGGCAAAAGTGAGTCAGACATCAGAGGCTAAGTCGTCCCTTTATGTCACGCACACACTTAAAGTTGTGAAGGAAAATTCTAAGCAAATAAATCATGTTCTACAAATTACTAATACCCCAGGAACAGATTAGATAAGCCATGAGCCACGTTTAAGTCTCTGATGTTTAGGTGCACGCGTATCTCTGATCTGTCGTCAAACGGCTCTAAATAAAACAATTATAGATGTTTGCATGTATTTATCTTCTCGTGGGTTTTCATGAGCCCAGTGCCAACAGTGCGCTTGGAGCTTCACAAAAGATGAAACAGGACGCGGTCTCAGCCCGCGGGCTTACAATCAAAGTAAGACAGATAAAACAATCCAGACACAGAGCGCATCAGTTGAAGAGGCTGTTAAAATTTATGAGCTGTAAGGTTTCCTTGGCTTTTCCCGGGAAAGGCAGAACCCAACAGGAGGCCAGGTGACTGAGAGCCACCATGGAGGGCGGGTTCTGGGGACAGCTGGTTGAAAGGTACAGGTGCCAGGAGCCGGGGAGGGAGGAGCAGGCGTGAGGGGCAGTGAGGCGCAGGAGGGCCCCTGGTATTTGATGGAGGGCCGTTCCCTGGGGAGCCTGCGGCTGCTCAGGTTTACAGCAGAGCCACGTCTGGGCAGGGCCGCCGCACCTAGAGTTTGGGGTCTTTGCTCTCACTGCAAAGGGCCCAGAGCTGCTCCTCACGGCTGCTTGCTGGGTGTGTGTGTCCTCCACTCTGCCAGGCCCCACCTCTGCAAGCAGGTGGTCACCAGCCCTGCTGACCACTGGCCCAGGCCGAGCTCTCCATGGGGACACCAGTTTCCTGGGTCTAACCACCTCAGACACCCCTTACACATCAGGAGTTTCCCTAGTTTACAAATCCAGCTCCCCTCTCCGCACTCTGTGACTCGCGACAACCCTAACCCTTCAGGTGAGTCCCGGGGGGCTGGGCTTCTTGTGTTGGGCCCTCTCTTCCAGCATCGCCTAGACGGGAGTGAAACAGGAAGCGAGGTCTTTATTTCTGCTCTGTTGCATCATTGTGTTTCCAAAGTGCCATGAAAAACAAATCTGCGCACGTTCACAGGCATTTCTAACTGCTCAGGAGGAAGACACAGACGCAGAAGCACTGGTCAGGGGGAGTGGGCCCGAGGCAGGTCCAGGAGGGACGGGAACACCAGCAGTCACGTGTGACGGAGGCACCAGGCTAGAACAGCGACACCATGGAGCTGCCCACGCACCGGGCACTCCCTGTGCTGGCCGCAGGAACGAGACAGCTGGGGATGCTGTGGCCCCCCGGTTATGGGCTGGCTGGAGTGGAGGGGGTCAGTGCGGTCGCTTCTCCCCTGGCCTCTGCCCAGAACCCGCCTCTGGAAGCAGGACGGCCATTTCTGATGACTGAGCTCAGACTCGACCTCCACGGGAAGGCTGCAGCCTGCTCCCAGGGCTTCAGACTCCGAGTGGCCCTGGTCAGACCAATTTAGAAAGAAACTGAAGGTCTGCACAGGAGCTGCTGTGCCCCCCGGCCCCACGCAGTGTGGGCAGATGTCCTGTGGGCAGATCCTCCTCAGGGATGAGGAGGCTGGCCGCTCTGACCCTCAGCTTCTCCTCAGCTTTCAGACCAACAACGGACAAGCTGCATCCCCGTCCCCAGCTCCTGTTGTCGCCCTCGCCCGAGGCCTTCGCTCTCCCTCACCCCTGCCTCCTGAGCACCACCGTTCAGGAGCACCTGCTCTGCACTGTTTTATCACCCAGCTTGGAGCACATTAGATACTCAGGCGCCAGGAGAGTAATGAATTAACTGACGAACCTGGGTACATCGTTTTGTGTTCTTATCTAATGGCTGTGCATGTGTGTGTGGTGTGTGTGTGTCCCAAGAAGCTGCTGGGATTTCCCAGTGCAGGCAGGATGGAGCTCGAGAGTGTGACCTGTGGTTGGCTGGGGTTCAGATCCCAGCTCTGCCACTCACTGGCTGGGCCCGCGGTAAAGTCACTCCAACTCCCTGTGTCTCAGGTTCCTTACCTGCAGAAGGAAGGCACTCTATAAGACTACTACTGTGAGCATCAAGTGACTTAATGCACATGAAGGGCTTAGGTCTATATGGGGACCCATTGGTATTACAGGTAGTGGACACCACCACTGTCATTACCATCACTATTATCAACGTCACCACCATCACCATCATCACCACCACCACCAACCGTCACGATCATCACCATCATCACCACCAACACCACTGCCATCATCACCATCCCCAGTACCACCACCATCACCGACCGTCACCATCACCACCACCTCTACCACCACCACCATCACCACCATCACCACTGCCACCATTACCACCACCACCACCACCACCATCCTCACCATCCTCACCACCACCATTATCACCATGTACATCACAACCATCACACCACCATCAGGTGCCAGGAATCTCCCATAGTAGAGCCTCAATAAAATCCCATGGAACTGACTTTAACCACATAATTAAAAAGACAACTACCTGTGGCCATGAGAATCAAGTACTAACAGGAAAATGGCAGGTAAGCAGCCCACGCTCTGCAAGCCACAGAGACCTGAGTACCCACCAATACCAGCTGTGCTCAGACAAGACCTGGGTGAAGTAATTTTGCTGGTGGGCTCTCAGTTGGAGGCAGAGTGGCTGGGCAGGGAAGGCTGAGTCTAGGAGAGCTTCTGCAAGGTCAAGGGGAAGGCTGGAAAAGACCAGCCGCCCACTGTCTGCAGCTCTGCCCCTGCAAGCCCTCCTCTACAGCTGGTGCTTGGCAGATGTCCTACAGCATTTCAGAGCAGAGCCATGGCGGGGTTCCAGCTCTGCCACTTCCTGCGCTGGCCACCCTGAGCCAAGACGCCTACACTCTGGAGCCCCATTTCCTTATCTGGGATGTGCAGGTGGAGAAGTGGAGGGAGCCCAGGCCTGGGGAGCTCTGGATGGCCGTGGTGGTGGCCTGCAGGTGCGCAAGGGGTCGGGGAGCCCAGGAACGTCCCCACTCCACACACAGCCTCCTCACACGAGCACGAGTCTCCCAGTGGCCTGTGGGTAGGGCGCCTGTGCCGTTCCCCCCCGGGGGTCTGCCCTGCAGCCGCGGATCCTGCTTTCCCCACTGGGGGTCACTGTCACCCATGACTCATTCCCTAGCTCCCTGGATCCAGGAGATCACCCTCCCCTGAACACACTCTCAAGGGTGCTCATTATACATTTCACTACTCTTTTGGAAGAAGTCTACCTGTGCATTTACTCAGCTGAAACGCCCCAGCACCCCCTACACCGGGCAGCGGCCAGACCACGAGCTGCTTGCTGCAGACAAAGCAGAGGGTAGGCGAGAAGCTGTCTCTGCCCCAGGTGGGCGTTTCAGTGGGAAGAAGGGACGCTGGGCCAGTCCTTGATAGACGGGGCCGTGTGAGGAGCTGGGAGATATACACCTTGTTGGTGGGCTGGCATTCTGATTGGCAAGGTGGTCCAGGAGCAGATGCCACCACGGCACCCAGAAGCCAAACCCAGGAGGGCCACCCAGACAGCCGAGCAGGCGGTGAGGAGCTGGGCTATACTCCAGGAGCACTGGGAAGCCGTCAAACAGGGGCCTCCGGACCCAGTATGTGCTGGCAAGGTCACATTGCTATTCTGATGGCCTGTGAGGTCCAGCCAGCAAGTGCTGCACACACTCTATGCAAGGGGGTGGAGGTGTGGGCAGGACAGGCATCTCCAGCCCTGAGTGACCAATCAGAACTGTCCCCCAAGTGCAAAAGCGAGGGACGAGGTGAGCAGGGGAGACGAGCCTGGCACCCAGGAGGGCTGGGAGAGACCCTGGAGTGGCTGCTGCCAACCTGCCCCCCACCACCAGCTGCCCGCTCAGCCTCCTTGCTCGCTGCCCAGCCTGTTCTGGGCCTTCTCCAGAGTGTCCTCCTCGCAGCCCCCAGGATGGTCAGGCAGACCCTGCTTCAGAGACACAGCTCTCTGCAGCACAACTCAGAGACATGCCCCAGAATGGGGTCCCCAGCCATGTGACCCAGAGCCCAGCTCACCTCCCGTCCGCCATCTGTTCCTCCTCAGAGCCCCTGTCCCCTCCTGAACCCCGGGGGTGAGCCAGAGGCAGCTCTCTGGAACCGCGTAGGCCTGATACTGAGGCCTAGGGCTCAACCCTGCTGATGGCTACCTGACTCCTGTCCAGCTACTCTGTGACTGATGCCAGAGGTGGGTGGCCAGAGCGGTAGGCCCTGCATGTGGGGTCAACTCAGAGAACTTGAAAGTTCAGTGACCGGCTTTCAGATGGTGACAAACGTCAGGAGCAGAGTTTAACAGGTGGCTCTGGAGCCCCTGACAGCTTCTGCGTCCCTCTCAGGAGAGGAGCCACCAGGAGCCAGTGCAGGCTGCTCTCTGCTTCCAGGTGTGCACTTGCTTGTCGCCTGAGGACGGACCCCGATTCACAGTACCTGGGAGCACACCCTGGGACTGAGGTGGCTCCGTTCAGGTGGCCACTCCCAGGGCCTGGCCTGCTGCTATTTGTGTGGCCAGGACCCACGGAGTCACTGTGGGCCAGAAATGACCCTCCCTGGTCAGTGGGTGGCCCGAGCCTGGGCTTGCACCAAGCACAGGGGCTGGGGGCGGTGGGTTGCTGAGCACAGACCAGTGCTGCCCACCGCTGGTGGCTCTTGTCACCTGGAGTCCTTTCACAGGCCGTGCTCTGAAAACTGTCACCAGTCTTCTGTGACAGGCCTGTGGCTCCAGCCAGCAGCCCTGCAGGGGTCAACTGCAGAAGTCCAGGACTTTCCTTCAGTGGGCAGCCAGCGTCTGGGCAGGAAGCCCGCACTCCTAAGACCAGGAGGCCGGGCAGCACGGGCTCGCGGGGCCTGGTGATAGCAAGGGTGCCCGGTCTTCATACGCGTGTTTGCCACGTTTCTCTTCTACAGCAACCTGGTGTCTGCGGGTCAAGCCTTCACCTCGGCTCGCGCCACGGTTTGGCGGAGGTGAGTGCGCTGTGGTCTAGCTGATGAGGAAGCAGCTCACGTGGGGGCTGGATGAGCTTCAAGAGCACAGATGTTTATGATACAGCCTTGTGTGTCTGTGTGTTTTATTCAGAAAGTATATGCAATTTAATTAGCCATTTTATTTTGCAAAAATAAAAAGCAGTGTGTCTTGGCTGTGCGAGCTTCTGAGTGACTGGAAGGCAGAAGGACGCCCATCCATAATCAGGCCCTCGGCCCCTCTCCAGTGTTGCCCACCTTCCCACAGGAAGGAAGTGCCCCCCAGCCTTGCACAGAATCCAGGTTGGGTCCGACTGCACGGGTCTGTGCCAGGCGCCTGCTGCGTGCTGGGCCCTAGATGCAGGGGTCGTGGGAAGGAGCCAGGTGTGGAGCAGGAGCTGGGTCTGTGCACTGAGCAGTGGACTTGCCATCTCCAGGGAGGTGTTCAACGCAACCTGGCTCCAGTGGGCAGGCCAGTCCTGTGAGGTTCACCCGTACTGTCCCTCTCAGGCCCTGGATTTCCTTGGGAATTCCCTCCCCCCTTCCCAAGCTTTGGGGAGTCCCTTCCTTGATACAGAAGGGTGGGCGAGACCCATGCCAATGGGCTTGCTGTCCCTTGGCCTGGGGAGGGGCAGGGAGGAGCTCAGGCAGTCCAGGCTCTGGGAAGCAGAGGTGCCTACCAACAAGAAGCTGCCTCCCCCCCCGCTCCCCCCGGGCTCGGGTGTAGTGGGGCGGCTGCTGTCAGTTGCTTATTGTTTGACGAGGACTCTAACTTGCCCAGGCTAGAGAGTGGGCAGGCTCAAAATTACAGGCTACAAGCAGGATTCAGGGCCAAGTAGAGGATCAGGAGGTACCACCTGGAGTTGCATTAATTAATATCACCACCCAGACCCTTGGGCCAACAGCATAGGAGGGCCAGATGGGTGGGCATGAGGGCCCAGCCCACAGGAGAGTGGGCAGGCCACCTTGAGTGGCCTGCACAGTGGGCTCCCAACACTGGCAGCGGGCCCTCTGGTAAGGTCACTGGTACAAGTGGAAAATTCCAAGCTGTTGAACCCGCTTCCCTTTGTGAGTTGTAAATGATCCTTTGGTGACTGTCACTTGTCTCTGGAAGCCCAACTCCTGGGATGCAAGCAAGTCCCAGTTATTCTGCATTAATTTGAAGGGAAAGCTGACAGCTACACCCGGCTGCGTCGGCTACATCCGTACTGGGGAGCAGACCCTCCCGAGGGCAGCGCTGAGTTCCCAGAGCGCCCGCCCACTCTGGGAAAGGACCTCACCCGAGGGCTGGAGGGTAGCGTGCCACCTGGCAGGGGCTGGAGGGAGGGAAGGGTCTGAAGGGCGAGAGGGAGAGAAAGACAGACATTGCCACCCTCCAGCTTGGCCTAGGCTACTTCACTTCTAGGA
Organism: Marmota marmota marmota; assembly: GCF_001458135.2. Lineage (NCBI taxonomy): Eukaryota > Metazoa > Chordata > Mammalia > Rodentia > Sciuridae > Marmota > Marmota marmota. The sequence goes on from NW_026000026.1 coordinate 2,101,558, forward strand.
GGACACAGAGGAGGACAGTGAGACGTCCAGCCAAGGGGCTGGTTGAACTCCTCGGGTCCTCCTGGAGAAGCTGGCCACCATTGGAGACTTGGTCAGCCAGGGCCGAGCAGCCACCTGCCAACCAGGACGGCAGCTGTGCTACCCACTCCCCCCCACACCCCCATGCCCAGAGACCCAGTGCCACCCGGGCGAGGCGAGGGTTTCCCTGTGCCCACCCACCAACAGGCAGAAACTCCAGGGTGGGCAGAGGGACAGCAGGCACCTGGTGGCCCTCGGTCGTGTTTTCCACGTAGCTTTCTAATTTTCTTCTGCACTTTATGGCTCCGGAGTGACATTCTTGTCTGGCATTAAACATGCATCCATCTCCCAAGACCCCGGAGCCCCAAGGTTTAATAGGGCTGATTGTAGATTTGCGTTTTTAATCTTGCAAACAAGCCCCTGAAGGGCACAGTCATTGCCCAGAAAGGCCCACGCCTCATGCAAGCCTCTTCCCTGCGTCCACCCCGCGACCAGTCCAACAAACACCCAAGTACTTGCTCAGTGAGGAGGGGGCCGAGAGCTCCAGCCCTGGGCAGCCCAGGGGAAGGCCGTGGGGTTTGACTGGTGATATCTGCCCAGCTGCAGAGAGGCCACATTTTTTCACCCAGTGTCCACGCAGGTGTTGCTGGCACTGGTGAGATGGCCAAGGATATAGTGTGTCCAGCAGGAGCTGGGGAAGCCAAAGGTGTGGGTTAGGGCAGCCAGTCCATCTGCTTCGGGCTTCAGTGGGATCCTCTCCTTCTCCTGACCTGAGGCCCAGCTAGCTGCAGCCCCGCGGGAAGCAGGGCCCAGGCAGAGTCACACAGGACAGCCTTTGTTTATGTTCACACAAACAGAATGAAAGTCAGTAGAAAGCCGCTCCCCGCCTGCCCCCAGGAGCCCTGCCCCAGTTCCTCCCTGGCTTTGATCTGAGCCCACGCCCACACCCTCTGTGCTCTGTGAGGGGCCCCCTCCAGCCCGTTGTCACCTCCCCCTGTCACCTCTCCTCCCACTCACAACATCCTGGAGCCAAGACCCTAAGGAGAGGGGCAGGGCCCACAGGTCCCCGCTGCCCCCCCCCCCCCC